>NW_020799095.1:13270864-13278329 GCF_003259725.1 Athene cunicularia | reverse complement strand
TCACACCCACCAACCTTCCCCCCACAGCCCTCCCGCCATCTCCTTCACACCCACCGGCCTCCCCCCCACAGCCCTCCCGCCATCTCCCTCGCACCCCCCGGAGAAAGCCAGGAAACAAACTGCACTCGGGCTATTCTGTAACTGTCATGATCTAAGACAATAATTAAGGTCCAACTGCAGAGGTAGTATGTTTCCTATTATTAAAATCCTTGAAAAATCCACCAGCTTTCAGACAGGCAGGTTGAGTCTTCTTCGGGCTGAAAGAAGGTCATACACAGCCAAAAGTGATCAAACTTTAAATCTTTATTAATTATTCTAATAAAAAATAAAGCCCTTTTCACATTGTCACACGTATAAAAATATTAATAGAATATTCTATACTGAGACTATTCCTCTAGAGAAAACTGCAACTCCCATCTACACAACAGCACAGAAGTGGGTGGGAGGAGTCTGTCAACACTACCCATATATCAGGACACATGAATGCTCTTCCTTTTTATCTTAAATGAGTCAACACATTCTATATCTAAACCACTGTATTTGCATTTTAGAAACAGATGCAGATTATTTCAGAAAGGCAGCATGGGTAAGACTGAACAAGCTTCACCACTGTTTAAAAGCCCCTCAGGTCTTAAAAAGACTTTTACTCTCAGGTGACATGTAGTAAACTCTCCCCTTTTTTCCAGCAAAACATCTAAATTTAATCACATCCTGCTCCATTCTCTATAGTCCTATGACGCCAAAACCAATTTTAGATAAACATACAGACTTTAACCGTAATTAATTAACAAACATTACCAGCTGTTGCCATTTTGTTCTCAGCTCTAACATTTGTTTGATAAGGATTTAAAATGAAGGAAGCTAAATTAAAACTGAAATCTCAGGACCCTTTCCTACAAATGGAAGATGGGAGGCTCAGGCAGCAGTTGCTCTCTGATGACCAGGCCACCGGGCAGTAGGGGTGCCTGACTACCTGCTCCAGCTGGCTGTCAGAGGCATGTCAGAGTACATATCAGTAATATGGATCAGCTACCTTATAGCATGCATGAACGTAGTAGCTTAATCTTCTTCAGGTACTATAAGTTATTGTCAGCTATTATCTAGCTGTTGCCATGCTGGTGTCCTTTCCCAAAAGTAGGTGTATTTTCCTGCTGCAGACATGGCTGTACAACACTGCTAATGCAAAACATCCACAACGAGGGAACTAAAGAAGCTTCCTGTAAATTCTTAACGTGTTCATTCATTTCATATTTCAATTACTTAAAGTTTAGAGTGCTCCTGCCAAATAAAGCAATAATTGTTGGTAGTTTAGTAAATAAACAGTAAATAGTAAAATCAGCTACATCTTGCCTTGTGATCTGTTCATTTGTCAGGAGAAATTTCTATCCAGTAAAGGCTAAATTGTGATCTGAACAAAACTGCAGTTGTTAGAAATCAGGGATGAATTTGATCTGATTGAGAGGAGTAACTAGGTCACGATAAAGCTGTCAGAAAAAGAGGGAACTATTTATACAGAGAAAGAGCAAAATATAGTATCACAAAAACTATATGGTAATAGTGGGGCACAGAAAACTGGGACTTGAATTTTTATTCTTGTGTTTGTAGTATTTCTAGTTGGCTATATACCTGTGCTCAAGGTATTACAATTTTTGTACATTCTGTTGTTTCTGATTTATTTTTACATCTTTTTTTTTTTTCCCCAGTAGGTGGCCACACTTGCTAATTTAAAGAATCCACTCAGCCCGGATGGAGTGGGTTGTATCAAAGGTAGAAAAGTAGGACATGGCCATATAAAAAGAACGCCTATTGCAGAAACAAGTAGACCAGAAGTCCTCAACCCTCTCTGTTTTGCCCCTGCTTCTTCTCAGCAGAACTGCGGGTCCTGATAAACCAATCTGAAGCCCACTAACAACATACATGCTCTCTTAGCTATCTTTCACACATCTCTTGGAAACAGACCCTAAACCCCCTCAGACCAAAAACCTGCTCTCATTTGTTAGCCTCGTGAGAAATGCTCTCATTTGTGAGCCTCTTTGTGGAAGAGGGAGATGCCTGACTGGATGCTTTCCACAAGAGATGCATCCAGGTGCCAGAGAAAGCAGGAAAACATTTTTTATATCTGCAGGAGCTGCTTCTATCATAAATTACTAAAGCAGAGTGGATACTGTAGAACACTGGCTACTAAAGAGGTAGAGAAGAATACATCTCTTTCACCTCCTATATAAAAAAACCCTCTACTATTAAGCTGTAAAAACTGCACCCATATTTTCATCCCCTATCAGAAAAAAAAAAATAATACTCTTTAAAATGTGAATCTTGAAGTCATAGAAATGAAACTAAAATGGTAATGGATTAATTAGGAAAAAATTTCACTTCATATAAATTGCATTAGAGGTAGATAGGACTCAGCCTGGTAAAAACCAAGCTAAATGCATTCTCAGCACTATGGGTGGATACACCATATGAGAGGCCAGTAAAAGCTAGGGCTTTCTTACTCTATTTTCTAGGTGTTTTCCTAAGTAAACAGTGCAGATACAAAATGTGAACTCAAAGTTCAACGTAGATGTATCCAGTGAAAGAGCTGCCCCTTCTCCGTATGATTCTGCTCATTTTAGGAATCAGTGTCATATTCTTTCTTAGATTGAAAGTCTAGTGTTCAGGAAGAGTAGGCTAAGAAGGATCTGTAAAATTTTAAGCATAAACTGATGAATTAACAAAAAAAAACCCAACCACCCCTGAACTCCATTTTAGAAAAAAAGATCAAAACTTTATTAACTTCAGCATGAAATTGTCATCTCCTATATTAAAAAACCCGCTCAGATCTCTAGAAAAGTCCATTTTGGAAAGAATTGAACAAAATATTCCCTTCTATAAGAGTACTTTTTTACTTAACAGTACTCATCATTTGAAAGTTACCAGTATTAACTGACATCCAATTCCCACAATATAGTGCCTTTTTCTGTCTTGTTCAGGCTAAAATTGAGGAATGGAAACTCCCTAAAACCCTGCATTTTACTTTCTTTATGAAGCATAAAGACACCATGTTCTGCAACACAATTCTCATTCTGACTATGGTGCTGGCATAGATGGCAGACAAAGGACCAAGTTTGTAAGTTTCTTAAGACCTCTGAAGGTCAGAGAACTTGATGTAAAATGCTGAAAATTTTGTGAAACTCTTGAAGGACATTAGCCATGCTGATACACTTTGCAGTTGTTACTTTCATGGGTTTTATTCAACTCATTTACAGATTGAAAGTTACTGCTTTCCATGTGCCACACATTCTATATGCTACCATACGACCAAACCAAATGTGCAGAGAAAATGTACACAAACAGAGATAGAAGACAGACAGAAGAAAGGATATTATAGCAGATGGACACATTAAAAAAAAAAAGATAAGTTCAAGAATGAAGAGACTCTGCATGTCCTCTAAAGTCAAATTCCATTTATTATTACACATCTAGAGTCAGATTTAAACACAAAAAGATGGAACAGAGCATATCATTAAATGTGAAATGCTGAAATAGATAGAAATCCATCTGGTGAAAGCATGACCCACTAACATTATTTTTTCTGTTAATACCATCCAACACAGTTTCACTTTTGGTATTTGATGTATGACCTAAGATGACATAAAATATGACAACATGAATGCTGGTAGGGCTATCTGGGTGATTTCTGAGCTTTTCTTAAACAGCTGTTTGTCCAGACTACAACAGAAGAAACATCTTCACCCCTAACATTCACAGACCTGTCAAACTCAAAACACAGTAACTGGAACTCACTCATTTGATTACTGCTGCATGCCCTCGTGCCTCCCTTTCACGCACTGACAGTGAATCTTTGCTGTTTGCTGACCTCGTATGTCAGCGTCAACCAGCTATGAACAACTGGGGAGTTTCACAAAGCAAAAGAGACATACTATAGCTCTGTGTTGTGGTCAGGGAGCTAGTTAGCCAGTAGTCACTGCATACGTGTAACATGCTTTCTAGCAGCACACTGCTATGGTAGCTCTGCTGTTGCAGGAGCTGAGTCTCAGAGTGCATCCACCACATAAGCCAAAATGTGGACTGCCTATATACTTAACAGACAAAAAAGCATGTGAGACTTGCATTCATGCTAGAAGCTTCAGCAAAACGGCCTACTGCAGTGTTTCTTCAGCCTACTCAAAGGATTCCGAAGAGAAAAATTCTCACATGAAAGTATAATACATTCTTTATCATTTTGGCCCCTTTTTATTCGTACAATTATACCACATGAATATGATATCTATATCAAAATTTCCATTCAGACTTGAATTTTAGATACATTTGATAATCTGAAGGATTACTCTGATTTTAGAAAGTATTTCTTTATATTAGAAGTACAGAATATCTGATCCCTACATATGGAATGTTATGGTTCTTCTTTTTTGAACATTGCTGCATTATGTTTTGTATTTTCTTTCATTCTTCTTGTGTAAACTGAACGTGTAGTTTCACATTACGCCTAACCAAAGCTTACTGCCAAAGAAGCAGTTCTAGGCTCTTTGTCTTCTGAATTCAAACTCCTTTGCTCACACCTGCACCAGATCTAGTCAGCCTGAAGCCACAGATGAGTTGGTTCAGTCCGCTGAGCCACTACAAAACTACATCTTTTGGTGAATAACTTTTGAATGACGTGAGTGGTTGATCCAACTCACTCTGCAGCTGTAAGGTATCACAACTTGAACTCAAGAGGTGTAAGCTTGCAGCTGGAAACGGAAATGGGACTAGGATCATACCTTCCATCAGTGGCTCTTTATTTGAGCAGATTAAGTGAAACATGAAATGCCATGTATGACATGAGCATTGCATCTCTAAAATGAATTTTAAGTTCAAGTAATTTTAAAGACCCACAGTGTATTATGTTCATTTTTTATATCTAAAACTGTTTGTATGTCCTGGGGCTGACTAGGATGGAGTTGTCTTCATAGCAGTTTGTATGGTACAGTGGTTTGAATTTGTGACTAAAACAGTGTTTTTAACACAGCAATACTTCAGCTACTGTTGAATAGAGCTTGCACAGGGTCAAGGCTTTCACTTTTTTCCCCCACTTTGTCATCGTCCCCACCCAGGAGGTGCATTGGAAGCGATCAAGAAACTTGTGAGGGGAATACAGCCAGGACAGCTGACACTAACTGTTCAAAGGGATATTTCATATCACCATGCTCAGCAATAAAAATTGGAGGTAGAGAAAGAAGGAGCTGGCTTCTAAGATGGCTGCTGCCTGGAGACTCATTGGACATTGGCCCTTTCGTGGGAGGTCAGGAGTGATTTCCTTCGTATTGCCTTTCCCCCCCTTCTCTTTCCTTCTTCTATTAAACTGTCTTTATTTTGACCCACAAGTTTTCTCGCTTCTGTTCTTCCTACTTTATTCTCTCTCCCATTGCAGAGAAATGAGCAAGTGAGCAGCTGCCAGGTTGGTTGGATGCTGGCTAGTGCTTGGATGCATGCTCGTAATGTGTACTGCACAAAACATCTGTCTATGAGGATTCTGATGTTTTGCTCAGCAAATCCTGCAGTCCAGTTGAACACACTGACACCAGTCAGAGGGTTAGGGCAAATAAACAGCACATTAGGGCAGGATTACCTGATTTAAAGAGCAACTCTTACAAATAGGCAGTCTTCACCTTAAGCTTCAGCAAACTCACAGCTCAGAAAACTTGCATACTTTCAAATGCTTCTCTGGAGCTAGTCTGGCATTCTATATCACTGGTGAACTCAATGTCCTTTTCACTTTTTCTAAGTTATAAACTGGCCTTACAGAAAGAATTTATGTGAGTGATTAACTTTTAATTAGTAAAGCAGAATGGTGAAATTATTACCCTGAGACCAATCTGTTACCAGTGGAAAAGTACATGGAAAAGAACTGAAGAAGGAGAAAAGAAAAAGAACAGTCTGGTTTTATTCCATTCACTTCAGTAATTTTTAAAACAGTGGCACGTCCATACTAGGAAAAAAAAAAAAAAAAAAAAAAAAAAAAAAAAAAAGAAAACACAAAAGCAGACAGAGACTAGATTTGTTGATTTCTCTCATTCTACAAGGCTATCGGCTATAATATTTTAAAAGTAGTGAGGTATTTCTAAAGCAGCACTAAAGCATGGATAAAAAAAGAAAGACTCTGACATGATTGATTATACCTTCCTTTCTGTTCTCAGCATATTCTTAAAGTAGCAGCAACAACAGGAGAATATAAACCTACACTGGCAAGAGGACTGACTGGACAACTAACACTAGTCATATATTTTATGAATGAATGGCATAAGGGAGCCTCAGCTGTAGTGTAACATTGGCCACAGGCTTTCCCTAACTTAGTTTCTGTTTCAATTAAATACATGTGTTTGACCCAAAGCATATTTTGAGGAGACAGCACATCAAATCTTGATTCAGTATTTCCAGTGATGGGAGTATCTAAACAATCTTCATTAAATTGTACCAATGATTAAATACCATTATTGATAAACTTATTAAATGTCTTCCCAGCTCTGTGTTTTATTTCCTTCAAATGCCAACTGTTGGACCTTTTTCAATCTGCTAGATTGAAGATACACTTATCACTGTTTTGTTTCCTATACAGCCCAGTCTGCGACCAAGTAAGCGACCCTTACCCTTCTCTCTTACAAGGTTGACAGATCTTTGTGTCTTCCACCATGAGGCAAGTTTTCTAGTCTTTTAACCATTAGTAAATGCCATCCCTCAACTACCCTCAAATTTTTCAGCTTTTTTCCTGTTATCAACATAAAAAAGACACACAGTATTACAAAGGCTTCACAAAATACAACTGTAATACAGAAAACCAGCGATGTATGCCCAAGAATCTCTAGAGCAAGGTGTCATATTTAATATTTGCATGTATTAAGTCAGATTGTTGTACCCACCTAATAAGCCGTCAAGACTTGTTCTGTGTTAGTGACCTGCTCTCTTTAAGTTTGAGCAGTATCCCAAAACAAGCCTATCTCTAAGGCTTTATCAGTGGTTCTTCAATTTTTTTAAAAAGATAGGTAAATTTCCAATTGTAATTCAGATTTTCCTTTGCAGTTCCTTCTTCCAACTGATTTGACTAACAGCTTGAGAAACTGGCTCTTTTAAAGCATCAAGCCCGGACATTTCTGTCTGTGTGATACCCAGCTCCCGCCGCGGACACCTCAGCGGCCCCGGCAGGCCGCACTGTCCCTAGAAGACTCGCACGGAAGATGCCTGGTCGCTCCCAGGAACTCTCCTCCTCGGCGCTGAGGAGCCGCAGGCGGTACGGGACACCCTGCGGATCAAACGGCGGAGGGTCCCACCCTGCTGCTGACAGGTCACCTCTACAGTGACCGGTTGCTCCTCAGGACTTACCCGGCTACAAAGCACAGGCAGAGAGAGGGGGGGACGGGGACACCCCTCCCTCCGGCCCCGCGTCGCGCTTATGCTCCCTCCGGTGCCGGCGACGCAGGGCTCGGGT
>NW_020799095.1:13231921-13270814 GCF_003259725.1 Athene cunicularia | reverse complement strand
GCCGGGCCCTGCGGGAGCAGTGGGCCCTGCTGCGGGCTGCCGAGGTGGGCAGCGCGGCGTGCGGGGAGGAGAGGCTGGTCTCTCCCTTCCCGTCTCAAAATGGCGCCCCTGATTTTCCCACTTCCCCTTATTCCTGTGCCTGGAAGGGAGCCGCGGGGGAGGGGAGGTGGTGGTGGTGGCGGCGGCGGGATTTAGGGGGGCTGGGCCCGGGGACTGCGGCGAGAAGGAGAGAGCTGGGGATCCTCCCCTGCGTGCGGGCTCTCCTGCAGTGAGTTATCACCGTCTGAGTCCAGCTACAAGGGCAGGGTCGTTCCCTTCGAGTTGCTTGTGAGCTACGGAGGGTGAAGTTGGGTGATGGGCCACTCGCTTTCCATTTCACTTGCCGCTAGAGGAGAGATGGTGAACAAGGTGGGCAGTAAAATACTCAGCGTGTCGCCATCCGGGGGATCACGACAGGCCTAGTATACTGGCTACACTCTACCTAAGACTTAATTGGAACTGGCCATAAAGCGAAAGTATGGTGGAAGAACAAACCTATCCCTTCATATGTTTTACAGAAGAGCTGAATTGTCTAAGAACTACCAAAATCTTCCAAACAATAGGGCCATGAAAGGCTGTTCACTCAGCATTTTGATTCTTTTTTTTTTTTTTTTCTACCTTGTACCGCTTTTAGAGCTTGGGGATGGAAAAGAGAGGTTGAACAGCTAATTAAGCATCTGAAATTAATTGGTGGCTTCCATGTAACATTCAGACCAAGTGAAAAGCGTGGCATTTTTGTTTTTTCCAATTTGGTAGTGACTTTAAGAGTTGGAGGCAGGCTAGATTGCATGTGTGTATTGTTATTCTGTGATAAGAAATGTCAGGCAAAAAGTAGACGTTGGCTGAAGTGAGATGACTAGAGACAAAGATAGTGCAGTCATCATTACTTATATTTCCTGTATGATAAATAAGTTTATCTGAAGGCAATTGGTAACTATACATCATTCATGTGAGTTTATGAGGTGGCTATTATCTTTAATTGGAAGGCTGTGATTTTTTTGCACTGACTGTGTTGAATCACTTGTTTAACTTACTGTCTCATTATGTTTCAATATAAAGTGGCTTACATGTGACAGGCACTTTGACAGTTCTGAGTATTCCTGTCTTGAACACTGAAGTAAGATGCCACATGAATTCTGCCAAAACTGGAAGAAAGTAACAAAAAACTTGGTTGGTAGGAGTGCCTGATAAATAAAGCTTTTTAGATACTGCTCTTTAAAGCATTCGGGGTAGTCCACTATAAACAGATTTAAAGTAGGTAATGGTTGCAACCTCAGCATTGTATGAACTGTCTCTGTTCATGAAGTGTGAAAAAGTTTATTAGAAATTACTATAACAGTAAGTGTGCTCATGATAAGAAACACTGTCATTTGCTCTGAAATATAAAAGTGGTAGAATGTTCCTGTTTTAAATTTACCATGGAGTTTTGTTTTCATCTTTGTATTTGATAACGCATTTAATCATATTCATTGTAGGAACAGTGTTAGCTGTTTTAATCTCTTCGGTAGGCTGGCTTTTGTTACTACTGTTGATACTTTTGTTTTAGTTTTCTTGTAGTTTAAAATAGGCACTGGTCTGAACGCTTACATGACTGAATTATGCCATTAGTTTGTAGGTGTTGGCTTAGGACTGTTGGTGTTTTCTCCATAGACTCAAACATAATAAAATTCTGTGGTGATCTATTAAAATACTTATGACTCTTTCATAAATGCAACTCATTAATACAAAGACTATCTAAAAACATATAAATTTCTCTTCTAGAGTAATGAAAATACCCACTATCTGGTCAATTACTTGGTAGGATTAACTGAAGTACTTCCCTAATAATATGCTCCAAACTTTGTTGTTCTGGCATTTCAGCATGAAGCTGCTGTGCCTTTGGGGGATATTCATGAGAAGAGTGAAGTTCCTACTTACCAGAAGGAGCTATGTATTTGTAGTGCCCAAGACTGCAAAATAGGCCTTACTTTTTAATATATGATGGAGTTCTCACATTAACTTCCATATAAGTAAGAAAATCTCCCTCGTTCTATCCATATGGAGCCATCCATCTAAGAAACTTCTATAGTAATTTCCTTGTCAGATTTTTATATGAGTAATTTCCTTACATAACTTCCATACGTATCAGTTGGAAGTTACACTTATGTACTTGATTTTGTATAGATGAATTAAAATGCCTTCTCAAGGTTTTCTTTCTTCATATGTTCCAAACATATTGATTACAAAGTTTGTTTAGCATACAAAAATGGCAGGGAGAGACACTAGAGGGTCTCTTCCTGGAAATTTTCACTAAAGTCAAGGGTAAAAAGTAGGTATGGCTGCTAAGCACTTGAAGTAAGCGTTGAGAATTGTCTTGAAAGTGATGTGTCAAAAAAGGCTTGAATTTGCAGTGTGTGTGTGTGTGTGTGTTTAGGGTACTGAATGTAGTTTTCCTCTCTTCTGTGGGGCTTTTTTTATGGTTCTTCAGGCCAGTATTTTACAGGTGACTTAAGGAACTGGAGAATGAATGTGACCTGAGGGTTGGAGCGTGTAAGGGTTCTGTAGCACTGAAATCTACTTTTAAATCCTTGTGAGGCACTATGTTTGACACAAATGTTGAAAGAATAGGCCGAAAACATTCCATAATGTCTATGTCAAACTGTAATACTGCTTCTCTTCAGATTAAGAAAAACTATTCCTCATTTTTCATGTTTGTATGGTGCTGTGCTGTGAGTTTACTGAACAGTTCAATATCATCTGAAACTTCAAAAGATGTTGATTTCAGTATACACTTATAGAAATTGCTAGTAAATTTTAATACATCAAATCATCTGGATGTGCTCTATCAGGTTTTCAGTCTTGCTTTTTTTTTTTTTATCCTGAGCTGTTAAAAAGTGGGTGTAGTAGTTTTATTATTAAGTTATTAGATATATTGACGTGACTCTTGCATGAATGATGTTTGCAGTATGTTTCTTGGACTTGATGGTCTACCTCTCATGTAGTGTGATCTCCACCAGCTTGACAGTTGGTTATTTTTGTATATGGTATCTAAGTTTCTAGAATGATTTCTGAGGAGGGGTGTTACAAGGTTGTTACAATTTCTCTGATAACTACAGCTCCTGTAGCTTGGGCATCTACAAAAATTGAATTAGGTGCTTTTCTTGAAAAACTTTCAGCTTTGGGTTCTGAAGGAGTTTTGCAAGGGGTAATAATTACTGTTTTGTAAATGATACAAATCTGAATAACTAAAAGCTGTAAATGATCATTTGAAACAAACAGATATTATGCAAGCTTTATCAGTCTTGTCTGGTTTTCTGTCATACACCTTTCTGCTCTCCGTATGGGAAACAGCAAGCAAAATAGTAGTCATCGCGACTAATCAGTGTATTGGGTTGGTCTTCTTGCTGTGTGTCATGCAGAAGTCCCTTCCTCCAAAGAGTATGAACTTCTATGGTCATTGGATGTAGCTCTTATGTTTTTAATAATGCTGCAGAGTCTAGAAAAATTTGGAATGAATTAAGATTAAAGGACTTCAAATTATTTCATGTTTATCCAAACACACTAGAATGCTACAGCAAACAGATGTATTTAGTTTTAAACCAGAAATAACTTAATACTTTTCCAAGGGAAAGATAAACAAATGGCTAAGAGTATTCTGAGCTACCTATATTTTGGCTATGCCTTGCTGCTATCTCTCATAGTATAATTAGAGAGAGATTAACTGTTGTCACTGATCCATTTTTATCCAAATTGCTCCACTACTTCTGAAGAGTTTCAGCAGCACGTGTAGGATCTTGCCTGAAAGCTAACACAACAGCTGTGCATTAATTGTTTTATGGTGTAAGGATGAGAGGTCTGGTATTTTTAAAATAACTGGATTCATTCCTGTATTCTGAATTATTCAACCATAATTAAATTAATGAGTAAGAATTTTAGTTTGTAATTATCATGGTACTCTAATAATAATGACAGTGGGATATGCAGGGGCTTTTTTGCTTCACAGAAACATTCTTTCACATATTTGTAAAAACATGTATCTAAAATTTGATATAGATCATATTGTGCAACTGAAATTAGGAAAAAAAAATCTGTTAATTTAAGGATATCATAATAGTCAAACAGGACACAAATTTGGGATAAGACAGGCATGAATACAGGCTTGGAATATCCTACCTGGAAGAAGCTAAATTATTTTGAGAGGTAAAGGAAAAGGAGCAACATGAGCACATAGGAGTTTAAGATGTTGAAAATATTTTTTTAAGACCTGTATGCAAGCTCTGTTTACAGTGAAATAAAATACCACCTTTTCAGCTGTTAAGTTAGTGAATAAATAATGCTAAGATTTCTTTCTCGTTGCATGGAAATTAATTTATAAGGGAGTATGTTAGTGGAGGATGGGGTTCTGCTAGAGTACTAGAAGCACTTTCCAGAAAAGAAGATTCTTCAGGACTTGTGTTGACTTTACAAAAGGGAGAGTTAGGAAGAAGGAAGACTTAGTGTCTGAGCTAGGTGTGTAGCAAACTGGAATGCTCAAGTACCTGATACATGTGCTAAGTAGTTTGAAATGGGAAGATGGCTTAAGACTACTGCTTGGTTTAAAATGTAGCTGCTTTACCATAAGGAAGAAAGAGCAAGAAGTCATTTGAAAGTAGTAGGTGTGCTTACCTTTTTGCAACATACATATTAAAGCTATTTTGTGCTTTAGGAAAATACGCTCTAAACTAACTTGCTTGCATTCTAGATGCTAGGAAAGCTGTATCCTCACAAAGTATGTACAATTCAAGTAAATAATCAACTGGAGTAGGACAAAGTTATAGGCTGGGTTTTGGTTGGTTGGGGTTTTTAGCAGAAAGACAGAAGCAGATGTTTTTCTCACTGAGAGCTGAGTAACCATCACTTGGGTATATTTCCTATGGGCTTGCTTGGAGTTTTGTTTTGGGAACTGGGACGAAAGAGAATACAGAAAATTATTATGCCAGTCTTTCATACACCAATGCCCACCTGCAAAAAGATTTAATCTCTAAGTGTGTAAAAGCATAAATCTTAGGCTTACAAGTGGTACCAGCAGAATCCAAAGGCTTCCTTGTCCACATGAATAATACTGTGATTCTTTTTTTTTTTAAAGAAGTTTGAAAGAAGAGTAGGTAGACTAAGGAATACGTTGTTCATACTTGTTCTTAACAAAGATCTCTGTGAGTATTGATCTGCTAGAATGTGTTACTACTGAAAAGAGCAATTTATCGTATGATAGTTATCTGATTTGCACAAAGTGATCTGGAATCTTACTGGTCCAGACAATCCATTTTTTCTACATGTGGAAGGCTTTATTTTGGCTTCTCAAAGTGCGGTTGTTAACTAGAGAAGGTATTCATGATTTGTACATCAGGTTCTGTACTTTTATGGAAATTACACTTGATACATGTGATAGAAGTGAATTCATGAGGTTTACTTGCAAAGAACTTGATGTGGTGATTGAGTTTTCCCAATTTGCTCTTTTTTTTTAACATCCTTTAGTGGTGCTGGCTTCAGAATATTGCTTAGCAATAACAAAACTATGGAAGAAAATTCTTATTTCTTGTCACTTTATATTTTACCAGTAATGTGAATGTCTGAATCTGTGTTTTATTTCAATCTTGATATGTTAAGAAATAAGAGACTGAAGTCTTGCAAGAAGAAACATAATTGAATTTAAATGTCCTAATTTGAAGCTTTAATGGGAAGACTAGATTTTGAAGAAAACTGATTAATTTGTCATAGATTTTGTCTATAGCTGACATGTTAACAGTGATGGTAGCTGTACTCTGGACTATTGACTTTGGTAAATATTAGGACAAGTTATATGTAATCCATGTTGCATTTGTGAATTAGATTTTTTTCTTACTTGTTTTATAAATCTAATACTGCCCACTGTCTTTCCATAAACAGGTTGTTACTGGCAGAAACACCACTGAGATCTGAATCCTGGAACTTGATTTCAGCAAAGTGAAACAAAGGACTTCTTTCTAATTTGGGCATGGCTAATCGAGGAGCAACAAGACCCAATGGGCCAAATGCTGGAAATAAAATTTGCCAGTTCAAACTAGTACTTTTAGGAGAGTCTGCAGTTGGCAAATCAAGTTTGGTTCTTCGTTTTGTAAAAGGACAGTTTCATGAATTTCAAGAAAGTACAATTGGAGGTAAGGAAATGATCCTTTTAATTTGTTTAATGTTGAGTTTATATTGTCCTTGACAATCTTGAATGTAGTGACACTTCTAGAATGGGTCTCTGACAGCAAGGATCAAAGCTGAGCCCTATGTCTCTAATTGAGAATTATAACTTTCTAAGCTAAAATTTGTAGTTGGCAAACATCAGTGATGTCAAGTGGAGAAAGCAAATGTATGCTCAAACTCTGCGCAGTTTTGAAAACTGGGTTGGATGTTACATTTTTTGGGTGGACGTGTGGCTATTTTAATTGTGCTGTATGCTTAACGAATGAAATAACTGCTTAATAAGAATTAAGAATTTAGTTGCTGTGAAAACAAAGTGCTTTGTCTTCCAAAAAGCTTGTGTTGTCATTTATGCATCCTGGCTTTAGTTTTGATTTGGTAGAATTTGCTACATTTCTGGATATACCTTTCTTTGTTAGTAATCACAGATTTTTAATGTGCTGTTTTTACATTTTATGTCTTCATACAAAAGAGGTGCTGGCTACTAGAATTTAAAAAAAACAAAACAAAACAAACAAAAAAAAACCAACAACCAAACCCGTGTTTAACTGTGAACAGATTTGAACCCACCTCCCTGGCAGATTTCTTCTGTTCTATTGTATGTTGAAGCTGTTTGTGCTTTGAGCTGTGTTCCTCTTGGGATGAATTTAAACTTATCCTAAAACTACCTAATAGCATACAGATTTTAAACAAAATATGCATTTTATGGATTGATAAATATTCTCTAGTAGTCCCTGTTGCTGGTTCTGTGAATCAGTCTGTTTCATGGTAACATTTATGTGAAGCCCTTTCAGTGGTCTATATGTGTCTTTACACATCAACAGTTGTTGAAACGTAAAAAAAAAAATCCATAAAGCTTTCGAAACAAATAAGAGCTGAATTTCATTGCATCATTTTTCTACTGTATTTCTAGCTGTTACATGTATCTATTTTGTATATCTGTCAGCATAAATAGAACCACCTTTTTCTCCCTTAGCAGTCTTACTAATGTCACTTTTGTCATTGTGCATTTTATAATGGCTTTAGGATACGTGTTGGTGTGAAAGGTTTCTATATTCTCATACAACTATGTGGTAATATGGAGTGCTTTTTCGATAGTGAATTTCTTTCCCAATATCAATGTGGGTTTTAGTTGAAAAAACATTTAAAACTAAGTGAAGTTCATTGTTCAGTTTCAGTGGTCTCCAATTCATTTGACCTCCTTTTTGTTTTTTCTTGTTCTAGTGTCTGGATATAACTGGAGATAACCAAACCCTGTTACACTGCTTAACCTTTCTGTAGATTTAAACAAGAGCTTCAGTTCAAGTTCAGATATATAGTTTTTAGTGTAATC
Source organism: Athene cunicularia (assembly GCF_003259725.1). Taxonomy (NCBI): domain Eukaryota; kingdom Metazoa; phylum Chordata; class Aves; order Strigiformes; family Strigidae; genus Athene; species Athene cunicularia. The sequence continues at coordinate 13,263,256 of NW_020799095.1, read as the reverse complement.
TCTGTATTAACTTGTGCCTCTTCTATATAAAATAAAAACAAGGAAATGTCATATCATACAGCTGAGAGATATTAAATGTAGCAATGTTGGGATTCAGAAAAAGTTTTGTATAAAGAAAGCTTTCTAATTCTGTAGTTTGTAGTTGCCTAAGGCATAATTTTCTTTGTATACAGAAGGGCCTTTTAACAAAGAGAGGCTTATGTGCATTGTGAATCTGAATAAAAACATCTGAAAGAGTGCAGTTAAAGGCAAACACGTTGGATGGTGGTGATGTGTTTGGTAACTAGACTGCCACTTCAGACTAATGTGGCAATGTCTGTTAGTTGCTTAAGACAAAAGCATGGCTGTTAAGCATGATAGGCATTCAGATAATTAGCATAACTGATTAATTGCCAATTTACTATGTCCTTGCAAGACAGAAGAAAGTTACCTTGTTTGCAGAAACTAATTGGCATTTTATGGTGGTTGAATGTTCATTTCAACAAAAACAAGAGGATGTCATAGATAAAACCTTTTGTTTTAATTCTCTTCCTGAGTACATCCCTTCATTTATGGAGTGTAGGTACACTCTTCTGTTGAAGAGAATAAAGTCTTTTAAGAACTCCAGATTCCACTTTTTTAACATCTTGTCTCTGCCTTAGAGAAATATAATATTGAGCTGGTTCTGAGGAGGAAGCCCTTGGTCTGATGCAGGATGTATGGTTTTTTTTCCACTTTATTTTGGTTCTGGGCTGCTTAGGGAGCTACCAAGAGGAGCCTGCTTTACCAGTGCTTAAATATTTAGCATTTAGAGAGATTTATGGTGATTAAACATTGGAACATCAAAGCCTTTACCTTCTCTAACCTGCCTCTTCATCTGTGATGGATGCTAATACCCCTGAAGCAGGAACACCTGACCATTTAACTGGTCAGCTTCTGTACAGTAGTTAGTGTCCTTTATAAAGCAAGATCGACTTGCTTTTGGTTTACTGTAATGAGTTGAAAGTTGCAGTAGTTTTGGAATGATTCACAGTCTGTGATGTCCTGGAGTATGTGGGACAGGGTAACATCCCAGGTATGCAAGGGTTATGGGTCAGTGCCTCTTCATAGATTTGATTTAAATTGGCCACAGTCTGTCAGTGTGCTTAGTGATGAGTCTCCAGTTCTGCCAGGTACGGGACTTCCCTTTGCATTTCATCAAGCAGAAGGTCTTTAAATTTTTTTTGTTGTTTGTGGAAGGAACAAGGACAAGCTAGTCTACGATATTTGTCATGACTGGAAAAACAACTCCAAACATTTCTGTTGGATTGCTCAGTCTTTCATCTAAATTCTTAGAACTATTGCATTTTGTGTTGTGTATGTACTATAACTGGGCAGACAATGTGCCTCTGAAGCAGGTGACTGAGACAGCTTGTCAGACCACTGTAATAGTTGTATGCTTATTTTTAAACTTCAAAAGCTATGGTGGAACAGATGACTGAGTTAAAACTCAAAGGGTTAAAATAATCCAGTAGAAGGAAATCTTACTTCTCAGTGGTTTTTTTCCCCCACAAAATTCTTGAGATTGTAGCTTAGTTTTGTAATACGGGTTTGTATGTTGTGTGGGTACTCGCCCCCGTAGTTCTAATATCTACATTAATGTGAGTGGAAAATCTTTACTTGGAGCAACTGTTCGAAGACTTGAAGTAAGTTACTGTTTTCTGTAATTAGGAGACCATTATTTATGGTAATGCATTCAGCTGTAGTGGCAATGGATGCAAGTTTCCCTGAAACTGTAGGCCCTCAGAATATTACTGAAATTATTTCTTGAGATCACTTGCAAAGTCAGCTTTAAGAACAAGAGTTCCTGAGAAGTGGTTCTTTCTTCCATACCCATTAGCTAAGGTGGAGTTGTCAGAAGCTGGAAATCAAAGCTTCAAGATACTCTTTGAGTAATGTAAATGTGTAGAACTGTAAATATCTGAACTGTTAGATTACATACAGCATGATGGGATGCTCTTACGGTACTCTGTATAGTCTGTTCAAGCAGGAAGAAATATGTCTAGAAGACTTAAGGCTTGTGGTTAATCAGATGGACTATTACAAAAGAAAAAAAGGAATTCTTTCTAGTTATTGCTTTCTTATATCTTTCACTTGAGGAAAGACTGCTTGTTTATGTAACTGTTCTGTGTTAAGAGTTACGGTCTGTCAGCTAGTGCTTACTTCAAACCTGCTGTATTTTAATATAGGCTTGAATTGTTTAAGGAAGTCATATTTGCATCTCTAACATAATTTTATATGAATATATAGATATAAGCAGAATTCTGGTTTCAGCACCTCTGTCTCTTTTGTAGCTGCTTTTCTAACCCAGACTGTATGTCTCGACGATACAACAGTAAAATTTGAAATTTGGGATACAGCTGGACAGGAGCGGTACCACAGTTTAGCACCCATGTACTACAGAGGAGCACAAGCAGCTATAGTGGTATACGACATTACAAATGAGGTAAGTACTGTATTAGGGAGGCACAAGTGGGATTTGAAAGTTAGCAGTCCTTAATTTTTCTCACTGACTTGTGTGAATCAGTTCATCATTTCATAGAATCATGCGATGGTTTGGGTTGGAAGAGACCTTCGAGGGTCAACTAGTCTGAGCCCCCTGCTATGGGTAGGGACATCTTCAACTAGATCAGGTTTCTCATTTTGTACTGGGCTATGTAATGTTAACTCGTGTCTGTAAACTTTTCTTGCTAAAAGACCATTTCTGGGATTTTTTTTTAATGTATTAGAGAAGGAAAGAAAATTCTGTTGTAGAAGCATTTCAAGCCCACTTTAAATCATTTCACCAGAATTGATCTGTTACTCTCACCACGTTGCTGGTGGAAGTTCATTTCAGATAGTGGAAGACATTGTTTTGCTATTATTGCAAGACCAAAATCTAAGGTTGTTTGATTTCTGTTTATTTGAACTTAAATCAGATAGATAAGCTTCACTTGCATTTGGTAACATGAGACTTAAGACCTAAAACCTTCAAAAAAAACCCCAAAACCCTGTACCATAATGAACAGTGCTCAGTAATTAGAAAGTTAAAAGGCCCTTTCAATACAGCTGTTCATAAACTTGATTCTTCTAGAGGAGAAATTAAAATTCCTATTTTCTCTCTTAACCACTTCTTTTTCCTTACTCTTGTTTAAATAAAGATCTCCCCATCTTCACTTAATTTTTCAGCATTATCTCAACTAAGCAGATTTGAGAACTAAGGTAGGAACGTTTCATTTTAAAAGCTCAGTTGGCAAATTGGAGTGTTCCTTTCAGCTAAGGTAGCAGCCTCGTGTTGGCTTTTTGCCTGAAGTGTAAATAACAGAGATTGGGGTAATAGGTCAGTACAAAAGGATGGTAAAACTCAGTTGCATCATTTTGCAATCATTAACAGGAGTCCTTTGCCAGAGCGAAAAATTGGGTCAAAGAACTTCAGCGACAAGCAAGTCCTAACATTGTAATAGCTTTAGCAGGAAACAAAGCTGATCTAGCTAACAAAAGAGCTGTGGATTTCCAGGTATGTACTTAATTTCTGTTTATAGAAATAGCATTTTGTTGGAACAGAAAGTAAATAAACTTGTGAGGAGCTTATATACATAGCATAGCTGGTTGTTAGAGGTCATGATCTAAATATAAATGTCAACTGAGACTAATTAAATTGTACATGCTACTGAAAAATATATTTCTGTACAAGTGGTATGCAGCAATAGACTTTTTTGAATATATAAGTATGACTTTGAGGAATAACGAATTTATTTGCATGCCTTTAAGTCTAATTGAATTTCTGTTCCTTGATGTGACCTCTTCCTGTCTTCAACCTGAAATTAACAGAAACTAGAGTTTCAATGGGTGAGATAGCAGTAACTCTCAGTGCAAACCATTCTCTCTGACTTGTCAGCAGGAGAATTTTGATTCTTTTGTATGATGGAAAGCTGATTGATACGTTTCACATGCTTAGACTGTCGAAACAATGTTCAAGTTCAGAAAATAGTTTTATTTGCTTTGGAAGCTTACTGCAGATGGTTCTGGTCCATTCATGATTGAATTTGAATTAATTTTCTTTTTTAATTTTCATTTGGTGTCACTATGAGATACTACTGTTCATAGTCATAAATCCTTTTGTAACGATAGGAGTCGGACTACAAAGGTTAGCAGTGTTTTAGGAATTTTCCTGCCAGAATTCAACAACACTGTTTTCTAATTTTATACTTACATGTCAATCATAACATAAAGCTGTGTGACAGAAGACATTTGTTTTGTGAAAAACTGTGGTATTTAGCAAAAACTTCATACATGTGTACAGTCAAAAACTTAATCAAATTTAATTACCAAAGTAGAACAGCTTTTACTAATTTTTTGTACAATTACAATCTTAATATTTTTTAAATGTTCACTTTTTTATTTATGTAGATTTATGGGCTCCTTGCAGGCTTGACAATCCTTTCTCATTGCAAAGTACATTTTAGATTTCTACGTATTTGTTGATGTGCTATTTCACATATAGATACCTAGACCTTGGCGGATGGAACCTAAATGAATATAGAATGCTGTAGATTTTTTTCATCATAGGTATTCTGTAGTTCAGCTTTTTGCAGATTTCCTATTAAATGCAAAGGCAGTTACATGGTCATAAGAAGCTGGGGATTCTTAGCTGAATTGGCCAACAGGAAGTGGCAAAAATAGGATGCTTTTTATAAACAGCAGATCAAAAGTCAAACTGAAAAGAGATGATGTGGCAAATGCTTAATTACGCCTATTTGTTTTGTAACTGTGAATTTCATTTAGGATAATGAAACTGTTCTGATCCATTAGTCTCAATGGCTGAAAGATTCAAGATAGTTCACAAACTGCCTTCTTTCCAGAGTAGTAATAGACTCTTGACATTTCATGACACTTTCTGGAGCTCATTCTTGCTATCAACAGCTAGTGTTCTGGATCAGGGTTGTCTTTTTATTAAATATTTATTATTTAGTTTTGCCTGATATTTTTTCCATCTGGTTATTTTTATGATGAGTAAGGATTTTTATGGTTGCATTTGTAAATGTTTAACTGTTTGATAGAAGTGTAATTTCTTCACAGCTGGTGAATAACCCAGTCACATGAGTGTTTCAACAAACTTTCTTTTTTTCAGAATGGTATAGAAATTGTTCCTTAGCAATGAAAGTACAATGTGTAATGATTGTGTGACTTTTTTTTTTTTCTACAACGAAGTAATGCAATATTACTTTAACTTTCAGGAAGCACAGGCTTATGCAGATGACAACAGCTTATTGTTCATGGAGACGTCTGCCAAAACATCTATGAACGTAAATGAAATATTCATGGCAATTGGTGAGTTCATGAACAGACTGATAATTCAAGGAAATTGTTTTCATGAGATACATGCCATCACAATATTTCTAACCCAGGATCTTTATTTTTCACTTAAATTTTTTCTGGTGCTGAATTTTCTGTAGGCCCTTTCAGATCCTGTTTGATGCTTGGAATAAGTCAGATAAACTTTCTTGAAGTACAGTTGCTCAGGTCTCCTGTCAAGCATGAAAGCACTTGAATTAACTTGAAATAGCTAAGCTGGGTTACTTCTGAACTTTGTCAGCAAGTTTTGATTCCATGATGAAAACTTCTGCTTCAAGTTCAAGCAAAGTTAAACTTTAGTTGTTACATACAACCCCCCCCCCCATCTTTCCCATGGTATGGGTAACCATAAAAAGCTTTACACAGCTTTTCTTAGTTGTAAGATGTACTTGGCATTTGTTAATCAAATTAGTGTGAGAATATAAATGAAAGTGTATAAATGTGTGCCTTTTGATGGTATGTTGTGGCAGACTCCACACTGCCTTGGATAGGTGCAGAACCTGGAATAATTTACCTTTTATGAGACAGTGGTAATTGAAGCTTGAAACATTTCAGAACAGGAGTGATAATGGACTTGCTTAAAAAAAAAAAAACAAAGTCAAGTGTTCATTTTAGTCTAAACAAAATATTTACTAAATATGCTTCTGTGTTAAAATTTTATTTAAATTCCAAATGCGGCTCTCTGAAATCCGAAAGTTGTGCCAAAGATGACAGTATGTTATTAAATTCAGTGTCCAATTGTAAGTAAAGGACACTTCATGTGAAAAGTAAATTTACTAATATATTTCTAGCCCTAACATAATCTTAGAATCTCTACATTACATGTTACAAATCTCTAACATGTAATAGTAAGTATAAGTATACTAAGAAATTGTGTAAATACCATTAAGACACAAAACTATATTGCATTGTTAATAAAATTTTAAAAAGGGAGAAAAAAAAGCATGCATTTTTAGGTTGGTCACCAACCTATTTATTAATCACCTTCACCACAGTAGTGGCTCTGCTATGGGGAGTAGTAACATATAGTGTCAAATAACCTTATGAAATCTATTTTGTATTCTCTCTAGAGACCTCTCTATTCTACTTATTTTTGTGAAATCCAGCATTGCTATCAAATTAAGTGTTTCTAAAGAGTTCTTATCTTTGGCTTTACAAGTCTGTAAAGCAGAATGTAATTTGTGATGTGGTTCAAACTTTCAGCAGATGCAAATTAAATTATCGCTATAGCAACACTATAACAAGTACTTGCTTTATATTAACTATAAATACTGGGGAGGAAACCATATCTGTATGAGTGGAAAGTGTGTATTTTTCTCACAAATGCTCAAGATAAGCCTGCATTTAACGATACAGAAATACTCGGTTGCACTGTTCTGATGAAACTTTAAAATTAATTTGTTTACAAGTGTGGTTTGCATCTTGTTTAAAAAAAAATAATACTTAAAATCTGATAGGCTTTTTTTGTAATTTGTTGTATTCACAATAAGTCTTACGTCTCCATATTTTAATGAAGTATATAAAGTAAATTTGAGAAAACAAAGCCCAGTTAGTACCCAGGGGTTTTGTCTGCAACAGTGGTTGTCCATGTGAGTATTCTTTTACATCAGTGGGTGAAATTCAGCTTTGTCAGTGCATCAGAACAAGATCTCTGCATCTATGGACCCTGAAAGGATATCTTCATGAGGATCTAAGTATTGCATGGAACTTGGAATGGGCTTTTGCACAACATGGATGCAGTTCTTCGGACCATTTGTGAATATTATCTTCAAAAATGGGAGAACATGTGTGGTGGTTTAGGCCCTGCCGAGACTGGAGACCACGTTGCCCTTGTCCCTCCCCCACCCTCAGACCAAGTAGGGCACAAACACCAGGATTGAAATAAGGAAAGATTTAATACAACAATGTAATAAAAAACAATCTGAAAAGAAACAATAGCAATAACAACAACAATAAACAGTAATAATAGTAAACAAGACAAAAGATATACAGAGAAATACCGCAATGGACACAGCCAGCCTGCTGCATGTGCTTCCTGCGACCAAAGCCACAAAGGAAAGCTTCCCGTGCTTCAGCACTGGACCTGACATCAGCAAGGTAGTGAATAACCAGGCTGGAGATCCCTTCCCACTGCTGGGGAAACTTAACCCTATCTTAGCTGAACGAGGACAACATGAAAAATGAGAACATGGACAGAATTGAAGGATGCAATCTACAGCTGCTTGTAAATTGACTGATTCAGAATTTCCAGTTAAAAAATTCATGTCAATTTACAGTTCCAGAATGTATCTAGAATCCAAAATGACAGTCCTCTAAAGGCATTTTTTTGCTGGTGCTTTGTCTCTTTGTGCTATCTCAGCAGTGTAGTACCATGTGAACTCTTCAGTTCTATTACAAAATCATAGAACAGCCCAAGTTGGAACAAACCTCAAAAGATCATCTCTGGTCTAACATTTTGTGGGAAAGGGAGCCTAGATGAGATTATCTAGTATTACAATCCATCTTGTTGATTTGTACTTTGCTCATTTTCTGGCACTTATACTTGCATTTCATTCCTTTTAGGAAAAGTTGTTTAAAAAGCTGACCAAAGTAATTACTTGGGAGTTGAAGCATGCAGCCAGACTGTAGAATAGGGATAGTTGTTGGGTCCTGGTAACATGGGCAAGACAGCCCCACAGAAGTAATTTTATGTGGAACTTAGCTTTCTCTCCATCAGAAAATTGCTAAGAGGAGCGACTGCTCAGAAGAGTAATATTTGTCACCCTTATTTTTCGTGTCGGGACCAAGGAGTTACCTTGAAGCTTGAAGGACATCAAAGAATTATTACAGTCATTAGACTCATAAGAGCTGGAGAGAGGAGACAGCTTGAAAAAAAACAGAGTTGATCTAGTGCTGAGGGCCATTTTGGATGTTGCATGCAGATACTTATTCTGGCTAGATAGCTGGGCAGTAGTTTGACCCATATCTGTCTGTGTTTTGTGCCTTTCTGTCTTTCTGTGCTTTTACCACTAATATCCTGATCTTAAAACCTGTTCTGTGTCAATAGATTTATTACACAAACCATCATTTATTGGCATAGCAGATAGCTCAAGTTACTAATGTATTTCACTTTCAAATGTTATAGATAAGATAGTTAATCCTTGAGAAGTTGTTTTAACTTTTTTTTATTACCAGCACATTGAATCAACTCAGGTTTTATAGTGATTATATTGATAATGCTTGTAGAGTAATAAAGTATTGACTGTTCGTGTACTCTGGTGATTTAATCCTAGTATAATGTCCATTTTAACTCTTATTTCTTGTTGACTTTATAGCAAAAAAATTGCCCAAGAATGAACCACAGAATGCAGGAGCCAACTCTGCCAGAGGAAGAGGAGTAGACCTTACTGAACCCACACAACCACCCAAGAGTCAATGTTGTAGTAACTAAAACATCAATTGCTTTAAACTGTTCTGAATATTCTTCTGCTTCCTAACTGTTAATAACCATGGAATTGGAGTGCTTAACCTGGCCCAGTACATCTTCCAAACAGCGAAGAGACATGATAATAGTCAAGTTCATGATAGAGGTGTTGGGTTTTTTGTTTTTTTTACCTAAAATTTTAACATGCATGTATCCACCACTGGCTGTAACGTTTCAGCAGTAGAGGAGAGATGGAAGCGGAATAAACTTCCTTCAGTTGAAAGGTTTTAAAAATCACTTATTAGGGGTGTAGAAGAACTACTTTCCATGGACCTAATTGGCCAGTTCCTGTAGCCTCAATACTGGTTACTGTTATAATAATTAGAATTGGGACTTTTCATAATTCTCAATTGTGCTTTAAAACCTTTTTAGAAACAGGGTCTAAAAATTACTTAAACTTATTCACAGTATTGATGCAACCAGTTATTTCTGCAGGTATCTACTGTTTAGTTATACATTCCATAGTTTAATAATTTAATTACAAATAATACTTGCATTAACAATTTTAAGAATCCTATGCTTGCAGGAAGGTGGAGTTTTAGTTGGTACACTGTATGTAAATTATATCAGCCCTGCTAGTTATCTAAAGGAATTAGTGATAAAACAAGTTTAACTTAATTTCTAATCTGTTAAGAGGGTACAGACCAGTAAATTCAAGTTCATAATTTAGGATATTTTTTTCTCTGCAAACTGTAAGAGCTCTTCAAGTAAAACCACAAAAAACTCGGTGTCTGTGACTTCTTTCTTGTTTTTATCATTGCTGGCCATTACAGTCTGTTTTTCCCCTAAGGAAAAAAATAGTGCACTAACGATTCTGTACATCCAACTTGATTTTAAATTTGGATATTAATGTACTGTAAATAGGTACTCTGCATTGTAGTCTACATTTGTTTAATACTTTCTGTAATATTTAAGAGTTGCTTAAAGGTATACAGAATGTACAGTTACTTAAAGCTAACTTTTTTCCTCTCTAATCAAAGGGGGTTCTAAGTTCTTCCTTTATGGCTAGAACAGTAATAAATGATGCTCCTGTATCTGTAACATGAGTACTGCTGTCTGTCAGTAATGAACTTGCAACTTTGTTTTCCAAAGTACATTTTATTTTGATCTGTCCAGTATATTGCACTAATTCTTTTAGTTATTTTCATTATATGAAATCTACCAAGTGTGTCAAGAGATGAATTAGTCTATTTAAATGTTGAACTGATAGCAGAAACTTACTTGTGCAGATTTTAAATTTGCAGTAATCTGGGTTTAGCGAGGAAAACGACAGTTCACCAGTGTTTAGTTTTATATTGAGGTGCTCAGGTTTGAATAAAGTGGTTTAAAAAAAATATTTTTGATTACTGTTTCTTACTCAGTGTGGTGGTTTAGGCCCTGCTGGGACTGGAGACCATGTTGCCCTTGTCCGTCCCCCACCCTTGGACCGAGTAGGGCACAAACACTTCTAGTGGCTGAGACATCAGCTCGTACAGGTGGAATGTAAGACATGTCCTCTTCCATTTTCTGGACCCTATGAGACAGTTCCTCCACAGCTGAGACCCAGGAATGCTGAGATGAAGGGAGATTTCCCTCATATTGCCAGAGCTTGCCAACCACTCCATCCACTGTTAGAGTGTGGGTGTCTGTCCACCAGGACACTATTGCCAATGCTTTCAAGTGTGCTTCTGGTGCGCTCTTCAGGAACTTTTCCCACATCAGGTGTGTGCAAGGGGCCTGATCCGGGTCCATGGGTGACTGCTCATCATTCAGATCACCATAGATCATCTCAAACACAGCCAGTTCCCTGAGGCTCTGGATGCCCTTCTCAATGCTGGTTCATTTGCCTAGCTGACATAGGATATCATCCTTGTAAGGGTGCCTCTCCCTTACACTGAGCAGGAGTCACTTCCAAAGGCTGAGGGTTTGAGCCTGTTTCCCTGTCTCCCTATCAATGCCAGCATCCTTGGCTAAAGATCTCAGCTGCTTGGCCTCTCTCCCATCCATTTCAAAAGCACTGGCTCCATTGTCCCAGCATTGGAGCAGCCAGGTGCAAATCTGCTCATCTCCCAGGTGGCTGAAATCTTTCCACATATCTCACAGCTCAGTCCGAGATAGAGATCGGACGATCACCAATGGCCCTTCCTCCTGTTCCCGTGCTGGGCCTGGCTCATCCTCATCTTCCACTTTGCAAACTGACTTTCTGGTGTATTTTGTTTTCTGTATCGGGGCGACTGATACTGGCACTGGCTGGCTCTCTGGCTCAGTCGCTGTGCTGGTGGAGGTGACTGAGACTGGCTCTGCCTGTCCCCCTGGCCCAGCTGCTGTACCAGTAAGTTCACTCTCAGATCCTGCAGGTCTTTTTCCCCCCTGAGGGCAGTGGGTGGTATTAAAGAGGACACGGTAGGCATGGGCAAGTCCCCAACACATCGCAGCGAGTTGTGTCACCTGGGTTTTGCCAGCTTGGTAACACACCCTTTCTAAGCACTCCATCAGCTTATCAGGGCTCTGCATTTGTTCGAGAGTGAAATTCCAAAGCATTGGAGGTGACCACTGACTCAGGCATTTGCCCATCTTTTCCCACACCCCTTGCCACTCGCTATTATCTGACCTCGGGGCAGCTTTCTGGGTACTGCTATTGTTAGAGAAGAGCCGCATAGCCCAAAACAAGATCTGGCAGACACCCAGAAAGTATTGTGCCACAATCACACTGGCCTGGATGCTCCAAGGAGAACTGAAACTCTCAAAACCCGAGAGGATCTCTTCCCCTGGCTCACCCATAGAGGGGGTGAGACCCCTAACAAAAGCCCAGGCAGCAAATAAGTACTGGCCCACCCCTACCAACAGCGATACAAACACATTATAAGCAGCCAGTGGCCAGTATAGCAAAACAATCCCCTTTACACATTTTCCACTGACAACAAACACCAGCACTGGGAACATACAGTGAATGTAAGGATTAATCCAGCCCCACCATACAAGCAAGTGGGCCAGCATTGCAAACATTTTCTTATCAAACCATACAAATACAAACAGAAAAATTGCACCTAACAGATTGCTCTAACACACTCTGGTCAGGGCCTGTCCCTTTTTGATTCATATTTCAAACCAATTTGTGCCCCACATTGGGCGCCAAAAAGGCTGTGTTGGTTTAAGCCCTGCCAGGACCGGAGACCACATTGCCATTGTCCCTCCCCCACCCTCGGACTGAGTAGAGCACAAGCACCAGGGTTGAAATAAGGAAAGATTTAATACAACAGTGTAATAAATAACAACCTGAACAGCAACAATAGCAATAATAACAACAATAAACAGTAATAACAGTAAACAAGACAAAGAATATACAGAGAAATACCGCAATGGACACAGCCAGCCTGCCGCACTGCTTCCCACGACCAAAGCCACAAAGGAAAACTTCCCGTGCTGCCGGGCTGGACCTGACGTCAGCATGGTATGAATAACCCGGTTGGAGATCCCTTCCCTCTGCTGGGGAATCTTAACCCTATCCTAGCTGAACCAGGACACTGAGAGTTTCAGAAAGTTTTATTGCATTTGCACAGTTCCAGACAAGATGTCTGATTTATACAAGGGTCAGTGTTTAAGTTGATTACAAGTAAATTCATGACACAGCTATATATAAGGTTACTCTTGCACTCCAGTTATCCTACGATAAATTTTTAAGCTTTGAGGTAATTATCACATCCATTTAGAAGTACAGTCAAAATAGTTACGTTATCTCTTAAACCTGCAGCTAATGCAGCCTTTACCAGCTGTTCACTAACATAGCTTACTGCATTATCATAAGGTGCCTCAGAGGTGACCGTGCCTCTTCCTGCGGTTTGTGATTTGCAATTGGACTGGTATGTCTTTGTGTCCTCTTCAGGCTGTGGTGGTGGTTTAGAACCCACTGGTGATACAGTCTTTAGCAGTTCTTGATCAGTGTAACTTGCAGGTTTGTCACAAACTATCTTGGAGTCCATTTATTCTGTCAGTTGTGGTCCTGAGTCATCACTAGATAGGCATGCTTTTGTATCTTTTGGGAGCTGTTCCATGTCTTTAGACGCTATTGCCAGTACATTCTCTCGCAGCTGTTTATGGATGCAACTTGGACCTGGGGCACAGAAAGGGTCAGCGTATGTTTCTTCTTGCTCTGCAGTCTGTGACTGTGCCTGAACACTGTTACATGGATAAACGTTTATGTTCTCAAACCATTTCAGCTCTTTAGACCCACCTTGTGTGCTAGAATCGGACTGTTTTATCTCTCTATTCTGTGAATTTACTTCATTGTTACTGACAAGAGCCAGTTCTGGATCAGCTTGATTTTCTGGTCATCGGTTTCCTTAGGAGCTCCATCTTTACTTTGCACATAGTTGCTCCTAGAACATTTTGGCTTATTTTGTTTCAGGTTGCCTTTTGAGTCGGTGAAAAAAATGTCTTTACTGGAATAGAGGATCTCTCTTCCAACTTGCAGATCATTAGTAGACTTTGAGTCATTTAAGTTGTCTTCAGTGAGGGGCATCAAATACTGACACTTGTATGGAGAAGTCCTGTTTTGTTGAACACATTCATACATTCTCAAATAACAGGTGAATGCTGTGAAAGTTAATGCAAGTGCTTCATTGTAATCCAAAACCTCCCAGAGCCTGTTAGAAGCTAAAATAAGAAACTGACAAGTGTCATCGATAGGGACAGATACAGTATGAGGTACAAGTGTAACAGATCTCTTCAGTACTGGATCCCTGTGATGTCCAAGACCCCTTGTAGTTCTCAGGAACCCCTCTACTAATCTGTCTGGTTCATTAGTGCTGATGTTTCCACTGTTCTGAAGTACATGTTTTCTCTCACTTACGTTAGATGTGCTGTGCTCTTTTGAGAGTCAATTACTTTTTCCATTTTTACATAGGACTGCATTGTGGGAGACGCAGACACGCACACGACCAATATGATCAAGCAATGCCAATTTATTGAAGCTAAGCAAGCCCTTTATGAAGTTTTCTCCTGCCCTTTATGAAGTTTTCTCCTGTGCATGAGAACAGTACATGATACAATTCTTTATGATTGGATAGTTAACTTTGTTCATGCACTTTAAGCCTTCTTGCGATTGGATAATAAGCACCACATCAGCCTTGCTTAATGTCTTTCTCCACTCAACCCATTTCCTGGAGTTGTTTGTTTGTCAAGTTCTTTGTCCTTCCTTCAGGGTTATGTCCTTGTCATGTCCTTGCCGAGGCTGAGGCTCTTATCAGTGTTGCTCACATGGAGGATTGTTCACATGGCCATTATGTTGCAGAAAGTTCTCTAGGATCCCTACACTGCATGTACATTACCTAAAATTGAAGATAATATTTTCAATTATAGCATACCGTCTTTTTAAGATACTGCTTTTTGGTAAGGACTGGGAAAAAAACAGGTCATAGGTCAATGATCTACTGCCACAGGCAACAATACGTCCATCAATGAATCTGGTTCTATTTTACACTAAGTTTTCTGTGGTGTTTTTCCCTCTCCCATTATTCAGAAGACTATTCTAGAACCTTACTCTTCTGAGCACGTCAACACATAAATTTTTGGCTGTGTAGGTAAAAACACCCATTCTATAATCATAATCTGTCTGCTGTTGTCCTGTACATTGTCCTGCCCTTGCTCCCCCTTTTTTACCCACAGAGGAGAGCAAAAGGACTGGTGGAAAAGTTGATAACTAAGATAGAGAGAGGGCTGTCTGGCATGCAACACGAACTCCATTGAGAAGAAATTTTCTCTCAGATACGTGTTAAGGCTTCTTGTTGTGGTGGTGTACATGTACAGTGTTCGTTTACATCAGTACCTGACAGCCAGGGAGCAATATCGTCATTAGTAATGCCAACAATATTGTGAACCCATTGTAAAACTTCTAAGAGTTTCTGCACGTCGCTGAGTGTCTGAATGTTGGTATGAAGTTGCACCTTCTGTGGTTGTACTTGACTTCCAGTGATAATCCAGCCCAGGTATTTCCATGGCGCTGAACGTTATATCTTTTCAGAAGCTGTAACAAGATTTTTGCTGCGAAGCTGGTCAGTAATTTGCTGTAATTGCTTATCAGTAATTTCTTATTGCTGTGCAAAAACAATGTCGCCCATATAATGATAAATGATCATATTCAGATATTGAACATACACAGGATCTAAGGCCCATGCTTATATATAACTGACACAGGGTAGGAGAATTCTTCATTCCTTGTGGTAAAACTGTCCATTCAAAACGCTGATAGTGTGGCACCGTTGACTGCAGGTAGTGTGAAGGCAAAACATTGGGTATCTGTGACATGCAGTGGGATGCTAAAAAAACAGTCCTTTAAATCTATAATCAGAATAGACCAGCCAATTGGTATCATAGTAGGGGTTGGTAGTCCAGCCTGTATAAGCACCCTGTGCTGTTAACATATCCACTGTAACTGCATAAAAGGGGTGACTGGGATCTTGCTGATGTTTTTTCAATTCCACAGTGGCGAGCTGTTTCCACATTCTTTCCCACAGTAAATACTGGGATGGTGTCAGCAAAAGAGTAGCTACATTTTGACAGTCAGCAGGAGCCATTAAATCAGCAGTAAAGATATATTTTATAATGTTTCCGGCTGCTTCAGACTTTAAACCTTAAGTGACAACCACTTGTTTAGCTTGCTGCAAAATCTTCCAGTCATGCAGTTCCCATTTTCCCGTGCCATTCTGGATGATTACTGGGCAGGCAATGTTCCGGCCGTGTGTCAGTTCCCTTATAGGAGTGCATCTTTCATCACTCCAGACCGTCGGTGTTGTAAAGGATCAGCTCCAGAGGCTTGATAGGAGTTTGGTTGTACTGCACGGAAAGGAGCGTCGTTCTGCTGCAGCTGGTGGGGGCTGAGGAGGCGCTGAGGGGTGTTGGCGGAGGATTTCAATGTGTGTTCCTAGGGACCCACTGTGTGGTAGAAACAGGAGGGTTTGTATCCACATGTGATGGTCCAAGCAACTCTTCAAGTCTTCTTATCAACTGACGTATGGTTTAGTCAGTCTCTAGATTACTGTTCGGTGGCACCTTCATGGGCGTATTAGGTCTTGACATGGGATTAGATGACATAGAGGAGGAAGTAGGCAGACCCAAGGCAGGAAGGGGCGGCAACAACTTGGGGCGGCAACTTGATGCTCTAGTCCCCACCTCCTTTCCGTCTGAAACAGGCCCCTCCTTAGCTGCTTCTAACGTCTGTACTTCTGGTTTAGTTTCAGTCAGTTCTTTGACTTCACAGCGTTCATATCTGCCCTCTACTTGTGCATCAATCTTAGCTGCAGAAGACACTACCGAATCCGACATCCCATGAACAGCAAACACCGCTGAAGTAAACTCACAAACCCTCGCAGCACACCCTGGTTTCGATTTAGAAAAATCATTATTCTGCGTTTCTGGTTGCAATGCCTCCACAGCAGCTGCAGCAACCTTGCGTTCCACTTTTGTTTCGTTTAATGTATTAACCACATCCCGCCACATGAATCACAGTTCTTTTGCCTTTTTGCCAGCCTTTCCGCCTTCTATGGTGCTCCGCCACAACGCATCTCCCACTTCTCTCCATTCTTGGGGTTTGAAGAGCAAAGCAGGGATAAGGCAATATTCTTGTTTCTGAGCTCAATGAACCAAATCTGTTAAATTAACAAGACTCACATTGCTCTCTCTCTTACAATACTAGCAAGGAGTTGAATCGCTGCGTCCATTTCTAACGTCATCGCAGCTTACCTTCGCAGAGGACAACCTGGCCAGCGTTGTCTCCTACTCCAGAAGTACGTCTTTGCGTCCCACTCCTGGGTTACTCTGCGCCACTTCTACCCTGTCCGCCTTCTAGCACCACTGATTCCCTGGTCGATGCGTAGTTAAAAAGGGAGGCGTCCCTGTTCCCCTTCCAGCACCGCCAATCCCCTGGTCAATGCGGAGTTAAAAACGGAGGGGTCCCTGTTCGGCGCCATTTCTCGTGGTGGGGGTAGAGCTCGGGTAGCAAGCGTACACATCAATATGTTTTACAAACTTGTTCCAACTTTATTAGGCAACTGGCCAGTATGTATAACATAAACTTAGTACATGCAACAATCACGCACGCAATGACAACTCGTGATTGGTCCCTGAGTTCAGTTCACGCACCACAACTGACTCCTCATTGGCACAGTGTAAGCGTCCCACAAGGAAACCTTGTCTGAGGGCACTCCCCACTTGTGCTGCAGCATCCCCTTCTACATGTCACTAACACTGTTGTTTACTACTTACATGGCTTCAAAGGTGACTTCAAGGACAACTGCAGTTCAGCAAGCCAGTCAGGATTGTCCAACTTGTCTACCAGTACTGTATGACCACTTTCCTTCGTAAACTTCCCTACATACTCTTTTTTTTTTTTTTTTTTTTTTCCTTCCTTAAGAGAGTGTGTGCTTTCAAATTATGGCTGAATGGACTCATCAGGAAGTTTCAGGTTCAGAATATTTTCACCACTGATATAGAGAAATTACCACTTTCCTTGCAAATTATTTACTTATAGCAACGTATGATGATTTCTGAACGTCGTCTAAGAATTCTGCTTGTCCAGACTTGTTTTGTGGATTCACTGTGGTTTACCAGATAGTTTGGGGATTGGCTATGATAAGAAAGTAGCAGGTAGCCCGGGGGTATGAATTAAAAGGACAATTCATCGATAGCTGAAGCAAAGCCCTGAATGGGCACTTAGGCAAACTTGAACTTGAACAAAAGGACTCAGAGATGCTATCTATGGAGGATGATCTCGCTGATTTAAGAAGGAGACATCTGGACTTCGCTTGACAACACATTCCCTGGAGCCAGTGGACACTGTGAAGAAGATCAAGTACTTATCTCCTTGCATAATTATAATAATCACACCTATTCCCCGAACTAATTGTAATAACCCAGCCCTTCCTAATGAATATATTTGTTGTAAAGAATATTTGGCTGCTTGCCAGAGACGATGTGCAAGCTTTCTGCAGAAATCCCCTTGCACCCCGGCCGGAATAAACATGCCTGCTTTATAACTCTGAGTTGCAGAGTTTGTTTCTGCACGTCACCACTATAAAATTTCTAGCAGGTGAATATAATTTAGACGTCGTGTAGAATTTACAGTTTACTAACATGATGCCTTAAATCTCTTCCTCAGTTAAGGGACCCAAGGGAGCAAGAGTTCTTACAGTCATCATGAGAAGCTGAGGAGTAACTTCTTTCCTTTAGTAGGAAACTTTTAAAATCTGCATGGTGGGAATGTAAAGTGTTAGAAATTGCAGCAGTGCAGGTGACTTGCAACACTGCAGGTGACTAGTCTTGTCAGACTTGAATGCAGCGTATAAAGGAAAGCAGCTCTGAAATGAAGTGATGCATTGTTTGAGATCCTCTATGGCTATGCTGGGAGAAGAACCATTTTTTGTGCTAGAGGAGGTGATTGGTCTGCTCCCATGTGTTGACATGAGGGCAAAAGTGACTACTTAAAGGAGCTTGAGTGGGATGGTAGCTTTCCAGACACTAAGCTGGCGGCAGTGTGTTCATTTATATTTTTAATACCATCTGGATAGACTAGGGCACAGATCTCAAAAGGGCTTATAAGTAGACACTGCTTATACAGTAGTTGTATTTCTTGGGCAGTATTGGCATTGTCTAGTGTAGGAAACAGCTAAGTATAGCCTGTGTGAAGACAGAGTTCTCTAGAAGGTGATTCAGAATACAGAACTGAAGGACACACCCTTTTATTGATTATAGCATGTAGATGCCCTAAGTTATGCTGTGTGAATGTTTGCTTGGGCTTGCTCCCTCTTCCTTCCTCTGATTTCCATGGAGAGCTAGAAGATTGTCTAAAATTTCCTTTGAACTCTTGAAGTGAGACCACCATCTGTAAGCCTAACAAAGGGTGTAATATAACCCATGTGGAACAACTTGACTGCAAGAAAGAATAAAACCTAGTCACTTTTGGATGCATGTCTCTTGTCTGCAAACCAGAGACAGAATAAAAGGATCGAGAAAAACTAGCTGACCTATCAATGTGGGACTAAATGAAGAAGACAAAAGCTGGCCAATGCCACCATCTCCTGCTCTGCATATCTGATCGTCTTATTCAGTTGCTTACCTGGTGTTGAAGGAACATGTCTATCTTCTGTAAGAACATATTCCTGGGGGGGAAAATGAAGCTGAATGTTGTGGAAATATTTTTCTTTGATGTGATATATGGTGGAAAATTAAGTGTAATTAGATTAAATAAATGCATATTTAGCAGTGGTTCAAAACTGTGAACTTTAATCATAAAAGGCTTAAAGTATCTGATCAACTGCAAGCCTTAACTCATTAGTAGAGCTTGAGTTTACAGTATCTTTAATTGCAGCCAGCATAAAACATGATCTGTCAGGGAAGGATGGAAGCAGGTAACTAGAACCAGAAAACTTAGGTTGGGTGAATTCTCTACCAAATTTTCTTACCTTCATCTTACTTAAGTTCATTGTAATAAAAATGGATTTTTTCCCCAATAAAGTAAAAACCAAATATATCTGAAAATATTACAACCATTACGTGAGCTGCTCCTGTATTCCATTAAAGGTGTGACTGCATCTCCTGAAAGAATATCTGAGCTAGCACTAAATTACCAGTTTTGATAGCTGTAATGGTAAAGGTCAGGTTGTTGCAAAAATGCTACTTTAGAGATAGAGGAAGTATGGCTACAGCAACAAGTGTTGGGAGAATGGAGGAGAGGAAGCAGTGGGGGGACAGAGCAGTTACTTAGTTCAGTGTCAGTGCATGTTCAAGTCGGTTTATAGTGTTCCTCAGACTGGTAGAGGATTGCATATTATTGTTAATCAAAAATACTTTTTTTTTTTTTTTTAATCTGGGATCAGTTTTCTCCATATGTGGAATATGACAGAATTGGTTTGCCTCCTGAAAAAAAAAATGAAGCCTTCTGAATGATTTTCCATTTCCCTGCTGAGCTTTGACTCTCTTGATTAATTTCAGTCAAATTTCATACAAAGAAATAAGTCCTACAAGTTTTGTGAATACACTCATCTAAGGACAAAAGAGTGCCCCTGTTCATGGAAAGCTGCACTGTTAGCACACTCCTTACTAATGCTAGGCAGAGTGATAGAAAACTGTCAGTGCTGGGCCAGTGCTTCAAGCAGAGACTGGAGAGAATATAACTGCAGACACAAATCCATTTGAAACTATTCACCCAACAGCTTTTTTATATAATTCTGCTTGTGTACTCCTTTATGGGAAAGCAAGCATCTTGCTTGTAATCTTACAGCTGTCTTACACAAGAGAACTTAATTGGTAACAAAAATCACCAAGTGGGAAGATGCAATGAGTGGAGTTGCTAAGAACTGCAAGAGCTTTGTCTAGTGTTTCCTGCAGCAGGGCTGGGTGGAGAAGCATTAATGTATCAGTGTTTCTGATTGTAACTAATAACTAATTTTCTACACTGTAGAAAGGCAAATCAGGGTTCTCTTTCATAAAAGGAAATGGGTCTGAATAGATCTTCCATCACAACAGTAAATAACCAATGCCTATTTCAGAAATTAATAATTCAGGTGACCCCCTACAGATCCTGTTTGCAGTTTGCTGGTAGCAAAATGTGCTTTCACTTCTCAATGACACAAATAAAAACAATATCTTAATCATGTTTCATTGACACAAGGGGTTTATCAGATCTAAAATCAGATTTATGATTGCACTAAACTGACAACACCTTAAACCTCCTCTTGATTTAAAAACAAAAATGAAGAAGTTGTCCTTGCTACCCTTACAGAGGTCACTTGTATATTATGGAATGTTTCTTAACTATGTCCTTTGCATTAGTAAATTGACTTTATTGCTTTAACTCAAACGAAGGTGATTATTAGATTAAGCTTAGTACTTACTGCCTAATACCAATATCAGTTGCAAGGGAATTTATCATGTCTCCTTCACATTGTCGTTAAAGCAATTGCTGCTTTTTATCTCCACACATCTACTGCCAACAAGTCTCTATCTTATTTTTTCTCTTTTTATTGGACAGAAAAAAAAATCCTAGTGTAGAATGTACATACCTATATTGGCAATGTGCAGTAACCCAGCAACACCTTTGGCTGTCCTGGCTAATGGACTCTGTGTGTTGTTTTCAAAATGTTTTCTTTCTTCTTCCTCAGTGCCATCTCTCTCTTTGCTGGGGATTCTCTCCACCAAACAGGTAACAGCTGAACAGCCACTCCAGCTTTGGAAACCTCATTCCTTCCCAGTCGTAAAAGTCTATCCATTCTCCAAAAGGACTTGGCATACGCTTTGTGAAACCATTCGTAAGTATTGCTGGTCTTGTCATTACCTGGTTTATCAGCGAAAATCTTCTCTTTTTCCCTGTAATCTGCCTTGATTATTGTGGCAAAAGAATTTAGAATTTGCTGTTCATCTTTACTCATTCTGTAAGAGGAACCCACTTGAGCTAGCTGGTCAAGAAATAAAAGTGGAAGCTCTGCTGCAACTGTTTCTGCAGCTGTCACACCATGGGAGCCATCAACTAACCCCAAAAAACATGTATCTGACTTATTTCCATAGTTGTCAAGCACAATAAATCTGTCTTCCATGTCTCCCTGCCATGTGGAATTTTTATCTTGGCAAATTGATAATGCTTTTATTAAAGAATTAATTACTTTCTTAAAAGTACTAGGGTTGTTAATATTAGCAAAATCACAATATGATGTAGGACTGTGATTATCCACAAGGAATTCAAATGAATAATCAATCTTCTGACTATGTGTCTCAGTATATTTCGGTATCTTGGTCAATTTTGAAATTAGTTTTCATCTCTGAGATAAAAGTGTTTTGTTGTCAATCTTCATTTGTGGGCTATCAAAGCCCAGCAAAGTTAGGGCTTTGTGGGGTTTTTTATGACAAAGAAGGTGGTTCGGGTATATTGTTTGTTGACACACAGAGCAAAAAATTCTAATAGGCTTGGATTCAGCATTTCAGGTGTAGTCATGACCTTCTCCAGATGATCTTCCTCATCTCTGAAACATTCAAAATCAGGTGGGTTTGGTTTGTCTTGTGACTTTTCCTCCAATGTCATTCTCTAAAGGAGTTGAATATGTTAAGAGTGTTCATAGTTTCATATTTCAATATTTTAATATTAGGTAACACTACATTTACCTAAACCTTGTGCTCACTCTTATAAACTCTAAACTCTGAATTGCATCATCATATAGTAATGCATACTGTGGTCAAGAAATTGGGAAACCCATGTGAGACTATGTAAAAATTGTAACTAATAACTGTTAAAAATCTATTACAGCAAAGTCACAAAGTGAAAAGTTTGGAAATACAGAATTCATGACACAATTTATATTATTCTTGTATTCTTGTACCTAGTTACGGTCTCAGTTGTTTCCTCCTTGTGATTCAGTGCATAGCCCTGTACTTTCACACTGTTAGATCTGTAAGTATGAAGTAGTTCTTCATCAGCTCTTCTCTATCTATTCATCACTTTCCAGACATGGTAACGGGGTGCAATTCCTCTTCGAAAACCAAACCAAACCAAACCAAACCAACAATAAAACTAACCAACTAACAATAACCCCCCCCCCCCTCATATTTCAGATTAAGATTTAAAAAAAAAATACCATCTGCCAGTCTTGCATGGGAGATACAAAACAGGACCAGAAGCATTGGTATACCGCTTTAATCAAATCTGACTGCTTTCAGTTTTAGTTGTGAGGCCTTTAGAAGTTGACTGGAAAAAACTTTATACCATTGTATTTAGGCACACAAAAGTTAAATTATATTTATATGGACAATTTATTGTTTTTCTTGCTTATGAGAGCTAGATTTTGCAATGTTCATGTTCCTTTAATGTAGGATGGATTTTGAATGTGTCCGTTTCTAAATCAAGAAAGCATAATGAAGAACAAAAGTATTATGAAATGGGCCAAGCGCTGTTTGAGCTTTTAGGTCTCTGGGAAACACCCCTGCTTCTTGAGCCATGAGACCTGTGGGCAGCAGCACATACCCTCTGCATTCTTCAGCTTTCAGGGTGGAAGGAGACACACGCTTTGCAACGGAGCTCATGGAAGATCAGAAGAGCAACGAGGCTGAAAATGTGGAATCAAGGCCAGGTACTGCAAGGACATCATAGGGTCTAGTCAATGCAAGCACCTCTGCCTGTTCTCCAGCCAAAGCGAGTACCTTCCTCCTGTCCCCATGCACCTTCTTTCTCTCCCTTTGCAGCCCAGTCTCTTCTATCTCCTCATTCTTGTTCCTCGATTCTCTTCCCCTGAGTACCAGGACTGTTTGCACTCCTGCACATATGTTCTCTTGAATATCTACTTCCAAATACCACTCCTACTGCTAGTGATGGGGATGTGTGTGTATAAAGACACCTTTAGTCTTCTCCTGTTACTAGCAAAGGGAGTACTGAGAGCCAGGATGAAATACAGGACTATTCTTAGGTTTGGCACCTGGTGCTACAAACCCAAATCAGAGGTGGAGTAAGTCCTAGTGAGGCACTCCCTGCCAGAGGCCAGCTGGTGCAGAGGGGACAGCCTGAATTCAGCACCTACACACTGGCATGTCTAATCAGCACCAGCAAACTGATGCTGCTTTTTCTGATGCTGCTTTTTAAATATAGTAACTTGCTCCAATTTGGATAAATTTACAATGACAAAAGGTGCACCACTGATGCAGTCTCAGCCAAATTTCCAAAGCCTACTTTAAAACCTGACAATCTTAGAGCTTCTCTATAAAATAGTTATTAGAATTTTTGTTTAATCCCAGCAAAACCAACATATTTTTCAAATCATATTCTCAGAAGCATCTAAACTATACTGCCTGGAACTTCTAAAGAATCTGCTTGGAAAATTTCAGTAGGAATAGTTAATATCTGGCACAGTTTTAACCTACTGAAAACATGGGGCAACCCTATTGGTAGCAGCACTAATAATTCTCCCTATAATTTGAAATGGGTAAGAAAACGGGTATATAACATATGGAGGAAATGTCAATATTGCTTAAGCAGCGAACTGTACAAATGGCTGCTGTGTCCTATAAAGTGATGTGCAGCTAAGCCTTACAGCTGCTTGTGTAGCATCCTCTCCCCCTCAGATCAGCACATAATATACATGTACAGACACCATAATAACACAGTCCTGACACCATGAGAAGCTCACTTGCCAGCCTATACATCATCTGTCTATGAA
Source organism: Athene cunicularia (assembly GCF_003259725.1). Lineage (NCBI taxonomy): Eukaryota > Metazoa > Chordata > Aves > Strigiformes > Strigidae > Athene > Athene cunicularia. The sequence continues at coordinate 13,239,274 of NW_020799095.1, read as the reverse complement.
GTATGTAAACATAGTGTTTGTTTTTCAAGTTAATTAAGTTTGTTTTGTTTATTTAGCATTTAGTATTTATGTGTGTATGGATGAGAAGCATCAGGCAAAAATGCATATATTATAGGATTTTATTGTATTCTCTACTCTGAGATTTCTGACTTTCAGTGACCATTGTTAACTGCTGTTAGTCTACCACCAGGGCAAACAGCAATGGTTTAGCAGCGATAATATCCCACAGCATTATTACAAGAGTAGCCTTTGGTAATTTCATCCTGCTTCAACCTCACCCATTTCCTGGAGCTCTTTAAACTTGATAAAGCCACACCTTAAAGTAACAATTTTGCAACTGTTATCTCTTTGAGGATTTCAGCTGGGAAGTAGATTTTCTTCTTTCTCATTATTTCTGTTCATCACCTCTGGGTTATAAGCATTTCCATGATTTGTTTTTCAAGGCATGCCTTTTTTTCCTGTGGTGACAGTTGTTTGACAAAACTTCTTCAGCTGTTTGAGAATTACAGGAGCATTAAAAGAGAAAGCCCCAACCTCTTCTAGCTCCAATTAATATATCTTGAAGAATCAAATGCCTCTGATCAGCTGAGCTAGACTTTCTTTTTAGAATTTTATAATTGATCGCTTCAGTAGAGAGTGATACCGCTTAAAAAACCGTTATGACACTGTAGTATACCTTGTCCTTGGAGAGGCGAGTTTGCAGGTGGCTACAGCTCTCAATCTGCTGTAGGGCCAGTTTATGGGAAAGTCCATCTCTCCATTAGAGGTGAGCATCAGCTTCCTTTAGAAACACTGTACCACTTTAGTGGGGAAAGATAAGGAGGCACATGATAAAATAGCAGGGAAATATATGCTTGCACATATACCTTTTCCTTTTCTACATAGTTTAAGATTGGGAGATCGCACAAGCCCTTTCACTGCTGTCACCGTGATGATGCATTCAGGCATGAGAAAAATTAGGACTAATACATACAGAAATGTATGGTAAACTGCTTTTTGTCACCCTTTTATATATGAACCCGTTTTTCATTTACTGTATACAGAAGCCCCTTGGATTAGAGATGGAAAATTGAAAACTTTCAACAAAATGTTAGTTTGACCTCAGTAAGCTTCATTTGTAACAAACATACTTTATAGATGTTTATATCTCTGCAAGTGGGTGTAAGTGCTAACACATCACAATTTCAGAGCACCAAAACTGTCCCACTTCATTACAGTGTGTAAATAACCAGAATAATACATGTAATAATTCATGTAGAACAACATATGCTACAACTCTTTGGTGGCAATCATTTAGCTCATAATTATTAAAAGGACAGCGCTGATGTTAATTTTTTATAGTATGCGTACACTGCTTATGTTAATAGCTGAAAAACTTGTAAAAGTGAAATTAAAACGGAAATGTTTCCTTTGTTGGTCTCTTATGAAGTAAAAAGATTAGTCTGTTTCCTTCTCTCCTTGCATTTCCCTCATCAGGAACAGACAGACTCCCAGGATTTTTGCTGTCAGGTTAAAGGATAACAGTGAGATCCTGACAGCATAATATGCGAAGCTAAAATGCACTCAGCGTCAGAAAGATAAAATTCAGCTTTCTAGCTCACTGCAGTTTCCCTGTGCCTATTTAGGGAGCCAAAACAGCCAGCACCGTTTAATGTTCTGAGCTGAAAATAGAAGCAGATATAAAAAATATAGAAGAGGTAGAAAAATGGGGAGTGAACCACAGTTTGAGACTACATGTTTTCAAGGGCAAAAATCATATTTACTGCTTGTGTTACAACGAAGAACCTCTTGGTCAGTCCTTAGTCAAGCTACTAGGAAAGGGTGCCTGCTTCATCTCTCCACCACACACACCCTGTGTGTAAGAGGCAGAACAGAGGCAGAGCACAAGACTGCAGGCCAGGGACTTTTATGGCAGAGGATACCATCACCCCAGTAACCCTCTCTACTTGTAGCACTTGGAGTTGCCTTGCTGTTTGTATTGCAAGGTGAGATTATTTTCTGTTTCTGCAGTTTGACACTACAATCTCATTTTATAATTACTAAAGATGTCACTAATTTGAGCTTCAAGGACCCAGGATCTGACTTGTATCCAAACAGAAGAGTTCCATATACAGTCATCTCCCTCTGACACATGTTCCTGTCTCCACCTGAAGTGTGCTTCTTCCTCACTTTCTTTTGTCACACTCAGCACTTAATTTACACAATCTCTAGTCTGAACTCATTCCTCTGAGAGATTTTTTTTTTTTTTTTTTTAATTTGCTACATACTGGCGTTCTTAGAAAATGGTGACAATTATGGGTCCTGAATCCAGCACTGAGCAGGCAGAGAAGTGCTGTGTGATATAAAATGGAGGTCACAGTCTCCCTGAGCTTCTCATCACAATATTATCAGCTAATACATATAAACAGGCTGCACTGCTGCAAATTCTTGCTGAATGAGCACTGGCTTCCTTGCCTGCTTCCCTGCTTTACTTTTAGCCATGCCTTTCCTCTGCTTGGTCCTTCCTCTCCCACGTGCCTATGATGCCATGATATGGCTTTGTTGCCTCCATACATTCAGCCCTGCTCCTCTCCTCCCGACTAATTTCCCTCCCTTCCACCTGTCACACAGTTTGGCAGCAGCACCTCCCCTGGAAAATTGTTCACAAATGTGTCATACCTGCGTGCAGAAACCATGATGGGCACTCAGCATCCCTGGGGCTGGCCCCTGCCAAGGAGCCACCATGGCTGGCCAGTGGGGCTGTAGCATTTGCCATGGTGCAACTTGGCAGTGCTGTGCAGTGCATGTCCTATGGCACAGCCTGAGCCAGGCAAGTGCTGTCACCTCTGCAGGGGCTGCCTTACCTGGTCCCAATTTTACATGATCACCTTTGGCCCAAGCAGCAAAGAGCCTATCTCTTATGCAAAAAACCTTATTCAGCCTTTATTAAATGCATATAAGACCTCTGAAAAGCTCTCCACCTGACAAACTCATTTGATAACCCAGCAGCCATGCCCTACACCTTCCACCCCTTTTAGCAGGTGTGTGTAGAACCCTACTTACTGTATCCCCAGAAGCAACAACGCAGCTTCAAGGAAGCCTTGTTATGAAAGATATGGGAAGAGATAAAGACGAACCTGGTGAGTCACAGGAGCATGTGGAGGGCAGAGCCTGCCTTTGGGTATTAGGAACACTCCTTCCCCTAGACCTGATAACAGGCAAGAAAGAAGGAAGTGATTAATAATTTAAATAATTATGGAATAAATTAAGATAATTACTATCCTTATTTATCTTCTTAAGCGTTGCCCAAAACTGGAATCCTGGGATTCCAGGCCAACTGGTTTTATGTCATCCTATAAAGTGGAATGAGTCCCCATCATTAGGCCGTCTTGGGTGACACCATCTGCTTGGGCAGAGGTGCAGCTCCTCAGATGGGACAAAGTAGCGAACTGGGAAATGGGAGTAGCAAAAAAATGGCAAAACCAGCTCTTTCTACACTCCAGATATTTTTCACCTGTTGTGGGTGGCTGGGCCTATCTTGGTGGGGCAGAGGCAGCAGTTTGTTATTCACTGAGTACCTGAGTAGGTTAGAGGTTGCAAAGCATCAACTGGGGATGGTAAACCTGCTGGGTTCAGCATGGGAGGGAAAGCACATGAGGTTTTAGGGATCCACAAGGAGAAAGCAGTGGCAGAAGATGGGTGAAGATAACTCTGCCTCCTGCACTTTCCTCCCAGTGACACCCAGCCTCCCTCACCCCAAAAACTCACATCTGGGGTTACTGCTATATTCATGGAGTCCATCTATTTTTTCCAGCCATACAAAACACAGTTATAGTTGGTCTAAATTGAGGTTTTTGACCGGTTTAGCATCTGTGTTTTAACTGAAGTGCTTGTGGTTTTGTCCATAGCTCTTAAGATTTCCAGGTGCTTTCCCACACAGGTATGGGGAAGACCCAGGAGTGAGCTTGCACGGCCAGATATGCGTAGGCCAGCATAACGTCATTTTACAGAAATAAAAAGGATTTTCTATGCAGCGTTTTGTTATCTAAGTCAGTGTCATATCAAGGGTGCAGGCAGGAGAAATGAGGCTGCTTCCTTCCCACCCTCTGGCTGTGCCAGTTGCTGGGGGCCTGTAAGGCTGCCAGCACCAATGGACCTGCCCTACATGGGGATGGGGTGGTTAGGAAAACTGTCAAAGAAGAGACAGTCAAAGTACACTGAATAGGGTCCCGTGGAATCATGGGGATCTCTGCCACATGTTAAGTAGCAGGAAGAAAAGAAAAAGATGTTAGAGAAAAGAATAAACAAAACCAAAAACCAGCAACCACAAAACCAACCACCACCACCACCACCACAAAAAAACCCAACCAACAACAAACTTGTGGGGAGGCAGAAGAAAGAAAAGGTAGGATAAAATAAGGTAGCATATCCCATGTTTGCATGAAGCAAGGTCTCACTACCATGAAATAACACAGTGTAAGCCTATGTAGTGACTGTAGAAGGCTAAATAACTTTAACAAGCACCTTCTGAACTTGGCACACACACTTCACATTGTACTGGCAAAGGCACTAAAGGTCCTGTGCTGCGTGAGCCCAGCCTTTAGTTTTCTCACTTGTTTTTTGTTAAATCAAAACTCTGACTGAAGTCAAGAAGAGCATCCTCTGGGTAAGAAGTGAATAAAAACTGCTAAGTGCTCCATCACTAACAAAAAGTTTGTGTTACTAAAACAGCCATGAACCTTTCAATGACATTTTCTCTATTTTTTTTTTTTTTTTACACATTTTTTCCTTTAAACAACTGGGTAATGGAGGTGTGAGGTTTCCTATAACAGACAAAGGCCTAGTGGGAAGGTCTGCCATCTCCATTATAAAATGTAAGCACCATGGGAAGCTGACAGGATGCTAGAAACAACATCTTTTTTGTACTGTTAATACTTTCAGTGATTCATAAAATATTGATAGCAGTCCTGAATGTGTGGTGGCCAAGAGGGAGGCCACTTCACCCATAAGGAATGCACTAATGAAAGGACACAATAGGATTTTATACTTGGAGAAATTCCCTGGAGGGCCAAGAGCTCCTTTTTTCACATTTGCATTGAATAGCAAGAATAAAAACAGGTGGAAGAGCAGGAAGAAAGTCCCATCTTGAACAAAAGGAGAGGGAGAGAGGGCTGGGTTGGGCACTCTGGCTCTGACTAGGCTGGGATATGGGGATGAGGGGTAGGGGTGGGCTCCCAGAGCTCGGCTGCGGGCTGGGAGGTCCCTCTCAGAGAGGCAGCATTCAGCAGTAGGCTGCTATTAGTTGAGTCATTCTTTAATTTACGTGACCGAGATAGGCCTCAAGAGCCCTAAATGACAGCTAGGCGTCAGGCACACCCTAAACTGCATTTTAATTTCCTCTTTTGTGACTCAAGAATGCAACTGCATCCTTTGCTGGAATAACGCGCCCGCTCTTGCATTTAAGCCTGTTGGGTGTTCACAGTGAATTCGGGCGAGAGCAACAAACGTGAGATGAAAGATGGTCTCCTGGGAGCACCACCTCTGAGCAAGCACCTCCTCGGGGCTGTCAGCAGCCTGGGAGAGACCTGAGAATCACAGGAGCTGGCACTCCTGTCTCACCTAGCTCCTGGCTTGCTTAATTTGATGCGGATGAACAGTCTTCCCAAAGTCACCCGGCTGCTCACCTGAGTTTGTGAGCTGAGCAGCACAGGCAGGCAGCAGGCATCTAGGCTCCCTCGGCTCCCACCAGCGCTCACTAAACGTGGGTTTTGGAGTCAGTTCGACTTGTGCAAACACATTGACATGCCCCGAAGGACAGAAACTGAAAAATGTGGCAAGGGTTGTTCAGGCAATGCATTGAGTTTGAATCTCATTTAATGATGAAAAATAATCACGAGTGGTTCAGTTGTGTTCAGTTATGCATGCATTACAATTAGAAAATTAGTATGTACTTGCTCGTAAATTCAGCTGACAGAAAAAGTCAGATTGGATATAGAAATTGAGACTAATATATATACACTCATATGTCAAAGCACAAATTTTCTGTTTTTTTTTTCTTAATATAGTGTAACCTGTCCTGGCCAAATTACATTCACTGAAGCCACCACAAGTCAACACAGCCCAAGTTAGAGTTCCATGTTTCCAGCCAGCAAACGGTCTTCTCATTCCTTATTTTTGTTAAAATTGTGACTGTAATATTTAGCCTGTCATTGGAGCAACTGTTCTTGACAGAGACAAGCTTTTTTCTTTTTGTTTTAAACAATAAATTTGCACAAAGTTAGAATGACAGCAATTACTTAAATCAGGCTTAAATTTAAAAAATAAAAAATATATTTACCTATTTGCAGTTAAAGAGTGTTTTCTTTCTAAGCTTGCTCCTCTGCAGTACCAGGCTGGAGTTCTGCATGTGTAGTCAAATTAGTGTTTATAAATGTTCCTATAGTAACTGTATCCGTAGCCACAGGCTGGTAGACTTACTGTTCTGGTTATCTAGTGAGCAGTAAGGTAAAAAAGGAAAAAAGAGACATAGTATTGTAAGACAACCATGCTCTTGAGGATTCAAGAAGGAACTGCAGTAAAAGTATATTTTGCCATTAGACTAACCAGTGCCTTACTGTATGCAACACAGCAGTGTTTTTCCCATTAGACACTCTAAAATACACAATGAAATGTAAACAAATATTCAGGCATTTAACCAGTCAATATCTGCTTCTTAACAACTTTCATCTTTGATTTCAATTTAATGGAAATAAAAACTTTTCAGGCTTTTAAGGACGTTGAAGAATAGGGTGAAAGAATAAGGTCATCTGTGTAGGCTGTGATCCCGTGAACACTCGCCTGTGCAGCTTCAGACATAAATGCATGCTGAGTGGCCTTAATAAGCATCAGTGGAGTTACTCCCCTGTGTGAAAATAGTAAACGTATTTTCAGAATTGAAACTTGTAATTCATTTATATGCGGGTGTGCAAACTTAATGCTGGATTAAATATCATAACCTTACAATTTAAAGGAGAAGCTGGTGATTTGGGGGGAAAAAAAAAAAAAAGAAAAAAAAGGAAAAAAAGGAAAACATATTGTGGGATGTAAAGGCTCCCACAATAACTAGGAGTTTATTTGCAGGCATGGACATTAAGTGGTCCATAGCAGCCAATATGTTCCAGATGCGCTCTTCGCTTTTGCTACCGAGGAAGAGCAGTGGGAAAGCTGAAAGTGAAACTAAGTAATAACAGTTTCATTTTCAAATCCGAGAGGAAAGTAAAAACCTAACCGGCGTAAAAAAAAAAAATGCAAGCAGAGGTTCTTGGGTGGCTGTTACCATACAGCGGCTATTTGTTATTGTAAAACATTATTCAAGCAATTAACCCCCCCCCCCCC
>NW_020799095.1:13174917-13231871 GCF_003259725.1 Athene cunicularia | reverse complement strand
AGCGCGGAGCTGTCGACATCGCAGAAGCCGCTGCCCCGAGCTGGCACCGTCGCCGGCCGCTGTGGCCGAGAAGCGAAGGGGCGCGGCCTCCGGGATGGGGAAAGTTGCGTCCCCGCTGGTCGGTGCCCGGTACGCGGCCCGGCGGCGGGCACCGCCGTCCACCCTGCTCCAGCGGGGATCGCCGCTGCGGGCTCGCCAGCCGTTCCATCCATAACCACTTTCCCGCCACCTGCGATTGTCTTCTTGGTGGGCAAAGCAGGACTCGGCCGTTTGTTGGAGATGGAAGGCGTTGGGTCGGAGCTGTCGCTCCCACCATCGGGGGTCTGTGACCACTGGCGCTGTCGCCTGTGCGTGTGCACATGCGGCGTGCGAAGGCGGGCTGGCATGCTCGGAGCGTGGTTGCGCTGCTGCTGCCAGGGCAGTGCCGGGGTGTGCGGCAGTTCTGACATCTTCAGGTGGGCCGTGCTGATGTCAAATCCTCCAGTAATGCTTTCAGAGTCGAAAATAAATGTTTGGGGGAAATCTGTGTCTTGTTTTCTCAGTTCCCTTACTTTGGAGCCTCTAAAGGGCAAAGTTAAGTGACAGCACAAACTAAACGCTAATGTGTACATCCTAGTATGACCCTGTGGTCCTGTCTGATGGTGTGAGGAGCTTTAACTATATGCTGGAGGCATGCCGCAATCCTGTCATGTGAGGGCAGATGAAGGAAGTCACATTTCAATTTCTTAGCTGTTTCCAAACACCTTACAGGCACCTCTGCTTCAGCTTTGGTGCATGCGTGGGGCATTGCAAGACTACCCTGGTGTCAGTAAGTTAAAAGAGCCGCTAGCGTACTTGAAACTTGCAGCCCTCACTGCAGGCGGGGTGACATTGTTTGAAGCTTCCTCAGTGCTGAGTTCCCTTTGCACCTCCATATTTTAATGTTACCAAGACTTTCTGTTAATTAAACTTGGTTGGGGGTGGGTGGGTAAGATTTTCATGGGCTGTTGGGAGTGCATATGTGTGTGTGTGAACTGCTTTTGTCTTCCCTGGTCGTCTCTTTTTTTTCTTCCCTTGATGTACCTCTGGAAGATCTTAGTGAGGGCCAAAGCCTTCTCCTGAGGTGCTTTTCCCCACAGAGGTAGCTGTGCTGTGAAGAAGCACAGGCAGTCTTGTCTCCTCCCAAACCGTTTGGTTTTTTTGGGGGACTCTCCAGCCCCAGACATGCACCTGCCGCAGGTGCTTTGTTGGAAGGCAGGGAGTGCCATTTGGGAGGGGAGGACACGGTGTGGCCTGCTGCCAGCCCTTCTTTCCCTCTCCCAGAGCTCTGGTGGTGGGATACTGCATGGTGACAGCTTGTACTGACGGTGCTCTGCAGGGCTGGCCTTGCTGGCCCTTTTCTGTGAGCAGTCCTGGGTGTGTGCCCTGCTGGCACTCCAGTGATGGATGGAGCGGGACCCATGGCTGAGGGCCTCTTCCCACCAGGATCTTGGCACAGCCGTAGCACTAAGCACTTCTCTGTGTTCAGATTAAACTGCAAGACCTACCTTTGCTATTTCACTTTGCTTCAGTAATTCAGTGGCAGGCAGCTTTCTTTTAGGTCTCAAAACAGAAGCAAGTAGACAGATGGGAAGCTCCTTGGAAACTAATCAAGTGGCTTCTCCTGTGGGATAAAGGGGGAAGGATGGAGCAGGGTGGAAGAATGTATTTTTCTTCCTGAACACCTGGCAGATGCTCCAAAACAACACTGCTTGGCTTGTAACATCAGTGGCTTGCAAGAAACTGTAGCAAACTGTAACTTTGAACTTATTCTTACTTTGGGTTGCAACTTCTCTTCCACTTATTTTGCATTTCTGTGTGTGAATGCAGAAGAGTTAGAGAAGGTAAATGCACCATCTTCAAAGGGGACATCTGTCTTCATTCAAATAGTGGCCATACGTGAATCTTGTCTAAATCTACATAGAGCTGTACAAGTTGGAGTGCAGAAAACACGGAATGGAATCCTTAGCGTCGATCACCTTCTCCTACATAAAATTAATCACAAAATTCAGCATGCAGGATTTATTAGAAACTTAACCTCAGAGATGCTGGGAGTTGCAGAGGCAGGGAGTCTGTGTTTGCTAGAGATGAAGAGCAGCAATGCAAGAAAGTGGAGAGGTCAGTGGCCATGTAGAGGTTGAGTCTTACTGACAACAGCAGAAATGCCAAGCAGAAAAGGGTGGAAGGCACTGATCTGGGGTAGAGTGCTTCAGTCCCCAAAAGGGACCTCCTGGTCCTTCTTCAGTGATCCTTTTACTCCGCAGGAAATGTGGACTAAGACAGCTGGCAAAGCGTCTTCAATGTGCACATATTCTGAGCAGAACGAGAGTGAAGTTTAGGGAGATGCTGCCCAGGCTAGACAATTGTGAGGTTTGTTTCTTTTTCCTGATAAAGAATTGGGACTGGAGAGTTGTAGCTGTTGAGCTGCTCTGTTTGACCTTTACCCCTGTGAGAAAAGGTTGGGGTGGAAGGGAGAGAACGGGCTCTTCTGTGTCAAAAAGCCTTCTTAAATGCCCAGGTTTGTGTGTGGGGGGGAAGAATGCACATTCTGAACAATAAGATATATATTAAAAGTTGGCACAGTTTTCACGACTTTTGGAAGTGCACAGTAGTGCTGAATGCTGTGCGGGGTTTTGTATTTGGCACTTGCTATATCTGTGCGCATATAAATGGCTGCATACATCGTTTTAGTTTTGTCCAGTGTGAAATTGAGCATTAGGCATGCGAGCTTGAAGCACTTTTATATAAAAGCAGCACTGTGTGACTTACACACATAAATATATTTAATGAAAATGTAGGAGGAAGTCTCCTATGTTGTGTTTTTTTGTTGGTTTTTTTTTTTTTTTTCCCCTGTTGGTTTACAGTATGTGAAAATACAACTCTCTCTTCAGTCCCACTGGGAGTTTTTCTTATAAACAAGTTGAAATATGTACTAATTTAGTACATTAAGTTTTCTGTAAAATTGGGAATTTTGTTACCTTACAGTAATGACTGGATGCTTATAAATATAATTAAATCCCAGTGGCCTAAGGCATTTGCACAAGTAGCAGTACCTCCTTAAAGAAAGACTTTATGCTTTAGATAAACAAAATGAACAAAGAATGAGAAGAGTTATGATGAGATGACTTGGACAAGGCCCTGTGGCAGGTGAGTGAGTGGCAGAGGTTGAAGTAAAATCTGGGTCCCAGGCTCCAGACCAGCTGCTCACTCTTGATAGAGGCTCTTCCCACTTCTCATCCTAGAGTGACCTCTATGGAGTTTTCCTGTTCCTACACATAAAAAAGAGGTCATAGGGTAAATATGTACCAACGTGTCCATAATGAAGTTTGTTTTGTTTTGTTTTGTTTTGTTTTGTTTTGTTTTTTTCTGACTTCTGTAAGGCAGATTAATGTGAGTCAGACCTGGCTGTATTACGGCTGGACTCTGTATAGTGTGATTACAGCTCCTTAAAGCTCAACTGGAATTGTATTAAAGTTGTTTTCTGCAGAAGGGTTTAGGAGACATACAAGATATCTAAAGCTTTCTTACGATCATTTTCATAGTGGGGTGAATCTTTTTTACAATGTCTTACCACCCCAATTAAAACACCTTCCTTTAAATTAAATAGGAAATCTACCATTAACTTTACAAGGTGGGAATTGGCCCCCTATTATTAATAAAAGCTTTATATGGTAGCCTACATCTATTCTGTAAGAGAAACTGGAAAATACAGAGAATATGATACTTGGATTAATCAATAAATGAAGAAAATGTCCTTAGAGCTGCATTGAACTGATCTATTCTGTATTTTTAAAGATAAATGGGTCATTTATATTCCTGATATGTATAAGTGGCTCTCCAAGCAGTGTCCAGCTATCTGGTTGCTGGGTACTGGACATTTGAGTAGGAAAAACATGTATTTTAAATTTATCAATGTGTGTTATGGTTTCTGTGATGTTCTTTGTTGAAAGCATCAATTTGAGGTTATTTCTTACAGGAAAAAAAAACTTACAGGGTATTCTATACAGCTTTTGTGTTGGGAGGAAGAGTATTTTTTCTAGAGTAATTACACTTGCTGGAAATAGATCTATAATGTTGTGTATTCATAATCTGTTGAGTCTGCTTTGCATCTCAGTTACCAAACAGGGCAACCTGTATGATTTTGAGTTGGAAAGCACAGTAGCTGTTTTGAAACTCAGTTTTAAAACTGTTGGGGTCTTTCACTTCATAATTAAGTTACCTTGAATTTGGCACATTTTCTGTGCTCATTTCACTGGCTGAAAAGGGGAGGAATGTTTTAGTCCATAAGTTACTGCAACATTCTTTCTTTATTCATTAGTATTTAGACACTGAAACCCACTTAAAAGGGTCTGAGATGTGCAATATTGTAACTTTCAGATGCTTCCTTTTTTTTAAAAAAAAAAACTACTGACAGCTTGGGTTAAAATGTTCTGTATTTTTTCACTCTATTTTTGACCTGCTATCAGTATATTCAGTATTTTAAAGGAAAGAGTAACTTTAGTTTGTAGAGAGTTGCAGTTTTCACTGCCCAGACCTACCAGACAGTTTGATTCCCCACATTGTAATGCTCCACCTAACATGGAAGGTGTCAAAAAAAAGTATTGAAATTATAATGTACAGTGCAAAATGTACAGAATTTCTGCACTGTTTTATTTTGTTTTGTTTTGTTTGTTTGTTTTGGGTTTTTTAGCAGACAACAGTGTGTAATTGCTGTGTTTTATTATATTGCAATCATCCAGTTTTATTAAAACTGCCAATGAAGATGCAGTGTTTGTGATGCCCAGGCCCCCAAAGATGACAGTCATTACTTTACAGGCTTCAGTAAGGCAGAAGTCCCCAACTCTCTCCAGTGGCTTTATCAAAGCTCAGCAGATGTCCAAGAAAACGAGGCTCCAAAGACCGGTTGTATGAGTTCAAATGCTTTTTTTCCTTCTTCCTTTCAAAACTGTTTTGATCTCAAATTAAGTTTTTGTGGAGGTGAAGTCATACTTTATTTTCTAATGAAAAGCAGATGAGTGACAATAAAAAAAAAAAAAAAAAAGAAGGAAGGAGGAAAGAAAGGAAAAAAGCTGAAGATAGTCAAAGAAAGGACTGAATGAACAAAATGCTGTTGGAAGACTTAACTCAGCAATTTAAGCCACTGAGGAATGCTCATTGCATATTCACTGCAAAATACTTGCACTGGCAGCATCTACGATGAAAGCTTAGTTTTAAAGAGGAACTTTTTGGGTTATATTTACCCTTGGTTAACAGAACATTTATACCGATTCTGGTGTTTTACGGAGAGATTAATAAAATACCCAGCCTCGTTGTTGTTTGAGAAAGGTCTCTGGAATAATTTGAACAATACAAATTAACAGCTGCTTCAGAGATCTGGCAAGGAAATACTACCGAGGGCAGAAAAAAATCTGCTGTTGAACATGCTGGTTTTATTCTTCTGTGGGTGGGTTGATATTTATTCTTGGCAGTTTAACTGAGCTGTTATCACGATTTGTACATCTGTTTGTTTGCGTCTTTGCTGTTAATTATTGTGTGACACTAAAGTTTGTGTAGTTACTCAATGTTTATAGTTTTTAGGCTTGATAGTAAACATTGTGTGGTGAACTTCTGTGAAATACTGCTTCCACTCAGAGAAAAAATTCTCAAAAAGCTTGTGCCTAGTTTGAGGAGGTTTTTCTGGATATGTTTCATTGTGGTATCATTTAAGGCAATTAATAATAAGCATTATATTTTGTTAGTAATTTACAGTGTTGAACATTTGTCTGGGCAGCTGCATGGGAAAGATCAAATCTTACTTCCTTAAAATAATACTCAATCATTTTTTGTTTGAGAACTTCTTTATGATCGTGTCTTGAATTTTCTTTGGCAATAATCTCATTTTCTGACAGTTTTTTTCTGTGATGGTTTCTCTATCCTTGTTTTTACTGCAAAAACTTTCATGGCAGCATTGCCACTCTCACAAACCAAATGTGGATAGCTTATTTGGCATTGGTTTTGTCTAGCTGGAGACACTAATTGAAAGTGGGGTTTCGCATCATCTCACAGATGTCCAAAGTCCCTGCACCAGGGCAGTCCTTGGTTTGCAGGTGTCATTCAATCACTGATCTCTCTTTCTAGTCATTAAACTTTAAGAGGTCCTGTAGGTCTGGATAACAAACAAAAGTAAAACTGGCTCAATGCCTGTGGAGCTGTAAGAGACGGTTCCAGCTGTAAAATAACATCGGGCCTTGTTCACTTCTCTGCCAATCATATTACTCATAGAAAACATGGTAGAAAAATAACATAAAACTCACCGTAAATCTATCCAGATTGCATTTTATGAGACTTTAAAATAGAATAAATTGTTTTAATCTTCTCCACATATCATACTGAAACCTCCCTGATACCACATTATATATAGACGGGGTAGCAGGCAGCCTGCACCCACGCAGTGAGTTTGGAGAGCTAGGGGGTTCAGGTGACGCAGGTTGTCCCCTTTCCAAGGGAAATTATGTGGAGGTGGTTTTGCTGGGCACTCACAGGTGGATTTATGACTCATCCTGGTGGCTCTGGCTTCTGGAAATGCCACTCATACCCCTTCGTACTGCCAGACCGCCCTGGGCACAGGCAGAGAGGCCATGGCACCTGGAGCCAGGAGCTCAGGCGGGTAAATACTTAAGCATTAGAGATGGTAAAAACATCATGTGGTGTTCAGCAAACTGCAGGCAGCAGTTTTCTTGGTGCTCAGGTTGCTGAATATTAAAATTAGTTTGGAAGAACAATTTACCATCAATCTATAAAGCTGTCAGTTTTAGGAGCTGTCAAGCTGTGATCCTTTCTGCTTCTCCTAGGTGCTTCTTCCTTAGGTAAAATGGGATTTGGATACATAAAGGGAAAATGAAATAGGTTCCTGAAATAGATTGCATTAAATATATTCAGAATCGGTTTTGAAAAATGACACATTAATGCTGGATATATTAACATCACATTTTTTCCTACTAAGGTTGTTTCAGTCATAAATATTATGCAGCAGTTAACATACTTTTTTTGCTGAGGTCTTGGCAGTGCAAATTCATGAGCGTCTTGTTACAGCACAGTGCACAGATATCTCTGAACAGTAGAAAAGCACACTTTTCTTCTGATTAGATCTTCAAATAGAAGTATGGATGATAGAAATACGTTACCATCAAAATAACTAAGATATTTTGGATATGCAGACGAAAATCCCTTCCTATAAAGCTGCTCTTTGGATAACTAGAATTGGTACTTCGAACTTATGAATGATTTGAGACACAACTACCAAAGTCACAATCTTTCCCTTCATGGTCACCCCTTTTAGCTGCAATCTATCTGTGGTCTTTCATACACAGCGAGTGTAAATAAACTTTCCAGGGTAAGCAGCAGATTGCATTAGTAGCATCACTGTCTTTGGCATCTGTTGGTTTTGTGGCCAAGCCTTGCTTTGGACAGGTTTCTTCAATAGTGCAGTTATTGTTTGCTTATTTCAGTATTTAGTTAACCCTGCTTGGGTTGTCATGGGCTTGGTTTTAATTGCATGAGTCTTTGTTGTCAGTGTAGCTGATAAGGCAGTGATATATATGTTGCCTGTTGAATAACCTGTTTGTGTTTAAATCATTGAAACTGTCTCAGTGGCAGGATCTGTACATGTTGAGATACCAGAAAATGTTTGAATACTTCTTTTACTATATGAGGGCTTTCTTTAAAGATGTTAGCCAGAGTTTGTGTGTGTATTTTTCTGAGTACAGCTGGCTTATCAGAACTGTGTTAATCTCTCGGTTTGGGGTGCTATTCCAGTTCTAGTTCTTTCTAGAAAATAAAGTCTAGCTGTGTGGTATATTATCAAGCAAAACCAACCAAAGCAACAATAATAACAACAAAACACTCTGAAAATTCCCGCCAAAACATCAAAACAAAAAACAACTTTTAATTAATAATGTTACTTTTTATTGCTTTTGAAATAATGCAGTTTCATCAAGTTCCTGTGCTTTACAGGGTTGATCGATACCCCTTTGCTTTGATTTCAGGCTGAGGAGTCCTGTAAATGCAATGGCTGGAAGAACCCCAACCCGCCTCCCACGCCGCCCCGGGCAGAGCTGCAGCAGGCGGCTGTCAGCCTCGCCGAGCCCTGCCGCAGCTGCAGCCACGCGCTGGGTAAGCTTCTGCCTTTCTTCTGCAGTCTGTGTGCCTATACGCAGAAATCTCTACTCTTGCGAGACGGAAGTCAAGATGCCATGCCAAGACCTAGAAACGGGGGTTACAGTTGGACATAAATAACAGTAACTTAGCTTAAAATATGTAGGAAGTATCCTAAAATGAGTTTTGAAGAAATTGAACTAAGGTACAACTTTTAACAACCCAGACATTCTAAGTGGTTAAAATGCAATGGCACTGATAAGATAACCATAACAATTTTAATACTGTATGTAACATATGCATTAACCTCACATTGTTTTATCTGTCAGCTGCCTTAGTTACAACATGAATAAACTCTCTCCTGTAGGCTCCAGTATGTTTTCTTACTATAGAATAAACTATAAAATATTCTTGAACATTTCTAAAGCAGGTATTCTTACCTACAAAAAACCCTGCATTTTCCATGTCACAGAAAATAATAGTGGGGTTGCATATCTTAGCATTGTATAAGTTAATGTGCAGACAGCTTGCATATCTTGGAAGTGACTGTTCAAAATCCTTATATCTAAACTGGAGAAACATGGATTTGATGGATGGACCACTCAGTGGGTAAGGAATTGGCTGGATGGTCGCACTCAAAGAGTTGTGGTCAACAGCTCAATGTCCAAGTGAAGAGCAGTGATGAGTGTCATTCCTCAGGAGTCAGCACTGGGACTGGCGCTTTTTAACATCTTTGTTGGTGACACGGACAGTGGGATTGAGGGCACCCTCAGTGAGTTTGCTGACAACACCAAGCTGTGTGGTGTGGTGGACATGCTGGAGGGAAGGGATGTGCCATCCATCCAGAGGGACCTGGACAGACTGGAGAGGTGGGACTGTGTGAACCTCATGAAGTTCAATGAGGCCAAGTGCAAGGTCCTGCACAAGGGTCGGGGAAATCCCAAGCACAGATATAGGCTGGGAGATGAGTGGATTGAGAGCAGCCCTGTGGAGAAGGATTTGGGAGTATTAGTGGATAGAAAACTGACCACGAGCCAGCAATGTGTGCTCACAGCCCAGAAAGCCGACTGTATCCTGGGCTGTATCAAGAGAATCATGGCCAGCAGGTTGAGGGAGGGGATTCTCCTCCTCTGTTTTACTCTTGTGAGACCCTGCCTGGAGTGCTGTGTCCAGCTCTGGGGCCCCCAGGCATAAGAAGGACACGGAACTGCTCAGGTGGGTCCAGAGGAGGCCACAAAGATGATCAGGGTCTGGAGCACCTCCACTGTGAGGACAGGCTGAGAGTTGGGGTTGTTCAGCCTGGAGAAGGCTCTGGGGAGACCTTATAGCGTCCTTCCAGCACTTAAAGGGGCTACAGGACAGATGGGGAGGGACTCTGTATCAGGGAGTGTCGTGATAGGACAAGGGGTAACAGTGCTAAACTGAAAGGGCTTAGATGTAGATTAGATATAAGGAGGAAATTCTTTCCTGTGAGGGTGGTGAGACACTGGCACAGGTTTCCCAGAGAAGCTGTGGCTGCCCCCTCCCTGGCAGTGTTCAAGGCCAGGTTGGATGGAGCTTTGAGCAACCTGGGCTAGTGGAAGGTGTCCCTGCCCAGGGTTGGAACGACGTCATCTTTAGGGTCCCTTCCAACCCAAACAGTTTTAATATCTGGTGTTAAATACTG
The DNA here is from genome assembly GCF_003259725.1 of Athene cunicularia. Lineage (NCBI taxonomy): Eukaryota > Metazoa > Chordata > Aves > Strigiformes > Strigidae > Athene > Athene cunicularia. The sequence goes on along the minus strand of NW_020799095.1, from coordinate 13,222,054 downwards.
CTGTGGTGGTTTGGTTTTTTTTTCTCCATAATAATAATAATAATAATAATAATGATTTGTTACCCACATAGCCTGCAAAAGAGTGGTGAATCACTGTATTATTTTTTTTAAGAATTTCTATTTATCCAAAATAAAAGCGGATTAATTTTTCTGTATACATACCAATTATTGAATAGAAACTGAGATAAAATAATATTCAGAATTAATTGAAAAGAAGCAGTTGCTATTTAATTTTTGTTGATGTTAAAAACCTAGGACAGTGAAATAAGAAAAAAGAAATCTAAAGCCTTCAACATGAATCATTTGTGCTTTTACTTTTAAAAATGATATTGTACATTGTGTGGAATACTTTTTTTTTTTTTTAGTTGAGATTTATTTCTACTTCTTTCTTTTCTTTTATGCTCTCATTACATTTGATCTAGTTCTGGGCTTTTCAGCAGATTTCTTTCCTTTCCTGATATCCAAAATCTCTAGGTTTTCTTGCAGGAGAAGATTAACAAATACCTATTATGACAGAGAGTTTGGTCACTTTAGCCAGGTTAGTTTCAACCTTTCATCATGCAACTTCTTTGTGCTGCTCTTGGTTATGCAGTTAGGGTATCTTGTGTTACCTGTCCCTTTCATTCCTGGCCTTTGAAGAAAGAGTTGTTTTTTTTTGTTTTTTTTTTTTTTTTTTTAAATCTTATGAGATGTTGTGCCTGTCAGTTCCTGCTTCTTCAGCAAAATTTGTGGATGCCATGTATTTTGTAGAAAAACGGAGCTCTTCTAAAGGCTGCAGCTGGTTTTGGTCTATTAAAAAATCTTTAAATCACTCATTAGCTAGGAACCAGGAAACAACAGTACTGTAAAACCAGTACCAGTGAAATGTACCTTATGGAACAAACTGCATTTTTATTTATTGCTGGTTTTAGAAAAGGTAAAGTTTCTTATTCATCTGACTGCAGCTAATGAGGATGATGTTTCATTTGAAATAACAAATGAGTTGCTGTCCTCTTCCTCATACTACTGGCAAAAATATGTCTTTCAACAGTGTTTTCCAAGATAATTTTCCTATTTATCTCCTCTACATTAGCATGTTCCTGTGAATACCTTTAAAACCAGACTGACCACAAGGTGCGTAGGCTTCAGATTATCATCTGCACTTCATTTTCTCTTCCTCAGAGAGCTGCTGAAATAGCAATGTAGAAATTCCTGTACTGGTTAAAGCCAAATGTAGGATGTTAGGGTTTTTTTCCTTATCTTATTTATTATTTTCTTCCAAATGCAATCCTAGACATTAGTCTTGCTTGAGACATCTCTTTTTGGGGGTATGGTTCAATTTTCAAGCCAGTGCAGTTTTTGGTGCATGATTCTGTTTGGCTGTATGTATTAGCTTATCGAGCTTATTTCTGTCTACTTACCTACAACTTTTATTCTTCTATTTGTGGCTCAGCCTGCAGCTTGGGCCAATACTGGGTTTTCAGTGAATATTTCTTTTGAGTGATATATCGGGTCACTACCATAACACTATGAAGTGGTGTGACTGAATTGGGTGCTGGGAGAGTTAGGGTGTTGATTGACAGCCGGCTGAACGGGAGCCAGCAGTGTGCCCAGGTGGCCAAGAAGGCCAGTGGCATCCTGGCTTGTGTCAGCAATAGCGTGGCCAGCAGGGACAGGGAAGGGATCTGACCCCTGTACTCGGCACTGGTGAGGCCGCCCCTCGATTCCTGTGTTCAGTTTTGGGCCCCTCACTACAAAAAGGACATTGAATGACTCGAGCGTGTCCAGAGAAGGGCAACGGAGCTGGTGCAGGGTCTGGAGCACAGGTCGTACGGGGAGCGGCTGAGGGAACTGGGGGTGTTTAGTCTGGAGAAGAGGAGGCTGAGGGGAGACCTCATCGCCCTCTACAGCTACCTGAAAGGAGGGTGCAGAGAGCTGGGGATGAGTCTCTTTAACCAAGTAACAAGGTTAGTCCTAACGATAGGATAAGAGGTAATGGCCTCAAGTTGCGCCAGGGAAAGTTTAGACTAGATATTAGGAAGCATTTCTTTCCAGAAGGGGTTGTTAGGGGTTGGAATGGGCTGCCCAGAGAGGTGGTGGAGTCCCCATCCCTGGAGGTGTTTAAGAGTCGGGTCGACACAGCGCTGAGGGATCTGGTGTAGTTGGGAACTGTCAGTGTGAAGTTAATGGTTGGACTGGATGATCTTCAAGATCTTTTCCAAGCTAGACGATTCTAAGATTCTGTGAGAGTTCACTCTCCACCAGCCTGAAGACCAGGTGTTACATAGTCAGAGGCTTTTTTATCTTTTTAATTTTATTGTTTTTTCCTGTGTTACAGGGTGCACTTTCCTGTGGTAAACACTTTCAGTCCTGAGTAACTTTTAAAACTAGTTAATTAATGTGTAGTACTCTATATACACACTCAGTCTCTCTTTTTTTCCCACTGTCTTCAGTTCCTGCTATGTATCTTCATGTAGCATATTTAGGTGTTTCTTGTTTTGCCTGTCCTATTGCTAGGACATTTGCCTGTCCTTTTTATGTACACACTGATTTTGAGATAGACTGTGGACATATTCCTTATAATCCGTTTTCTCACTGCTCCTAATTCATACATTCAAGTACTTGCTTATTGAAGTTGCACAACTGAAATAATTAACTTCCTATTTTTCAGGTCTTCATGTCATTGCATTGGCCTTGTTCTTTCTGCTTGCTTTCTTCTTCTGCATGCTGTAGCAACCTGTACTTTGTTTTGTTTTGGGTTGGGTTTTGTTTTGTTTTTCTTTTTTTTCAAGCATAACAGCAGCTGAGGAAGGCTGTACCAGTTGGGCAGTGAAGATAAATGTGACTGTGTAACTCTAGTGAAGAGTAATTCAGTATTTGGTGTTAGTGTATTAAACCTTTGATTTTAATAAAGGGTTTACTAATGGCCACAAGAATTTGGGAATGGGCAGTGAACATCTGAAGAGAGATAGTTTGTTGGGCTGATGTACAAACATTGGTGAGTCTACAGTAAATGGTAACTGGTAGTAAATACATGCTGGTAAAATGATTGTTACTTTTAGATTCATGGTATGGATAACAATTCTCTAATTTAATTAAATGTTTAAATACAGCCACTAAGTAGTCAAGGTAACTTTCAGTATTGTTATGGAAACTGCATAGAAATGGCTTCTTATGTTGATGTTTTATTCATTTGTTAGTTGAGTGCAAGGTTTCTTTAGTATGTTATCAATTTCTAATGCAGTCCTCATCTAGGGAGGGTATTTTTTACTTTTACAAGATCAAAACAGACATCTGGGAATATTAAACCTTCATATCTGGCTCAAGGACAGAAATGAAATTGTTTTATTCTGCCCAGAATGGTGAATATTTGTCCTTAAAGAAAGCTCCCGATGGCCATCCCTCTTTCAGTTCTGAGCATATGCTCAGAATTTAAGACACTATATTATAAATGTTCATTTAAGTGGAAACAATTGCTGGCATCTTTTTAATGTTCTGAGCTACAGTGTCCTTTTTACTTGAAACTACACAAATTTATTGAATTTTAATGTTTTGTCAGGTGTCATACCAAACTTCTTAAAACAAAGTGTCTTTGCTGGGTGGTGTCACATCCTGTGCATGTCTCCCTTGTCTGAGTGGGACATGACAGGTGTTCAATAAATATGGCAGTTTTCAAGTCAAGTGTTATTTCCCCCCACTTCCTCCCCCACTAAAGAATCAGATTTATGTTGAAAATTTCTTACCAGTTCTATTCACACTGGCATATCTAAGATAATAATTATCTAAGAGGTAAATATTGATAAAATTATTAAAATATAGACGAACTAATATGACCAACATTTTAAATAATTTTCCTTTTCTTTTAACGGAAATATTCTTGTCCTTTCAAGGGAAAGGATATTCATACCACGTACATTGGCCCGGAGTCAGCAAAGATCGTTTCTTTTTGTGATGCAAATAGCTTCTTTCTGGGAATTGACTTTTTATTTTAAATTGCCTTCTCTCTTCCTGGGGACAGTTGTTCAAACCAGCTTGAAATGAATGTCCTGCTTCATGCCTACAAACCTCAAGCTTTTGAAAATTACAGTTGTGGAACTGTATTTACCTGTGGAGATGATAAAAGGGAGTTTGTCACTTGGAAATTCTGATATGTTGAAAAATTCTTTTTTGTAAACTTCTGAACAAATGAGCATGTACAGTCTGCAAAAGCTTTGTTAATATAGTGTGCAGAAAGCATAGTTTGACCTCACATGATATGAAAGTAAGAGACTTGGCCAATAATGTCCAATTTAAAACAAAAAGCCTATTAATGGAGCTGTTTGTTTGCTTTGTTGGGTTTTTTTGCTTGTTTGTTTTTTTTTTTTTTACTCTTCACAGAATAAAGTGCTACTTGCATCAACACCTGGGTTACCTAATGTATGGGATTATGGATTTATTTTCTTTAGTCAAGAAACCTTGTCTCAAAATCATAGCTCTTGGACAAAAGTTTATGTAGTTATTTATATATTGCAACATATTAATACGGACAGGACTTGTGTGGTCTGTTTTAAGTGTTAACAGACACTGTGATTCTAACCAGCCATCATTCCTTTGCTGTGGGAATTACCACCACTGGACTACCTTTACTGTGATGCAACATGTATTTCAGTTACTTCTGATAACATGTTCTGTTTAAATAGGTTATTAAAGGATCAGTGCCTTTACTGTTATGGCTTAGTTTGAGATACCCTAGGGAATACTTGTGCTATTGGTTCTCTTAGTAGACTTTTTACAGGTTTGGATTTTTTTTCATTTAGCTGCTCATGTTTCTCACCTGGAGAATGTGTCTGAAGAAGAAATGAATAGGCTGCTGGGGATTGTGTTGGATGTGGAGTATCTCTTCACCTGTGTCCACAAAGAAGAAGATGCAGACACCAAGCAAGTTTATTTCTACTTGTTCAAAGTAAGCTGAACTTGTGTAGTGTAGTCTTCTCAGATTTTCACTCTTTCACACATAAGCCAATTTCACTGCCCCTCAGGCATGTATTGACTTCATCTGGTGAGAACTTTTTCTGTATCGTGATGCTCTAGTGGTTAACTATGGGCTAGACTTTCTGGTACTTGCAGTGTACCATATTGTTGTGGTTTAACCCTAGCCAGCAGCTAAGCACCACACAGCCACTCATTCACTCTTCCTGCCTCCCAGTGGGATGGGGAGGAGAATTTAAAAAAAAAAAAAAAAGTAAAATTTATGGGTTAAGAATGGTTTAATAACTAATATAAAATATAACAATAATAAAATATATCAAAAATAAAATGTAATAATAATAGTAATGAAAAGGAACATAATAAAAAGAAGGGAGAAGTAAAACCCAGGAAGAGACAAGTGATGTACAGTTCAGTTGCTTACCACCTGCTGACTGATGCCCAAGCAGCAATCTGCAACCTCAGCCAACTCCCCCTGTTTATAAACTGAGCATAATGTTCTATGGTATGGAATATCGCTTTGGCTAGTTCAGGTCAGCTGTCCTGGCCTTGCTCCCTCCCAGCTCCTTGTACACCTGCTCACTGGCAGAGCATGGGAAACTGAAAAATCCCTAACTTAGGATAAGCGCTACTTAGCAACAGCTAAAACATCAGTGTGTTATTAACATTATTCTCACACTAAATCCAAAACACAGCAGTGTACCAGCTACTAGGAAGAAAATTATCTCAGCTGAAACCAGGACACGTATCTTACTCCAAAAGTCATCTAGATGACTGGGGAGCTGACCCAACTTGCAAGCATTACTCTCTTCACTTACACATCGGGAAAAGCAGTTGAAGTAAATGCTACCATCTGCCTACATTTGCTCACAGAAGCCTCTTATATGCATTTCAAAGAAGGTGAATTCACAGTGAAGTTTATTAGCTATAAATTTAGATGACTAAACAAGCAGATATATAGCCAGGAGATTTTTCAACACTGCTTGCAGTGTATTGTGTGCCTGTGACTTCAATTGACCCTACGTATGCAAAAATACTAATTGCAGGTATGCTAATTAAAATATTCTGTATTTTTAACAGCTTTTGAGGAAGTGCATTTTACAGATGGGAAAACCTGTAGTAGAAGGATCTTTGGAAAGTCCCCCATTTGAGAAACCTAGCATTGAACAGGTAAACAGTCAAAATATGGGTTTGGTTGTTGGTGGTTTTTTCTATTTGGTGAGGTTTTTTGGGTTTTGGTTGGTTGTGTTTTTTTTGTAAACATAGGCACTGTTTTTTGAAAACATGGCATTTTAGACAGTTTGCAGATGTTTCTGTGTATTACTTTGTCCAAGTAGGGGACTGTGGGAGACTTCTGCTGCTTCTCCTTTAGTGTTGGTACAATAGTTACATTATTTGACTTCTCTCATCATTCATCTTATGTTTTAGTGAAACTGACTTTTTTGTGGTTTTAGAGAATGAACTTAAAATACTACTTTCATGTGTGGCAGTTCTAATCTTTCTTTGTTTCAAGTGATGAAAAATGCTGTCAAAGTTTTGAAATCTAATATTAAAATGATACTTGTTTTCTGTAAATCAATTCAAATGTTACAATCCAATTCAGTGAGATCATAGCCTTCTCTTTCAAAGAGTACACAATAAAAAACAAAGCTGAAACCAAAGAATAACTGAGGCTTTTGTAACTCTTAGTGGATAAAGAACATATGACAAATTCAGATTTTGGCTAAGCAAGCTCCTGAGAATGCACTTTTTGCATGCAAGTGGGCATATTAGCTCCAGTGTGACTATGCAGATGCTCACATACCTTGCTGAAACAGGAGCTCAGTGTTTTCCCATTGGTGGATGAATGAATGATCTATTGTTAAACAGAATATTTTGAATGTGAAGACTGTTATGTGCAGTGATTATTTCCTTGCAACTTACAATTTAGGAAAATCCAAACACTTTATTGCTGAATTTCTGAGAAGTCTTCACCTTAAATTCTCCTTTAGTTTGAGTATAAACAAATAATAAGTGTATGTAATCTCCATATGTTTCTAGTCCTTAAAATATACTATTAAAAAGGTTTTGTACAATACAAATTTTTGTCACATTCTTCATACTGTTCAGTTTGCTTGAGAAAGTAACACAGAGATGAAAGGATAATTCTTCTTACAGTTTATTTTGAAATAATTTTCCCTTAAAATAGATCTGTCTTTTCAATTCTGTTTTTAGCACTTCAGCAACTCAATCACAAAAATTATTTGCTAAGCATTAGTATTATAATTGTTTGATAATCAAGACATTTTGCAGCACTTTGTTACACATTTTAACTATCTTCAGTAGTTTTTTTTTAAAGTGGACAGTATACAAAGTGCAGTGAGGGGACATGCTGGCACTTCTTGAAGAAATAATATGATGTGTAGACACAAACTTAACTAGAAGTCCACAAGCCCTAGTCCTCTACTGAAAGGTAGCTGGAGAGGTTTATGTGTGATGCTTGATTTGCAGAGGAAATAAATAATCTAGCATGGTTATCAGCAAAATTATGCATATGTGAGCATATAGAAGAAAGCCAGCTGGATTTTTTTCTGTTTCTTGACAAAGTTTTTTACTTTGAGAATCAAGGAAAAGTAAAGAATTTTCCATATCTCACTTTAAGTCAGCTGCTGGAGGTGAATAGAATAAAAACATCTGGATGTACCTGCTGCTGTATGCAGGGGAACCAGATTGTGGCAGCTACATGAGTAGCTGAGCAAGGAGTTAGTGGTCTCCAGTATTTGTTTTCTTTCCCATGTAATGCAAGTGCGGGGTTAATAAACATAAAGTGAGGAATGTTTGAGGACACTCCTACAAAAATTGTGGCTGAATAATTTAACATAATTTTCTTCTGTTTTAAGGGTGTGAATAATTTTGTGCAGTACAAATTTAGCCACTTACCCTCAAAGGAGCGGCAAACAATAGTGGAACTGGCTAAAATGTTTCTGAACCGCATTAACTACTGGCACCTGGAGACACCTTCACAGCGAAGACTAAGATCACCCAATGATGATATTGCAGGGTATAAAATGAATTATACCAGGTAACGCTGGTTTTGTTTGTTACAAGTCTTGCTTACAAATATGTCATGTATGCATTTCAGGAATACACCAGTACCTGTATGCCTCAGGTGCACCTTGTGAATTTTTGCAGTCATGGAGTTTATATGAAAACCTGATGATTTTCATATAAACTGTTATCAGTTTTACACACATCCTCGTGTTTTGAGAGGTGTGCTTTATCAGCCAAGAACAGGGGGTAGATGTCACGAACAACTGTATCTAACAATGCCGTTGCATGTCCTACATTTACAAAACTGCTCTCAGCCTTCTTAACATATGAGCCTTGTGTAAGATCCTTATTTCATGTACTAAAAGTCAGGCAATTTGTTATTCAATTAAAAAAAAAAACCAAAACAGAAAAGAGATAACATTAAGCAATGTAAAGTGTCACAGTTTGAAACCAAATCATGGAAGATTTGAAAAATTAAAGTAATTTCATAAATGCTTGAATGCTAAATGGGGAATAGATATTATTAGATTCCTTAAAATGCTAGTTCTTGTTATGGTCTTTTAATACATTGTCAGAATTCAAAGAAGTAACTTAGTCACTGGGGGAAGAAAAGCTAGGATAAGAAGACAAGTCTGTTTTAATTTTGCTTTTCTCATAACAATAGTGCAACGCCTTTTTCAGTTAGCACAGCGACAGCACTTACGGTTCCTGCTGGTGCAGGCAACAGTTAACATGCCGCCTGGGAGCACAGGTGGCAGCAATCAGCGAAGGTCTCTGTCAGCATGTCTGTTCCCAAGAACAGCCAGGGACACTTTTCCTGGTGGAGGATGAGCACTGCCTTCTGCCCGTTTTCCTGGTGGCCTTTCCTCTGACAAACCTCAGCTCCATGAAGGAGAACAGCAAACCCTGCTGTGAGTTGAGACTGTGGCTGGTGATATGGCAGACTGCGCTGTGTCTGACCGGGATGCTCTCAGATGATCTCAGATGGCCTCAAATAGCTACCTGATGTAAAGGACAGTTACTGGTAGTCCATGGGGCTCCTAACACTGTGTTTGGTGGGTCTTTGACCTCCATTTGTTTGGGATACAGATGTCAGGTAGCCAGGGTTGGTTGGAGTCAACTTGTATTAGGGAATCAATAACTAGCATTGGCTCTGGTTGGTGACTTCTGCTGTGACATTTTGTCACTTGTGGTTCTTCAGGCCTTCCTGCTCGCAATCCCTAAGGTTCCCTCTGACCCAAAGTACCGCCTTTTTCTATCTGATCTAACGTACCATTGTGGGCTTCTCCTCTCCATGGTGTTCGAGGCACTGCTCGGGGTGCTGAGGAAGCTGCTGTGTGCCATGGGTGCACCTCATGAATTCTTGCAGTCTCCGACTTCATTTGAAAAACCTGATGGTTTGAGTGAGACTGCTATCAGTTTTACACGCATCCTTGTGTTTTGAGAGGCGTGCTTTATCAGCCAAGAACAGGAACAAAGGTCTGTGAACAACTGTATCTCACAACTCTTTTCTAACTCTTGTGTTTGCAAGGATTAAACAAAAGAGTTTGGGAGAGCATTTTGAGACAGACTGTACTTTGAGTCTGGGTGAGAAAACCCATGCAGGATCCAGCACAGTCTGTTTGCATCCAATTTTTAACATTATTTTTCATTGTTGGAGCTTTCATAGTGGTTGTGGTCTGATTCTGCTAAAGCTACAGATACCATTGACTGTTCACTTGCACAGAGATACCAAAATCTTTACATAAATTTAACAGATATCATGACCTACATAGTCAGTGTACTTCTGATTTACCTCTCCAGTAACACGATCACTTTTCCAGGAAGAGTAACACAACAGGATATGTTTTCATATGTACTTCTTAATGCAGAACTCATTACGGAGGGAGTTACTGGTAAATGAAAGAATATCAAGTCAGTGTGTAATGGCAGGAAGCCAGCTGGTGGGAGACCAGGGTGGGAGTCCAGTTGGATTGGAATGGAGCTAGTTAAAAGTGTCACCACTTCTGCATCTATGTGGGAAGATGTAGAAGTTTAAAGAAGAACAAATGGACCAGGCAGGAGATATGGGAGGCTGAATGAATGAGCTGTGGAGAGAATCCCTGATATCAACACGAATTTTGTGATCTATAATTATTGTCTGAAACAAGAGCGCTTTGTGGAAACTAGACTGCAGAGAAAAAGAATATATAGAGACTTAAAAATACTTGGCTGTCATTTATTTAAAAAAAACTGAGCAATGTAAATGCTACTTGACTGTCCAGACTTGATGTGGAACTGATTTATGTGGTCATATAGCTCTCAGCTGTGTTATAAATGATGTGGGTAGTGGTTTTATTGCATTAATTCATATGTTAGATTGTGATAATTATCTGGCTTTTTTCCCCTTTTCAGGTGGCTCTGTTATTGCAATGTCCCTCAGTTCTGTGACAGTCTACCTCGGTATGAAACCACACAGATTTTTGGTAGGACATTGCTCCGCTCTGTTTTTACTGTAATGAGACGGCAACTGCTGGAGCAGGCCAGGCAAGAAAAAGACAAGCTTCCTCAAGAGAAACGAACACTAATCCTCACCCATTTTCCAAAGTAAGGGGTTACAATGTGCCTGCATTTAAGGTTAACCAGTAATATGCAACTTTGGCACAGAAATGGAGAAATTACCTGCAATTTAAAATAATTTCTCCTTTTATTCAATAACAGGCAGATGGTGCAGCTTTCTTTTCTGCCATAGCTTGAACTAGTGTATTTTATGTACACAACCACTTGTTTTGCTTTGTCCTAGGGCTTTACTTTGTAAAAAGGATTATTCATCTTGCTGGGGGATTGTGCTTATTGTCTATTAGCAGATATTGTTGGTCACGTACCTTTTTTTTCTGTAGTTTTCGGAAGCAGATCTCCAAAAACATACTTGCTTCTGCTTTTGTGAGGGAGCAGTAAAAAAGGGAGCATTGTACTGGAGTTTATATGCACCTAAGAATTTCAGTTTAATTCAACGTTATAATAGCTATGGAACAAAGTAGTCACCCCACCTTCAGAAGAGATGTATGTATTCATTTGACAAAGAAGAGAGTAATTAGTATAGAACTGCATCAGTGAATCCTAAACTAATGAATTTCATATTGACTACCTGTTCCAGTACTGGAATATTAATGATGATGAACTCTCACAGTTAAACAATGATTACATAATTGGGTATGTGGGAGAATGACAGTCTTGAAACCTGTTCAACTTTGGCAGTGCTTAATTTCAAACATTTTACTGGTGATTAAAGGTGGTGGTGGCGAAAGGATCATTCATTGTATGCTTCCTGTTAAAACAGTGTCTCTCTTCAAAAATACCCTTATTTTGTGAGGGTGACTGGGCTCTCTAGACCATGTTTTAAAAGTCTGTCCCTCCTAACAATAAAGGAACTGAATCTACTGGTGGCACTGATGCTATGCAAGCTGCTGTCTGTGACTAGAGTTGGGTTAGTGCTCAGGGAAATGAAAAACAACATGAGCTTTCCAAAGCTGGCTAGAGCCAGGATTTGTTACTCCTACTATTATTAATAGTGCCTTTTACCACTTTGAAGAATGTAAACTGTGTCTGGGGTAGACTGTTATGTATACAGGAATGCCTGTGTATATCTGGGAATAGGATCATGATCTGGCCCTGAAATAGGTATAAAAAAGGATTTAACACTGCATTGATATAAGGAGAAGATTTGCAGAGGAAGAAGGTATGCACATGCCCCTGTTTCCACTGCCTTTTACAGCCTAGACAAGTGATTTGAAAAGCTTTATTATTCACTGCAGTCCGTTTTAATATTCTGCTGGGGGAAAAAAAAAAAAAAGACAGACAAGCACTGTTTGCTGATGATTTGTGGGAAATAGGAATAACGTTTTAAATCTTTTATGGGCTGTACTTGTCTGAAGCATTTGTCCCTCTGCTGGCATTACGCAGAGTGAACCCAGTGGAGGAGCTGCAGCTCAGAGCACGAAGCCTGTGCCCGGTGTCAGTGCAGGGCTCCCGGCTGCCCTGGGCGCTCCTCCCCGGGTAAAGGGAGCACCCTCAGGTTATGTCTGTATGTACCTAGGATATAGTCACCAAGGGGTCTGAACGCAGAGCCTCTGTGCTGCCTGTAAATGTAGCCTTGGCTAAAGCTTAATTTTGTGCTTCTGCTACATCACAGATGGTCAAGTAGTTGTTGCAAACTTTTTAGCCATTATCAGCTGTATGGATAGCAGCAAACACCACACATTGCTGTGCTTAGGTATGAATGTCCTATATATAAAATACAAGAGTAGGACTTGATCCAGAAAATCCTTATCCTGTTCAAGAAAGTCTTATTCAACAGTTCTGTTGGTTTCAGCTGGACAGTTTCTATACATATAGATGACTCTAGAGAGTAGAATGTGCTGTGTCAACTTCTGGTCTGAAAACCCTTTTTGTGCAGCATAGGATAAGCAGCTATCTCGCTTCTGAGAGGGAATTGATATATTAGCCCTGTGAAGGCAAGTGTGCTGGATAGTCTGATCTGTGGAATTTCTCTCACCTATAATAATACCAAGAGAAGTTTAAAATCACAGTTTCTGTAAGTGTACCAAAATAAGATTAAAAATACTGTTATGCAAGCACAAACATTTAATTAAATGTTACAGTAGGACACTTAAAAGATTAAAATACTTCCTAAGAGCATTGTTAATAACTAACACTGGTATTTTATAAATCTATAAGAGGCAAAAAGCAAGTGCATCTGCAAATTTCTTGTTTGTCAAAATAGACATATTTTGTCATTGTATAACATGAGTACCTTGACATCTGTCAGCTCAGCTTTCTTATTAGTCTACTTCTTTGTTCTGTAAAAGTAGTTTGTGACCATTTCTTTCTGCATTTGCAAATTAAGATAAATGTTGCTTACAATAAAAGACCAATTTTCATAGGTGAAAGCACTCTACTGAGTTAAGGTACTTAATGTCTACTCTGGCTTGTGACTTTTTTGTGTGTATGTGTTTGTTTTTTAAAAAGGAGTTGGCCAACAGCATTTTCTTACTGAATCAGTAAATCTTTTTAAATTAAAAAAATGTTGTAAATGGTTATTCTGAAAAAGAACCTGTTTTAAATGATCCTATTAAGTTAATATTTCACCTGGTTTTGTGCCTAGGTTTCTGTCGATGCTGGAAGAAGAAGTGTACAGCCAGAATTCTCCCATTTGGGATCAGGATTTCATGGTGTCTAGTTCCCGAACTGGCCAGCTGGGAATCCAGACAGGTAATTTGCATTTAGTGATGGGTTAGGGAGCACCTGAATGTAAAGATAAACCTGTACAAGTGATGAATTCTAAGGAATGAGACTTAGATATGCACCTTTATAAATAGCAGGCTTTACCAAAATCAGTCTGGCTTGAGTAAGCACAGGTGTCTGACTCTCTGGTACTTCTCCTATAAAGATCCCATTTTAACAGTGACATCCAGCTAGTTGAAGGTGCCAGTGGAGCGGGCTGGGTGCTGTGGCAAGTCGCCTGAGTATTCAAGCAGCACAAGTGCACTCAGTGTGGGCAAGTGAGAATGGTTAGTGGGTAAATGGCTGAGGTGAGTCACCTGCTGGACAATGGTCCCCTCACACAAGGACCCACTCCAGTCCTCCGACTCCAAAGCAGTAGGGAAGTAGGGACCTTCCACATCAGGTGTCCCATTGCCTTTGTACACATGCCTTTGATTTCCTTGGGGTTTTTTTTATAGCTTTGCTTTGCTTTGTTTCGTATTCGTGTGCCTCATCGGCTATTCTGCAGTTTTACTCACTTTTCCTCCGTTAGGGTACATTGCAGGGGTGCATTGATGATGGTTTTCTTTCATTTTCCCCTTCTCCTCTTCCCTTCTGCTCAAAAGTGTTTAAAATTCATCTATGCAGCTCAGAGGTTGACTTCAATTTTCAGGTATTTAATTCAATATTTTGTAACAATTCAGTATTTTGAAATAATTATTGATTATCAGTTGACAAAACCATTGTGTCAGCACTTCATCTGACAGTGAATTTCTGGAGTAGTAGGGAAATTTCACTGTGACAGATACAGGCTTTTTTTGTGAGAAATTCCTGGTCTGCACCATGAACTTACGCCTCGGGCACAAGTTCATTTCATCTCAAAAATCATGTTGCTCTCAGAGTTCATTCTGTCATGTATATTTCTGCAGTGCTTCATCTTAATGTGCACCTCTTAAGCCCTGGATTCTTGGCATGAATGTGGCACAAAAGAGCCGTTGCTGGTGATGACACCAGCATAGAGGCATGCAAAGAGAAAGACTGCAGGTGTCCAGACTATGAGCTATCACCTCAACCCCCTGCCTGCCTGCCAAAAGTCCTGACACAAATGAAAACTGGATGATTTGGGATGAATGTGGTTTGTTTTTTGTTTTTTAAATATTAGAGAGAAATGTTAGTCTGTGGCCTTTTAAAATAATAGTTTAATCTTCTTAACTGGTGCAGCAACTTCTCCCTTTATTGAGTTTGATTTGTCCAACCAGTCTTTGGACACTGTTAAAGTGGACAGCTGAAGCTGAATGATGAGATTTTGCTTTTCAATAGACCCCTACAAAAAGCCTTTTCATGAAGATAAATGCCAGCAGGCTTGGCAGGTATGTGGAGGAAGTTTGTTTTCTTAGCTTATGATCAGCACTGAAGAATAGTGAAGCCTGATATTTGCAACCTCTGTCATCCAGCAGTAATATAGTCCCTCATTAGGTAGAAGTTTAGAAAAATATGTTGAGATAAAGCTTTAATGTCTGTGCGAACTGGTAGCATTGTTCTGTTGCACAGCATTAGCTGTTACTTCTAAGGTGGTGGGTGTGAAGTTGGGTCCGTCACTGTGACAGTCAGCACTGTAATGGGTTCCACTCCTGATTTTTTTGTGTTTGCCTTTTATGCCATTGCAGTTATCAGTCCTCCTCCTGTTGCAAGATCTGTTTCATACAGTGCAAGTCCTTCATCTCTGGAGCAACCCAACACTGGGAATATGAGTCCTGCTTGCAAAGTTTCTTCTGCCCTTGACCCAAACCTAGGTAACAAAGGAGGAGAATTGCTTTTTGGCTTCTGTCAGTATTAGCAGCAGTCGCAGTATATGCTGGCCATTGCCTTCATTCTGCAGTAGTGACCTTGAGGTGTTTTTGCTAAAAGACATGCACACACATACTTTTTCTGCACACACATACTTTTTCTCCACTATGGTAATGTTTAACCAGCAGAAATGGCAACTGTATTTGAAAAAAAAAAAAAAAAAAGGTTTGTTTAAAGTAAATTAAAATGGGGAAAGGTCTGCTGTGTCAGAGAATGTTGCAAAACACTTTAGTTGGGGTACATGTATTATGAGCCCTGAAAAAACTTTCACTTAAATAAAAAGAGTAGAAGAGGCCATTGCATTTATTTTTTTAATCTTTCAAGGTACTGAAATTGCATATTTGAGCAATAAAGAAAAGCACAAACACACCAACTAGGTTAAATATAAAACCTGAATGAGGTCAGGTTAAAAACAATATTGGGGAAAGGAAGTTGCCAAATGCATAAATTCTCCTAATAAATCCTTTATTCAAACACCTCAGGATTAATGAGTCTGACAAAAGACTTTGCAGGTCAGAGAGATGATCACGAGCTTATGAAAGTAAGTGGAGAATTTCCACTTCCTCAAGGAAGTGGAAAAATCTAACTAAATTCTTAGCCTTGCTGTTTCCTACAGAGGAACTTAAGGTGGCTCCTAAACTGCAGCTTTCTTTGAGGGACAAGTTGGGAAATGGTCTTAGAAGTGGGAATGAGTAGATGATTTTTTTTTTTTTATTACAGGTCAGCAAAATGAGCAGTAAGTGATCACTAGAAAGATTACTTTTTTTTGTATAGTTTGAAAAGAAATGCAGAAATGACAAACTAATTAAGTTGGGCAGTCATTGGAATTGCCCTTGGCACTACAGAACTGAAACACTACAGATGTGAAGCTATTTTTTAAAGGGGTTCTAAGAGAATTCAGAAAACTGTCAATTGCAAGTCTCTTATATCAGACAATTAGAAGAAACAATAATAAACTGATTAAGGTTTGAATGAATAAATGTATGAGTAATGTGATGCATGGAAATTTAGTGTGCCTTTTGTAGAACTCATGACTTGTACATATCTGTGAAGTAATTGTTCAGCATTTGGAAAGGGTTTTGGGTATGTGGATTTCCCCGAAGCTTTTGACAAATTGCTTCCAAAAATTCTGTTTTAAAAAAATAAATTAATCCCTTAGGAAATAAGAGGGAAGGTCTGTTCACATATGAATAACTATTTAAAAAGTAAGAAATAAAAAATAGGAATAAAAATTTCCACAGTGAAGGGAGGTTAACAATAAAATTACTTTTTTAAGAAAGCAATTGTACTGCTTGAAAGTCTGCTTGAAAGGTTTTATCCTCATATATGTAGTGCGCTATAGCTGTGGGAAAACAATCTGTACCATATGTGTAAAACAGTGGGCATAGTGAGCCCTAAACTACCTGGTTGTTTCAGAAAGAGGATCTTAAAGCCATTGTGGATTTTCCCTAGGGGGGAAAAAAGTCCCATCAAACCCACAAAACCAAACTAACATCTCACTGTTAAGTGCTGATCACAAAGGCAAAATTCTGCATCCTGGCTCTGATCTTTAGCAGAACCTTAGGGAAAAGATACAGGAACAAGTTAACCATGGAGTGATATTCCTGTTTGTATGCTTTCCTAGTATTTGACAGTTTGCTGCTCAGAATTATTGTACCTCTACTAGTCCTTGGTGGACTCTTCTTTCATGAATGTAACTAGTTGCTTTTGCTATATTATGTGTTGGTCTGCAGTTAGTAGGTGTATTGTTATTTGGAAACTTTATATACATTTTCTAAGTCAAATATGTATGACATGTCAGACTGTATGTGCTGCTTGATTTACAAAAAGGGTGAAAGAAATATATACTGGATACTTAATTCCAGTGAATCCCAAAATGGGATTTCATGTTAGCCAGAGGTATGCACTATTTGTGTATTGAGAACTGACCTTCCAAGATAGCAGTACAGAGGTTCACTGCAGATGATGCTAAAGCAAAAGCAAATAGTTTCACTGTGACTTTAGGGAGGTATGGGAGAAAGAGAGGTATATTAATCCTGCTTCATGCTAATATCCCAGTGCTGCTAAGACAAAAATGCAGCAGTGTTAAGTATTGTTCATGTTTCACTTATTTCTATTTCTCCCTTTCTGTAGGGATTTGGGTTTTTTTATCCAAAACTTGGTGTACAAACTGAAGAATAGTGCTAGTCTGTGTCAGTTTTGTTGTTTCTGATTAGTCCTGGTTTTGTTTTATAGGGGAAAAAAGAAAAAATAATGAACCCTATTCTCTGGAGGATTCCAAAAGACCAAGGGTTGTAGGAGATATTCCTATTGAATTAATCAATGAAGTCATGTCAACAATTACAGATCCTGCAGCAATGCTGGGGCCAGAGGTGAGAAATGTATAGGCTTGATGTTGCAAATGGTCGGTTTGTAAATGGTCTGTTTTTAATAAATGTTCCACATGGATAGAGTATGATAAGCTAAGAGTCCACAAAATTTACCATGCTGTCAATAAGAAAAATAGAACCTTTCAAAGGGTATGATTGTGAGCAAAAATTATTGATGAAATGCATCACTAACATGAAGAATAGTTCTACATTTTTTAATGCATTGTGTACTGTCTGCAAAGAGAGTTGGATACTAGTGATAGTAAAAAAATAGAACCCATGTTATTTTTCAAGATACTTCTGTTAGAGAACAGTTCCAGAGTATGCTTTTTATTGGTAATCGTAGATGTAGCTCATAAGAGAAGATAAATGCTGTGGAATGAAAGATCCAAAGTTAAAACTTCTGTCTAGTGCAGAAGGACTGATCTAAACAGTTATTTGCTCTGTCTTCCACAGTTGCTCTTTTTTTCTGCTGGAAGAGAAAAACAAACAGAATTGCAGGATTGTGCCATGTACAGAATTGCACACTTTTTTTTTTTTTTTTGGCTGACTTTTCCTCCTTCTGTTCCTTTTGCCAGGCTATGTTTTTGCCAGCAGCTCTTGTTTGCCAAGGTTTAGCTAGAGGCTGCTGAAGATTTGGAACCACCTACATTTCTTAGTCAAACTATATACTGTGACTGATGGCTCTGCATATTACAAATGCTGTGCCAGTCTGGCTGTTGGGGCTGGCAGTGACTAGAAACCTAGCAGCCAAACTTTGATCTAAAAAGTAAACAGTATGTGCATGCAGAGATATTTTGGCATTGTAAAATGATCCTGAAAAACAAAGTTAAATAATTTGTGTTAATTTCATCTATGTTCAAATATATAGATACAATTGCTAGATATGTAACAGCAAAATCAGTAGGAATTAAAGTGTTCTTTTTAGGCTCTTATGATAGTGGCATAGACAGTGGAAAGCACTACTAAAATGAAAAAAATATGGCTTTGTCTGCACTGCCATTAAAATGTGTGTTTTGCAGTATGCGTAGGCAAATCCACTACTTTGTCCAAGCTGGCTAGACTAAAGAAAATATGAAGACTTAGTGGTGTAGCCTTCAACTGGATGAATGCTGTCCCCTGAGAGATGTTGTAACTTTTTGAGTCATAACCATTGCTGTTGTTACCTAATCTGTACAAAAAAAGTTTGACTATGCCTTTGTACAAAGTAGTGTAGACTTATTATATCCAGCTTACTTGATGCTGTCAGTTCTGCTAAAACAAGATAATCATGGTCAGCTCTATTTTTGTTAAAAGGTGGCTTGGAAAAAAGAGGGGATTTTGTCTGTTTGTTCCTTAAGGCTGTTCCATCAGAGGATGTGAAATCTCCAAAATGTGATTTTGTTCCTCTCTTGTGTGGCACAGACCAACTTTCTCTCAGCACACTCAGCCCGGGATGAGGCGGCGAGATTGGAGGAGCGCAGAGGCGTGATTGAATTCCACGTGGTTGGCAACTCCCTGAACCAGAAACCCAACAAGAAGATAATGATGTGGCTGGTTGGTTTGCAGAACGTGTT
Organism: Athene cunicularia; assembly: GCF_003259725.1. Taxonomy (NCBI): domain Eukaryota; kingdom Metazoa; phylum Chordata; class Aves; order Strigiformes; family Strigidae; genus Athene; species Athene cunicularia. The sequence continues at coordinate 13,203,066 of NW_020799095.1, read as the reverse complement.
CTCCCATCAGCTGCCTCGCATGCCTAAAGAATATATCACACGCTTGGTCTTTGATCCGTGAGTATTGTTGGAGAGGGGTTTGGTGTGTGAGATGAAGAGATCCTGGTGTTGCTTGCAGGCAGCAGTGTAGGAAGGGGCCAGCTGAGGTGGTGTGGAGGGCAGCCCTGCCTGTGTTACCCTTTTCCCAGCTTTTCAAGCTCCCATAACTCCTGGCCATTCTAACTGGATTGTACCCAAACACTATCTCAGTGGCTGTATTAATGACAAGTTGTACAACTGTGGTGGGTTGACCCTGGCTGGATGCCAGGTGCTCACCAAGCTGCTCTGTCACTTCCCTTCCTCAGCAGGACAGGGGAGAGAAAAAGACAACAAAAGCCACATGGGTCGAGATAAGGACAGGGAGAGATCTTTCACCAGTTACCATCATGGACAAAATAGACGACTTTGGGAAAGTTAATTTAATTTATTATAATCAAATCAGAGTAGGATAATGAGAAAATAAATACTAAATCTTAAAACACCTTCCCCCCACTGCTACCTTCTTCCCAGACTTAACTTTGCTCCCAATTTTCTCTACCTTGTCCCTCCCAGTGGCACAGGGGGATGGGGAATGGGGGTTGTAGTCAGTTCATCACATGTTGTCTTTGTTGTACCTTCCTCCTCAGGGGGAGGACTCCTCACACTCTTCCTCTACTCCAGCGTGGGGTCCCTCCCACAGAAGACAGCCCTCCATGAACTTTTGCAACATGAGTCCTTCCACAGGCTGCAGTTCTTCATGAACTGCTCCAGCGTGGGTCCCCCACGGGGTCACAAGTGCTGCCAGCAAACCTGCCCCAGCATGGGCTCCTCTCTCCGCGGGTCCATGGGTCCTGCCAGGAGCCTGCTCCAGCGTGGGCTTCCCACGGGGTCACAGCCTCCTTTGGGGCTGCTCCAGCGTGGGGTCCTGCCCGGGGTGCAGGTGGAGATCTGCTCCCCCGTTACCCTCCCTGGGTGCAGGGCACAGCTGCCTCACCAGGGGCTGCACCACGGGCTGCAGGGGAACCTCTGCTCTGGTGCCTGGAGCAGCTCCTGCCCCTCCTCTTCACTGACCCTGGTGTCTGCAGGGCTGTTTTTCTCACATATTCTCTGTCCTCTCTTCACTGCAGTTGCCTGGCTGTGCAGCAACTTTTTCCCCTTCTCAAATATGTTATCATGGAGGTGCTATCACTGTCATTGATGGATTTGGCCTTGGCCAGTGGCAGGTCCATCTTGGAGCCAGCTGGCACTGGCTCTGTTGGATATAGGGGAAACTTCTAGCAGCTTCTTGCAGAAGCGACTCCTGTGGCCCCCAGTTACCAAAATGTTGTCATGCAAACCCACTACAGGAATGTGGGCCTGCAGGGAAGGCTCCTACCGACCTTGTACTTTCAAATGTCAGAAATGAAAGTCAGAAAGTAATTACAGTGCTTATTAGTGGTTTCCAGGCCCATACTAACTTGCAGGCTGCTGCATCTGTCTGTGGAGATCATGAACCAAATGGCAGCAGAGATTGAAGTTTTTCACTTAGAGGAACTTGTGGGATTTGTGAAGAACAGCAGCATTTAAGTCAGCATGGGAGAAATCATTCCTCACGCAAGGACGTTGTTTTTCTCTTTATTGGTGCAAGTTTCCTGTCTTGCTTTGAGTGCAACTCTACACCACAGGCACATCAAAAGGGATATATATTGGCTGTAGCAGCATCCACAACTTGCACATGGTACTCCACCTGCCCTAGTGTCCTGACTGAATTGTGTCTCAGCTGCCCAAGCATGAAGGGAGGTTCTCAGAAGTGTCCACCTTTCCAGCATTGTGTTTCCTGCAGTCTGCTCCCTTTTGACCAGTATGTTCTTCCAGAATTTCTGCCTCTGAACGATCCATATCCAATGATATCCTAGGTGTTTGCTGTACTGACTGCAGCACTTCACAGTGGAGGATGCCTGTGGGCTTATTGGTCAGCAGAGACCCTGAGAAGCTCTGATTGAGCTGATTGCAGCCAACAGTGCAGCTTGGTTTGTGGAAGAGCCTTTCTCCACCACTGGTGATACAGGCCACTGTCTTTGTGCCTGATATTATGGGTGAAGCAGTTATAAAAACATTTCTGGAACCATTTCCTCTGCTTTTAGGCTCAGTAACATTCCTTGGCAATACTCTTAGTATTAGCAAATACTGCTGTTGCCATGTCTGTGCCATCCCTGAAGCACAAACAGCACAGTACTGGGGACTGTTGGACAGAACTTCAGTCTCCAGGCACAGGAGACTGATCTTGGGGTCATCTTCTGGGTTTTTCAGAGGGGAACAGGACTTGTCTTTTGAGGGCCAGCACTGGTCCGAACTCTTCTACCTCTCCTTCGTGGAGATAAGTACTGCTCTGTTTGGAGAATGAGGCAGCATCATGATCTTGTCTGAGTTAAGGAGCCCTAGCAGCACTGCGATCTCAAGCAGAAGTTTTTGGTTGAAAAAGCCAAGTTCCCTCACAACCAAACACCAAAGCAAAATTCTGAACTAGTGGTGTTAAGTCATGGCCTCCCATATTTCTAACTGAGAAAGACTCTTCTAGTAGGCTGAGAGGAACTGCTGGTAGTTTAAGTGCTCTTCAGTATAGTTTTTGTCTGGAAAGTGGTCTGTGCTTGAGAAAGAGGTATTGCTACAGCAAGAAAATGCCTCCTTTATGTGCCTTAGGCAAACAGTTGACCCAAAGGAAATGAAGCACATCTCCTGGACAGCTCAGAGTACCCCAGCATCTGCTGCAAAACTCCAAGGACAAACATTGTGGACCTATGCTGGGTAGTGGATACACACAAACCTATGTCAAGTGTGAGATACTGGAGTCCAACAGTTTTCTTCCCAAATTTCTTTCAGCTATTACATATTACCTTTAATGTTCTTATTTCTGAAATGGCCATCCTTACTGAATCATGTTGCTTAAACTAATCAACATGAGTAACCAAAATTAACAGTTCAAGCTACTACATTGCTGCTGTCATTCCACAAATAAAAAGCACCAAGATAAGTACAAGAAAAAGAATAGTATATAAAATGTCCTACAACTACTCTTCAGACTACCTTTTTTTGTAGGGCTCAGTTTTGGCACCGTTTCCCCCAAAAATATATCTTCTGTAAATTTACTGTATTGTTTATACAATTTATATGACACTGTGTATTGAATAGTCTAGAGAACAGGTGCAGTGCAAATTTTTCCAGACCTTGAGGATTACACTAAAATTCTTAATTCTTAACACAAGAGTTCAGATTGCACCCTCTTATGTCTTTCCTGGCAGTCAATGTAAGTGCAACAGAAATGGATATTTATTCTGGTCTTGATTCCACTAGGAGTGGGTGATTAGAAATAAGAAATATCATTTCTTGCTTCATCAGCTGCATTTGAAACTGATAGCTTAGCTATAGAGTGCATGCGAGGAAACAGGAATCCTTTAGAAAAGACTTGCTGTCCTGTAACTCCATTAATTTCTAATTCAGTCAAGGTAAAATCATTCTGAGAACTACACAATGACATAACTGTCAGCAGTAGATTCAATGAAAGCAATACAACTATTATTTATTGGGCATTACCCTAGTATCTAGGAGTACTTGTCAAGGCCAGGACCTTGCTGCATGAATGATGAATTTTATGGTAAATTTAAAGCATGATGTTAAAAGAGCAGCTCTTCTGTAGATACAAGCAGCTAACTTAACAGAGACATATACAATTGCATTAGCATCATGGAAAGAAGTGAATCAAGTTTCTGAAAAAAGGAAGGTAAGGGCACTTTATGTACTATGTACATGAATTAAAGTGACTTATTTTTGTCTACTCAGGAAACACAAGACTCTTGCATTAATAAAAGATGGTCGTGTTATCGGTGGTATCTGCTTCCGGATGTTCCCCTCCCAAGGATTTACGGAGATTGTTTTCTGTGCTGTGACTTCCAATGAGCAAGTCAAGGTAAAAATTGTTCTCTACTAGAGTTTATTAAATGTATTTGAGTCACATTCACTCCTGCATACGTTCTTAATTTTGTTAGTCACATCGAATATATTGCTGAGTTGCCAAACAGAAACTGAGTTTGAAAGATACAGTGATTCTGAATAAAATACACAAAACCTAAACAAATGTGCAGATTTAGAATCATCAGCATAATAGCAGGATTATTTGTAATTAATTAAATAAATAAAACCTTTCTCAACACAACATTAGTGGCCAGTAGTCTTCCATTCTTGGACTATTCACTCTTCCTCTTCAGCAATTGCCTCTCTGTGTAGTCTAACACCTCGTGGTTGACTGAAATAAGTATTGCTTGTGTGTGACAGTAATTTGTGTTCAATCACTTTGTGGCATTACATGACTTCAATCAAAATACTATATATCAAAAAAATAAGGTATAGTTTTGCATCTCAGAATAAACACATGGCCTATTCTGTACACTCTTTTTTTGAGTTAATTTCACAAAATGTTCTCTGAGTGTTGAGAATTAGCAGCTGTGTTGAAAGAACATAGAGCCCTGAATAGAGGAGATTCCTCCTGCTTTCCCAGGGACTACAGGTAGATCTAACTATGACCATCTGATACAGGGTTTTGCCTTTAGATGGTGCTGTAGCTTTATGTTTTTCAGTTGAAACTGTTAGAGCCGAGTTGTGAGTTAATTCAGAGTTTGTGGCAGTTGAACATGCAGAGCTTGTGTTTTGAAGGGAAGAGCTCTGAGTGTGGAAGGGTAACACAGTGGGATTAAAAGCCTGTGACAGCTGTTAGTACTTGGGTTATAGTTGATTTTACTCAACTCAGGTGTTAGAGGAGCACTCCCCTGAACTTAGCAGTGGCCTGTCATAGAAGTATCCAAAGTGTTTTAGCAAATACAAACAATAATGGAATATGCTTAAGTTATGTCTATTCTAAGCTTCACTAATTCGTAAAAGGTGTTTTCATTCTACTAAAACAACCAACTGCACTACACGTGTTAGGCTGCCAGAGGTGTGTTGTGATTCTCTAGGAATGACCTTTCCAAATATAATAGAGCGAATAAATGTGACCCATTGGAGTGACTCCTAGGTTGAATATGCACACATAATGCACAGTCTCTGCTGTTACCCTCTGGGTGCCTCTCTGTATCAGTTAACTATTTCTGAAAGTTTGCCTTCCCACGTTCCTATCTGAGTAAGGTGACCCCTACCAGCAGGTAACTGAGAAAAATTTAGTGTTCACCCGAGTGAACTGCATATTCTTGGGAAAAATAAATGCCTATTTTAATTCAATTTAAGGCTGGACTAAGAAATATGGGTACTGTTTCCCTTTATATGTGATATTTAAAAGTTGGATTGTTTTGAGATACTTTGATCCCATGTTACAAATTTTACATTTTACTGTACAGGTCTTAGTTTCCTTTTAGGATTGTTAGACTTTGGCAAGTGTTTGTAAGAATGAATAAATCCTTGAAGATTATAAAAATAATAGGTCAGGAGAAAATGTTTGTTATAGTTGTTGGAATTTCTTTGAGACACAAAGTTGCCATTTTTTGTCAGAGATTACAGGCTTTAGAATTACTGGAATGAATTGCAGTGTTTCAGGTATAAATAAAATATCAGTGTCTCATACGCTGTTCATTTCACCCTGCTGATGAAAAGGTAAGTGAGGATCTTGGCTAGCTCATGTACTGCTAACTTGCATTTTTCATTAAAAATTTTGGTGCAGAGTTTTTGTCCTCTTCAAAGAATTTGAGAACTCAAATTTGCAATTAGAAAGTGTCTTCATTATCCTGAGCACTTCTGAGTTCTTATAAATGCTGTACCACTTAACATGTCATCAGTTCATAGAATCACAGAATGGTTTGGGTTGGAAGGGATCGTAAAGATCATCTCATTCCAACCCCCTGCCAAAGCCCCGTCCAACCTGGCCTTGAACACTGCCAGGGAGGGGGCAGCTACAGCTTGTCTGGGCAACAACCTGCTCCAGTATCTCACCACCCTCACAGGGAAGAATTTCTTCCTTACATCTAATCTAAATCTACCCTCCTTCAGTTTAAAACCATTACCCCTCATCCTATCACATGACACTTGGTGATAAAGCGTCTCTCCCCATCTGTCCTGTAGCCCCCTTTAAGTACTGGAAGGCTGCTATCAGGCCTCCCTGGAGCCTTCTCCAGGCTGAACAGCCCCAACTCTCTCAGCCTGTCATCACAGGGGAGGTGCTCCAGCCCCCTGATCATCTTCATGGCCTCCTCTGGACTTGCTCCAACGGTTGTTTTACCACTTCTTTGTATTTGTTGCAATGCATGATATATGCCACTTTAACAAGTGATCATGTGGCTTCAAGAGCTTCCTCAAATTCAGAAGTACTTATGTTTACACATATGAAGTCATAATTTCACATGTGAACTCTGAATACAAGATGCTCCATACACTAGCTGGAAAGGAAGGACTAATGCACAGTTTGTACTTAATTTAGTAGGACTTTAATGAAAATGTTTCACTACTAGGTTTTTTGAGCTTCAGCACTTACCAAACTTGCTTTTATCTGGCTATTTCCATCTTTGGAGCTATTAAATTGTGAATTAAATCAGAATTTTTCTGGCTTATGTACATAAGTAAAAATTTCCCCAGTTTTCAAGAACAGAATACCCAGAACAATTCCATGTATATTTCTGTAAGTGTCCAGTTAGTCTCCATGATGTTAAAATTGGAACATATGCAGCAATAATGCATTATTATGGGCTTTTCCACCTATTTTACGTTTCCTCATCTCACAGCAGAAGGGGAAGACTATAGTTTACTTGGGAGTGTGAATAAATGGAACCTTTTGTTTACTTTGGGGATGAATGAAAATGGAAATTATTTCTGTGTGCAGTCAGGAGGCATAGCTATTTATTTGATTGTGGATTCAGAATTTTCTGCTGCTTATTATGGTAATAACTGTTTCACTATTCCCTTTTATGCCCTGTGATAAATTCAGATTATAAATCCTTTGAGGCAGAGGCTGTTTCTGCTGCAGGTGCACAGAGCACAGTACAATGGAGATCTTGTCTCAGAACGGGTTCCTCTAGAAGGAGGCATTTTGGTATTCCTACTGCTTTGCAGTTTTGAAGTGCTATGGCCAAGAAAGGATGCCCTATTAATACAATATGTGTAGATTTGCTATTGGTGAAATATGTGATTATTAATAGTTGATATCTAACTTAAAAGGAAAAAGGTAATGTGTGCACCTTGAATTACAACTTCCAGAACAATGTACCTCTTTAGAGCTACGCTTTACCTCTAGAGAGAGTCTAGGTTTTGGTCTCTTTTAGATTAAAATTGAATCAGACACTAGAAGCTGCAATATTTTCTGGTCCCTTGTGGGTCACAAAGATACTCTTACAAGGCTGAAAACATTTTGATCTTGGGTACACATCACCATGTTAGTTATGAGAAAGTCTTTAAAACAGGATCTAGAGGAAAGGCTGCATTTTGAAACAGTCTGTAATAACCTTTAGTCCACAGTTTCTAATACGTGCAGTCCCCAAAGGCTTTGTAATGGCTTTTTCCTCATACATTTCACACAGGGTTATGGGACTCACCTAATGAACCATCTGAAGGAGTACCACATCAAACACAACATTCTCAACTTTCTCACGTATGCAGATGAATATGCTATCGGCTACTTCAAGAAACAAGTAAGTCAATGTAAGAAATTACTTGGTGCAGGCAGTTAACATCTAACAGTGATGAACTAAACAACTAGATGTGACAAAATATGTGGATAAAATGCATAGTGTGATTTATGTGTATATTTTCTATCTGCAAAATATGCTGTGTACATCTTGTGTAATGATATTGGTTTACATTGCATTTTACTTTGATGGAATAATCAGAATATAGCTGTAAAGTATAACCTGTAATTTGTCCAGTCTAAAAACCAGTTGAATATGGGTTGGTTAATTCTCCATCATTCAATTCCTTCACTGCCCATTCCATGTCCTTTTTGTAGTGAGGGGCCCAAAACTGAACACAGGAATCGAGGTGCAGCCTCACCAGTGCCGAGTACAGGGGTCAGATCCCTTCCCTGTCCCTGCTGGCCACGCTATTGCTGACACAAGCCAGGATGCCATTGGCCTTCTTGGCCCCCTGGGCACACTGCTGGCTCCTGTTCAGCCGGCTGTCAATCAACCCCCCCATGTCCTCTCCAACTGGCAGCTCTCCAGCCACTCCTCCCCAAGCCTGTAGCGCTGCTGGGGGTTGTTGTGGCCCAAGGGCAGCCCCCGGCATTTGGCCTTATGGAAACTCCCCCAGTTGGCCTCAGCCCATGGCTCCAGCCTGTCCAGGTCTCTCTGCAGAGCCTCCCCACCCTCGAGCAGATCAACACTCCCACCCAACTGGGTGTCACCTGCAAACTGACTGAAGGTGCACTCGATCCCCTCGTCTAGATCATCAATAAAGATGTTAAACAGGAGTGGCCCCAAAACCAAGCCCTGGGGGACACCACTCGTAACCGGCTGCCAGCTGGATTTAACTCCGTTCACCACAACTCTCTGGGCCCGGCCATCCAGACAGTTTTTTACCAGCAAAGCGTGTGCCCATCCAAGCCGTGAGCAGCCAGTTTCACCAAGAGAATGCTGTGGGAAACGGTGTCAAAGGCCTTACTAAAGTCAAGGTAAACAACATCCACAGCCTTTCCCTCATCCAATAAGCAGGTCGCGCTGTCGTAGTAGGAGATCAGGTTTATCAAGCAGGAGCTGACTTTCATAAACCCATGCTGACTGGGCCTGAGCATCTTGTCCCACATGTGTTGTGTGAAGGCACTCAGGATGAGCTGCTCCATCAGCTTCCTGAGCACCGAAGCCAAGCTGACAGGCCTGTAATTTCCCAGATCATCCTTCTGACACTTCTTATAGATGGGCGTCACACTGGCCAATTTCCAGTCGGGACCTCCCCACTCACCCAGGACTGCTGGTAAATGATGGAAAGCGGCTTGGTGAGCACCCCTGCCAGCTCCTTCAGCATCTTCAGGTGTATCCCATCCGCTCCCATAGACTTGTGTATGTCTATGTGATGCAGCGGGTCACTGACTGTCTCCTGGATTGTGGGGGGCATCATTCTCCCAGTCTCTGTCTTCTGGCTGAGGAGGCTGGATTCCCTCAATACAACTAGTCTTATTATTAAAGACTGAAGCAAAGAAGGCATCAAGCACCTCAGCCTTCTCCTTATCACTTGTTACCATGTTTCCTCCTGCGTCCAGCAGGGGATGGAGGCTCTCCCTGTTCTTTCTTTTGCTACTGATATAGAAACATTTCTTGTTGTCCTTGATTGCTGAAGACAAATTAATTTCCAGCTGGATTCTAGACCTTCTGATTTCCACTCTGCATAGCCTCACAGCCTCTCTGTAATCACTGTGTGTGGCTAGCCCCTTCTTCCAAAGGCTGTAAACTCTCCTTTTCTCCCTGAGTTGCAGCCAAAGCTCCCTGTTCAGCCAGGGTGGTCTTCTCTGTCGCCGGCTTCTCTTACAGCACCTGGGGACCACCTGCTCCTGAGCCATTAACACATCCTTCCTAAAGAGCGCCCAGCCTTCCTGGACCCCTATACCCTCCAGGACCGTCTCCCAAGGGATCCTGTCAAGCAGGTGCCCAAACAAGACAAAGTCAGCCCTTTGGAAGTCCAGGATGTCAGTCCTGCTTAGCCCTCTCCTGGCCTCTCTAAGAATAGAGAACACTTATTTTGTGATTTCTGTGCCCTAGTCGGCCTCCAACTACCATATCATCCACCAGTCCTTCTCTGCTCACAAAGAGGAGATCCAGCAGGGCACCTTCTCTGGTTGGTTCACTCACCAGCTGCATCAGGAAGTTATCTGCCACACATTCCAGGAATCTCTGGGACTGGTCCCGCTCTGCTGTGTTGTATTTCCAGCAAATATCTGGGAAGTTAAAGTCTCCCACAGGAACAAGGGCAAGCGATCGTGAGATTTCACCTAAATGCCTGTAGAATATTTCATCCACCTCTCTCTCCTGGGTGGGTGGCCTATAGTAGACTCCTAAAGAGACGTGCTCTGAGCAGATATGAGGCTAGATGACCTCCTTAAGTCCCTTCCAACCTCAACTCTTCTGAGATTCTGTATATAAACCCAATACAATTAATTCTTCACACATTCAAAATTAATAAATTCTGGGTTTGTGATACAGCTATCGGATCTGTCAGACAGATCCTTTTTACATCTGAAATGTCCCTTCCCTAGTTTCAAGGTGCTCTGTCCCCATGTAAGTCAGAAGCCTTCGACAGTTAATGAAGAGGCAGAAGTCCTGGTCGGGTTCCTGGTTTTTACTGAGGTTTCATTACATATCACTGTAACAGAAGAATAAAGTGCAGCTGAAGTGAGAGTCCTACACTGGTTTTTATTGTCTTTGTTAATTCTTTTGTGAGTGTGTTTTTCAATTAGCTTTTGAACTGTATGAAGACTGTAGTATAACTTTGGAACTTTTTATAGGATTTGTTACCTTATTTTTTCACTTGAAATACAAAAGTAAAAAATAAATAGTTTTTTCTAGCTATAAAGTTACAGTCATCTCATTGACTTCAACAGCAACTTTCTTTGACTAATGACTACAGGACTGGTATACTTTAATACTAAAATAGAAAATTTTAGGAAAAATCCAGAAAATTTGTCCACAGTAAAAATCTTTCCTCCATCTCTTTATCTGCCTTGTCTCCCTTCTTTTCCTATATATATATATAAGCCATTAATTATTCTTCTATCAAGTAACTCTCATGAGAACGTGTTTACAACACTATGAACCATGATCTCTTTCCATTGTATTGTCTGTATTTTAACATTACGATGAATTTGGTTCTATATCATCATAGCATTTCGGTTAAAAGAAATGTAAAAGGAAAATGGCATCATAACAGCATGAGTGTTTTTCTTCTTCAGGGTTTCTCCAAAGATATTAAAGTACCAAAAGCAAAATATGTTGGCTACATCAAGGATTATGAGGGTGCCACATTAATGGGATGTGAATTAAATCCAAGGATCCCCTACACAGAATTTTCTGTCATCATTAAAAAGCAAAAAGAGGTAAAGGCTGAAATGAAACACTGAACGTTATCATCTATTCATATGTTTAGAAACAATTCAGTCAGTACCAGGTTAGCTCTCTTCTTTGCTTTAGTGCTTAAAACATTGGAATTTTTACTTTTATTAACCAGAATAATTCTTTCATTCAAGTCCCAGTGCCATAATTTTGCAGTTGAAGCATTAAATTTAACCTTGCTATCTTTACAGTAACAGAAATGTGGAAAAATACTGGTGTTTTAAGGATTATTTCATAGCTAAATTTTGTTATAGATGATAACTAAGCAAAATCTTGTGAGATTGATTTGTTCTGCAGCTTTGTAATCTTTTTCTGTCTTCTTTTTTTCCCCCAATGTGAGTAGTGTTCATTAGAGTGACTTTTGAATGGAATGTTTGTACTGCATGTCCTATATTTAACTTGAAAGAAAGAGGATTATTTTTTCTGCCACTGTTTTATTAAACAAATCAAGGGTGGGCTGTCTGAAATTCCAGGCTGTCCCTCTTTGGAGTTTATGTGGGATGTTCTTTATTTAGTCCGTAATAATATTACATATGATAAAGCAGTTTATCAGCAAAATAATTTAGATGTTTCCAGTTGTGTTTAAATACCTTCCTTGGTTTATGAAGAAATACAAATTACAAGGATAATTTGTTCTTTCAAGGTTGGTCAAATCTCATGACTTTTTATTTTGCTAAAGTGCTTCTTCATGGAACAGTTATTTTCCTTCCAATAGAACTATTTGGCTCATGTTTGCAGAATGACAGACAATATCTGAGTGCTATACATTTAGTTTACGAGGTTTCTTAACCTCACTCATTGGGAAGGTTTTCCTATATCCATACAACATAGATCATCATTTTTTCCCTTTCATTTCTACTTGTCTGGGTTACTCTTCAGATCCCAGTCTACTGCTGGATATATCACTCTCCCCTCAGGGATGGGATGTTGTCAGGGTGGGTGGATAGTGGATGTGTCTCTTGTAGCCTTTACATCTCAGGCATGCTGAACTGCAGTAATACACTTCTAGGCCCAACCCATCAACATGTCACTTCCAAAAACTTTTTAGTTTTTAAAATTTTGGCTCTGGGACTGCTTTTTCAGCTTATGTTATTTTCAATTCTTCACTCTCTCATTTGATGGGATGTCCATATAGTTCCAGAGCACTAAGAGACACTCCACTTGAAGATGAAGTGCCTTGGTCCCTCCAGACATCTCATGTCTACCATTATTAGAAAGCAAGCTGTTATTATACACTGATCTGTGCTGTTGTATCTTCTCTGAGAATAAATACATACACCTTTGGAAGTGCATTTTAGGATTGCCTGCTTGACACTCAGAACACAGATCAGGCTTTTTATTCTCCCTGGTCCAAGGAAATCTTGAAATAGCCTTCACAGTCTGCAGCTTTATGAAGAATGTTCATTTATCTGCTCAGATCAAAAGCAATGAAGATGATACCTGGACATAAGTAGAATTTTGAATGTTGACAGTATGGATTATGTACTGATTTGGTTTGCTGCTGGTATTGGCCAGTACTGGACTTTTCTAGTCCTGTCCTTTTAGAAGTGAAGCTTTTCATGGGATCTAAACTTTTATTTAAAGAATTAGAGTATGTACCTATGGCTGCTAAGACCATGTCACCCAAGTGACTATGTCACTGCTAAGACCATGTCACTGAGTACCGGTCACAGACCACTGTTTGTGAGTTTGTGCTGCCTAATTTGTAGCTCGTTTACAGTCATTCTGAAAAATATGAAAAATCATTTTATGCAAAGCTTTGTGACCTGCTGACTTGTGAGTAATCAGTGTTACTGATTTGAACAGCTTGTTTTAATCAAGAAGAGCCACTAGTTCCTAAATTATAAGAAGGGTTTAAGGTGCATCTAACAATTAGTTTGAAAGTATTTTAATGTTACTCTGGAATCTGGTCATGGTGCTGTTGTATACTGTATTTCTCTTAGCATTTGTAACCTCTGTTGAAAGAGAAAATACTATGTGTGGGGGAGTGAAGGTCCTTAAAAGCAAAAATATGCCCATCTTTATTATTTCCAAAGAAAATAGTCTCTCAAACTGTGGTCTGAATGGCTGTGCATTTGTTTACTCCTAGTTATGAAGTAAGGCATTTTGAAAGTGTCATATTCAGGACACAAAAAGCTTAGGTAAGCATCTAAGTGTGTATCAAGAGCACCAAATCAAATTACTTAGAATTGAGGTAATGAGATTGCAAAGCAGAACAGAGTGTACCCTAGAACTGGAAAAGCCTTTCCTGGCATTTACAAGCTGAGTAGAATTTCAGTTCCAGAGTGGCATTCTGTCTTCCTTGAGAGATAATCTTCAGTAAGAGTATCTCTGACTGGTATCTAAGCAACTCCTACAGTTTTATGGAGACACTGAAGTGAACAGGTATTTCTAAAATTTTGGAATATGAACATACATAAGCATTGAAATATATGCATTCAGTATGTGCCTTGAAATTTCTGACCAGGCTGTGCTGAAGCATTTCAGAAGCTACAGCTGTTAGAATTAGAGCCAGTTCCCAAACCTGCTTCCAGGAAATTTCCTTCCTTATCTCTGCTGCCACCTTCTCAGGAGCTGTGCAGCTTGTGATTGATACAGCAATCAATGGCTCTTTTTATTCCGGATTTGTACCTAAATAGGCAGCTGAGAGACTTGGAAGCCTCATCTGCAGGATTGTTGGGCCAGATATTTCATGCCTGTAAACAGCTTCACTGGATCTATCAGGACTGTGAATTTAGGAAGTGAGAGTGTTTCTGTTCATCACAGGTTTTGCATTAATCCTCTGGGTTGCTTTTAAGCAAATAAATTGCTTTTTGTTTTTCCTGCTGCTTTATTACAGATCATTAAAAAGCTCATAGAAAGGAAACAAGCTCAGATACGGAAAGTTTATCCTGGCCTTTCTTGCTTCAAAGATGGAGTACGGCAGATTCCTATAGAAAGCATTCCTGGAATTAGTATGTATCAACCTCTTTCAACATAGAACAGAATCAGAACAGCCCAAGAAAGGTCCAAGACTAGAAATACTGATGTAGTCACATATTATTTATTTATTTATTTATTTATTTTATTAAAATGTAATTGTTTTGCTCTGTTGATTTGATTTCTGTGAAGATTGCTGTGTTTCCAGTACAATCGCTGTCTTTGAGACTTCCCCAAGGCATCCCAGGCTGATCCTCTTTTATGTATACGTGTGTAATTTCCTTTATATGTGATCCCTCTTTGATTTGTATGGCAGTGTAGTCAGCAATTTCCCTCTGGCACCACTGTGATGCACTGCACTGCTGTACAAGGATGAGTTCTGTTCTGTTCTGACTTACAGCACAAACCAGAATTAGAACATTTAAGTATCATCTTTTGGGTGATTTTTTTCAACTGTGCTTTCCTGCAATTTATTCTCTGTCCCTAGGGAATCAAACTAGGTAACTTTGACATCATTATTCTTTACGGAGGTTATGGTAAAATATGTATTGAATTATTGAAAAAATGTGTGTTTCATGTAGGAATGTTTTAGAATCTTTTCAGCAGTTTGGAGGAAGAGGCATGTAGGAAATTGAATGGGACTTTAGGCTAGATGGTTGTGTTATTTATTAGTAATTTTTATTAAAAATAAAAATTACTGCAGCAGTGCTGAAATGGCTTATCTTTTTAGAGTTGCAATAACTCAGTTAATGTTTTGACCTGCTGTAGTTCCCATGTAATCTCTCATGTTGTTGATGTACAGGAGAGACTGGCTGGAAACCAAGCGGAAAAGAAAGAGGGTAAGTACTGCACAATGGGAAATGATGAAGCAGTTTGGAGATTCCTTTGAGAAGAGTCTTTAAACAGTGTCATTTGCTATTTCTGTCCATCCATGGGTAAATAGAGAAATAATCTGCAAGGGATGAGTTCTTAAGTGGGTTAGGTGTTTGGGGGGGGAGTGTTTGTGGTGGTTTGTTTTTTTTTTAAATTTTATTTCCATATAAGGCTTGAAACTTTAGAGTTGCTTTTGGGTAAGATGCACATCATAAGAATGAAGATAAGGGATTCAAGCTAATCTTTTTGTATCCATATTTTCTTTCAAGTAAGGAGGCCAAGGATCCAGATCAACTTTACAGCACATTAAAAACCATCCTGCAGCAGGTGAAGGTGAGTGCTAGTTCTAGTTTACCTTCTGTAAAGATTTTTAAATGATTTGCAATATAGAGTTTCCATATTAGATACCTTACTTTTTTCTTTACCAAAGAGCCATCAAAGCGCTTGGCCCTTCATGGAACCTGTGAAGAGAACAGAAGCTCCTGGATATTATGAAGTTATAAGGTTTCCTATGGGTAATGCCATTAACATTTTTTAAGTATAGAGTTTAAAAATCTTTATATCTGGAGACATAGCAGATAAATAGTAATCCAGTTGTTTTATGTTAAAAGATATATGTTGCTTGCAGCTCTGAAGTGCCAAGAGTACAATGCCATCCTTTGAAATTTATGACTGCTTCGTGACCTTTGTGAAGAATCTATAGTGTATACATGTGAAATCTTAGTATGCCCTAGAGATCCCAAGGAAGCCATTAAACAGTGCAGTCAACTAGAAACTTTTTGGGACTGAGGTGGTTTATGTGAGTTGTACAAATACATTCTTGTGTGAGGTAACTGGTCATTGCAGTTCCTATTGGTATGTTCTAGGCAAACTTTCAGGAACACCTGAGCGTTTAAATTGCTTTAAAAAACAGATTTAATCTTTCTAAATCACATAAAGAAAAACCTTTTCAAAACTACAAGGGTTTTCTAATCTAAGTCCTAACATTTTGCTCCAATTTAAGTTTAGAAAAACACTTCATGCAACTGATTGTAAGGTAAAAGTTATCTTTGTATTTTAGAGCTGCAAAAGTTGTCTGAGGTGGTTGGTTTATTTATTTATTTTTATTTTTAAATTGTGCAGCTACTGTTTATGCAGGATCCCTTGCAAAGGGAAGTACACAACTGCTAATAATGTTTTTCTTTGCTTTTGACTGCTGGGTCATATAATTTCAATGATGATTCAGTGCTGTTCTAAACAGATGCTTGTTCTGATTTGTAGTGCAGAAGATTTAAAACTGAAATGCAATACCTCTATCTTTCTGATGATAGTTTATGTACCTTTTAATGTTATTAGAGAATGAAATACAAGTTCATTACAGGCTACTATCAATCAGTTTCTCAGAGAATAAGTGTTTGTTCATGTTGCACAGACTCCTAGCCCATGTATACCAATTTGGCTTAATGATTTTTTTGTATTCAACTTATCATTTCCAAATAGCAAATATATGTGTACTTTATAAAACAGCAGCCAGCTTCCTCTATCCCTGACACAAATGTATTTTCTAACAATGAAGAAAAAGTGTTGACACCCTCCCATGGCAGAGTTTTCTCCATCTGCTTTTCTGATCAGAGGTTAGATCTAGGTGGCTGTTTAATCTGTACAGTGGTTGCAAAGAATTTACAGCTTGGGTTGGCAAACCCCAAGTAAGACTGTTGTTTGTCCTTTCCTTGTTCAGATGTATTACACTGGAGGTGGGGGCAGCACCTCTCATTTTAGGATTAAGCTGAGGTCTTTGGTTTAGTTTTTCTTTGTTTTTTTTTTTAAGCTAAGGAATCCAGCTCAGCTAAACCACATTTTGATTCATGACCAGCTTCTACTTTCTTTCTGCTCTCATTCCCAGTGTGCTGATACTGTACAAAAATCACTCAGACATAATTTCAATTAAAAAGAAACAGCATTGTCTTTTCTTATGCTATCACATACAAGATATAACATTTGTCTTTATGTTTGCATACAGACTAAATTGTACAATATTTGCGAGGTATGGCTGTAGGTTTTTTTGACTAGCTCCTAAGGTCAGTTCTCATGTATAAACACTTTTTTCCCGTTTTTAAGTGCTCTCTCTTTCAGCTGCTTATTTTCAAGAAATACTGGTGTGGGGTTCTTTCTCCTTTTCATCTGCAATACAAAAGCTGTATGGCTGAGTGACAGTGGAGTCAAACTTTCACTGCAGTTAGAGGAGAACAGTTTAACTGAGCAGCCAGGCAATGTTTGCTCTAGAGTAAGCTTGAACAGCCTTCTCAGTTGAGTACTATAATTAGACTATGGCTATCTAGTTTAGATGTAGGGATCTAAATTTCTGACATAGTGGGAGCTGAATGAACTTGCCCTTCACTAGTGTTGTGCAATATTTGGAAGAGGTATTTGAGAGCATCCATCCAACTTTTCTTATATAATCCCCTCTTGTCAATTTGACAGGGTTTTTCTCTATTTTACCAAAGTCAAATCTCTCTTAAAAACCCCCCAAAAACCACAAACCCCAACCCAACCCAAAAATACCCACAACTGCATTTTAAAAACTTGAATTTTAAGGTTTAATTCCTTTGCATTAGAGGTCTGTGGTCTCTGCTTTCCTTGCAATACTTGTTGGCAGTGTCGTTTCCATTTCTACTGTTACAGTTTCACAAAGGTGCTGCTGAAGCCTGGCTCAAGCATTCAAAAAAAAAAAAAAAAATAGTTGTTAGAGCATCTGAGGTGAGAAAAGCCAAGGCATCCAGCACACCTTCCACTATTTCTGTTCCAGTACTCAATCCTAGAACACTTGTAATGTAGACAAAATTTTTAAATGCTTGATAAGAATTACTGGGAAAGCAACTGTGTGGAGAACACTGAGATGATTTACATATTTTATGGATGACTGATTTTAGTATAAAGGAAAATATTTCTTAATGTTCTCTAAGTACAGATTTTGTATGATGCATTGAAAGCAGGAGAGATCTGTTCTCACATGACTTAAAAAGGGATACATATCCATAAACTTTGAAGATGTGATTAACATATATGTAGAGTGTGGAACAAATTTAATCTTTTTTCAAAGCTGCAAGTAGTGCTTGTAGTATAGACAGATATTTCTTCTCTGCTGTGTTTGCACAGAAGTGAGAATTTTATGCTAATGTACATGTTTTGTGATGTTTGAATTCTTTGCTTATACATTGCTAAGGCATCCTTCAGCAGAGCTAGCAGCTTTGCTTCACAGAGCAGTTAGAGGAGTTAGGGACACCCTATACCCACTGAAAACTCAAAGAAGTATGAGAACACAAAATGATGCTTTAAGAATAAAACCCAAATTCTTACAGTGAAATATAGCTTAGTTCCAAGGGCTCAATTACTGTTGAAGCTAAAAAAGGGACCATGCCTTAAATGAAGGCAAATAGAAATTCCAAATCCTAGCTTTGCCAATTCATGTTAAATGGCAAATCAATCTAAAGAGATATTGCCTATGAAAAGTATTTGAATCAAACACTGTTAATCTATTTTTCTTCTGTACAGATCTCAAAACAATGAGTGAACGACTCAAGAATAGGTACTACGTGTCTAAGAAATTATTCATGGCAGACTTGCAGCGAGTCTTTACAAATTGCAGAGAGTACAACCCCCCCGAGAGTGAATACTACAAATGTGCCAATATACTGGAGAAATTCTTCTACACAAAAATTAAAGAAGCTGGATTAATTGACAAGTGACACTGTCTTTTTTACAACCAAATAGTGTGCCTACTTTATGGGCAGGGGAAGCCGTTATATATCTGAGTTGTGGGACTTTAAGGTTTCAAGAAACTTGTGTTTAATACTTCGCACTTTTAAAAACCCTTTTAGTTTTGCAAACGTGTATTATACTGAAGTTACAAAAATTATTTTATTAAAATGCTTTATAATGTATTTAATTACAGAAAATTTCTTTTGTGTGCCCATTTTGTGTTCATAAGTTTATCAGCTACAGCCTCAGAAACCCCACAAAACATGTGGGAAATTGCACATGTTTGGGAATATGAAGAAAATTTCCAGACAACAGATGTTATAGCTTACCTAATGCAGTATCTATTTGATAAAGTTTTATTATTTTTTTCCAGTAAAAAAGAAAATAGAAAGGGAAAACAACAGTTGGGGGGGTTCTGAAATACTTGTTTCTTTGTAGAATCTTTTTATAAGATGCTATTTTTTAAAAGAAACACTCAGCTGGTTGAGAAGCTGTGAGAGAAGAGCAGCCAGTTAGTTATAAATAAAGACTGCCTGTAATCTTTGATAGATGCAAGTTTTTCTATTCGTTTTGGGTTTTGATAAATATTTTACCTGCAAATTGTAATCTCATAACCACTATTAAAAAAAAAAAAATCTGGCTAGATGTGTAATGTCATAGTGACTTGGCTTATGCAGGACATAAGTACCCAAAATAACTTCAGAGAATCTGATTTGCATATACTAGACAATTTCAATTGGCCTAATAGAGTTAAGATTTTGATGCACTTCATGATCCGCCCTATTTACTACTCTTCACTGATAAATTCTTTAGATTATTCAGCAGAGATAAGCCTATTGTACACAAAAGAAGTCAACATATGACAGCTTCTAGGTTATGTACTTGGCTCCGTAGTAAACTGGATTTTTTACTAAGCTTTATTGTAAATGCTTATTAACTGTGATTATTTAGACCCAGGAACATATTAACATTTTACAATTCATTTTAGTATATCTTCAAATTGAACACATATATATTTTGCTGCTTACACTACATTTAAGAGGTACACCTAACTTCCTAATGGAGATCAGTACAGGCCAAAAAGTTGTCACTTGACATTTTCTAATTAGAGTTTGTAACTGTAAATTATAATTGCTTTTGTGAAAAATGAATTTAACTTTCATTCTTGATGTTTTATATTTACAGATGTTACACTGGTAAAATTCAATAGTTATAAGACTGAAAAACAACCCAATCCTGTGCTGTGTTAAAGAATATATTCCTGCAAAATGCCTGTGCAATGTTAATTCACAAGTCAATTCAGCAAGTAGATGTCAGGAACTACCTGGAAGTAGTAAATGTGATACACAAGGTATTCAAAATGTTAACACTAGACTTGCCATAGTGTTTTGTATGAGATTAGTCTGATCTACATTTGGATCTATAACAAAGGTACAGTGAGTTTGGTTTGTTTTGTTTGGTTTTTTTTTTAATAGCCAGTACTGGATGCTATAATCCTGTTTTGTAGATTGGGCCTACAGATGCACCTGTTAAGCTTGGTATCCTGTGAAATTTTGTTATTTACAGAGTAGATTTTCTTATTGTCTTTCAATCAGATTGTCTCTTCTATATTGACACATTTGTTTTCTAATTTAAGAATTAATATTTTCATAGATACTGTGCAATAAAGTTATGGTAGGATATGTGGTTTTGCAAATGCTTTAACAGCTGATGAACTTTACATTTGTAAAATTAATATATTGTACTGGTACAGAATAGTTTTAAATTATATATGTACAAAACCCTACTTATTTTGGTCTCTTTTTTCATTAATTAGATCTTGCACTACAAATATACACATGAAGGCAATTTCACAACCGAGAACAGTGAATCTACAAGACTGCAGTCAGTGCGTCTTCCAGCCACACTAGGAAATAGACAAAAAAGCCCCTGAGTTCACCAGGGGCACGGTGTGCTAAACTGAGCTAAAAATTCAGTGTGGAAAGCCGTGACCATTCCAAGTAGCATTCCCAGTTCCATACTGTGCTACAGTGCTGTTACTCCTATTCCCTCAGCATCTCAAACAATTCTTTGACTGAGCTGTTCAAGTTTTGATTTTTCACCTCAGAGCATGCTCATGCTCTTTTCTCATTTTTGTCTGCTAGAGTCCTTCATTCACATGACACAATGTACGTAACAGCAAACCAGAGTCCACGTTGAGCTTGTGCTTACCTACTGTCACTGATGTTACTCAGATGGTACACTTGTTTTGCCTACCATAAACAAACCCTGCACCTGTCTACTACCTAACAATTAAAGACTATAAAGAGATTTTATTTCCTCCCCCCATCTACTAGGATTTAGTCCTGTGCCACATCATGTAAAAGTGTACTGTTTAGAGGGTAGCAAATAGTGGTCAAAAGAGGCTTACCTGTTTTCCTGGACACTTCTAGGAATATCAGTTCAGATTAGACTCAGACTCCTGCAGTTGTGATGGAACTGAAGCAATTCTTCAAGCTTACTGTTCTGGTTTAAGCCCAGAGGGCAACTGAGCACCACTCACCCCTTTCCCCCCAATGCTGGGAAGGAGAAAAAGGAAAGAAAAGGCTCAGGAATTGCGATAAGGACATGGAGGGGTTGCTCACCCATTAATGGTAACAAGCAAAAGGCAGACTCCTTAGGGGAAGAACATCACTTTAATTCAAACACTAACAACACTAAACAGACAGAATGGGACAGTGAGAGGCATTATTATATCTTAAAAACACCTCTCCCTGCCTCTATCTTCTTCTGAGGGCCAGCTTTCTTCCCGATATCTCTACCTCCTCCTCCACTGCAGCACAGGAGCAGGGGTTGGTGGATGCAGTCGGTCCTGCCCCTTCTTCTTCCAAGGGAAGTGGGGGGGAAGCACTCTTCTGCATTCTTTCCCCTGCTCCACATGATGTCCCTCTCGCAAGAGACAAACTCTCTGCTGAGTCCTCCCCACAGAATGCGTTCTTGAGATGCTCTGGCACGGGTCACCCCCACGTTGCAGTCCTCTCAGGATCAAACTACAACAGTGGAGGCTCCTTCCCACAGAGTCCTGGGGGTCCTCCACAGGCAAATCTCTGCTCCTCTGGTGACCTCCACGGGCAGCAGCTGGGGTCAGCCCTGCCATCTCACCACAGGATACAGGGTCCCCAGTCTCAACTCCAGCACATCTCCCCCCCACTTCCTCCCACCAACCTTGGTGTACACATAGGTGTCTTCCTCATAACTCATGCTCAAAGTCCTTCACTCCCTCTCAGGTTTCCCTTCTTAAATATGTTATCGCATCACTAAATGGCCCAACCTTCATGCAAAGGCAGGTCCAACTGGGAGCCAGGGGAGCTTTCAAGGAGCTTCTTACAGGGGAGCACCACTGTAGCCCCCTCCCCTGCTACCAAAAACTCCACCATTCAAACCCAGCACACAATCCAAAAGTACCCCAGACCCACACCTGCCTTGGGCTGCTCTGCTATCACAGTGGATTTTTTCTGTCCCCAGCTGTTACAGGTTTGTTTGCTGAAAAAAAAGAGCACCTGAAGTTAAATCATACTGCTTAAGTTCTTAGAGTTTCAGAATGAAGATGGTAAACCCCAGATCTAGAAGCTTTAGGATACCAATGTTCAGTTCCAACATCCAAAGGATGCATTGTGAACTAATGTTTTCAAACATGAAGTAGCTGCAGCTTGTATTATTAGTTGAGTCAGTCATGTAAGAAGTTACCAGTGAAACAGTAATTAACACTATACTTTTTATTACAGAAAATATATCATAAAATATATACAGAAAATACATCACACTTATACCTAGTGAAGTGGGACAGGTGGTTGTTGTCATTGAGATTTTCAGTGAGACATTTGAGATTTGCAAGGCAAATTAAGGATTTTCTTATTATTTATTTTGAAGGTAGCATCCCTTTTGGTATTCATGTATCCATTAATGTCTTAAATGTTTCTTCAGCAAAGAAAAGCTAGTTTGAGCCCTCTACAACTCTGAAATCTTACTGGCCAGTTTGTAACTGTTCTTCTAGCATACTTCCTACTATGGTACCAAATGGTATCAGTTTAGATGTGGCAAGGGCACTTGGCAAAGCAGGGCCAAAATTATGATGAAGTGCCATTACAGCAGTTTAGTTTACAATTCAGAGCCCCTCTTCACCAACCTTCACAACTAACCAGATAGGGACAAAGCAAGTTTGAAGTTGATTATAACTTGTATTTATAGCAGTACCAACCAACCCTAAATTGCTACTTTTGAGAGCTCCAGATACATAATAAAATTGCACCACTTAAATGTGTAAGGAGTACACTGGCTTGCAGTATGATTACTCTGACCTTGCTTCCCTTGAAGCAAATATGGAAACCACACAAAGAGAACTTAACTGAAACACTGACATTTATTTTAAAAATGTGAAATTTATAAATACAAAACTACAACCAACCATTACATAAACAAGAGCTGCACAAAAATTGCTATTAAAAGATCAGTTGGTTTTGTGGTTTAAGTGCTTAAAGTTCACTTTTTCCAACCACCGAGAGATCAAGCAGGGTATAAATTGTAAAATCACATTCACCATCTTTCCATCAGATATTTCTGATAACTCACAGATCCATGGTGTATGGATGCCTCCTCTCAAAAGAAGTTGAATGGAATCACCTTAGTTATAAGTCTTTTGTATTCTGTATCATTAAAAACAAATCACTGAAAAGGAAAATCCCTTGATGTTAGACACAGAGGCATTTGCATATTTGTGTAAGATGTTATACAATAATTTCCTAGATGAAATATTTCCTTTCTTCATAAAGTGAGCATGGTTTTTCTAATCTCAATAACAACCAACAAATTTCTCATTGTATTTTGACAGAGATGCTTTCTTAAGAGATGGGCATTTAGCATTCTTTTTCTTCTTGAAAATTGGAGAGTCCAGAAAATTTGTATCTGTAAATGGATCTCCTCTCCTGAGTTTCCTGTTAAAAAAACCCCAAAAAGCAAAAATGAGTTTTGTCCCTCACATCATTTAAAACACTAACTTTCAGCTAGTTTGCTCAATTTCACATGAACTATTTCATATTACCAACATCAGACCTCTCTCTTGGAATGCTTTAAGAGCTTATTTCCAATATTTAAATAATCCCCTGACATCCTCTGTTTGATGGAACACCACGAACTTCATATCAAACTGGAAAGTAAGACACCTACCCTGCAATACTTGGTTCTTTATAGTTCACAGTAACAGTACAGCTTCGTTTGCGTTTTGGAAATTGTCGTCCTTCACCTTCTGGGACAATAGTTGCATTCCCAGTGCTGAGGAGCATTGAAGTGGTGTTGGTAACATCACAAAGATGACCACGAGATGGCTCAGAAGGCTGCCCTGGGAAGAAATTAAGCAGACTTCAGACAATTCAGGCAAGCTAGCTTGAAAGAGAATATATGTGAACATACAGATGTGAAGTAACTCTCACCTGTAACTATTATGTTATTCTTTCCACTTAAGAACACATAAGAGGATCAACAAATTTTCCAAATAAAAATCCTGAATAATAAATTAACACTAAAGCAGTACCAGGCAAAGTGTAATTTGTTATTGCCCGTCTCTCAATTTATAATCTTGTTCTCCTCTTTCCAATTTATAATCTTGTTCTCCTCTTTCCTTGGTGTTAATACATCATTAAACACATTTAAAATACAGTATTACGTAACTGTTGACCAGTTCCTTAAATGAGACATTTAAGTTAAGTTTTCGCTAAGGAAAAAAAAGCAGCAGCCAGAAGAATGAATCTAATGATTTTTTAACATTATTGTTTGTATTTATTAAAAAAGCTAAAATTAAAAAAGCCTAAATCCCTTAATGTTATCTCTCAGGAAACAAAAGCAATTACAGAACACTTTCTACACTTACTGATAGACTTGTCACTTGATTTATTACTTTCAGCTTCTTTTTCATTATGGATTTTCTGCTCGCGCTGTGCCAAACATCTCTTAGACCTTGGCCTTACATGGACTGGCGATGTATCTTTGTCCACGGAACTTTTCCCTTTTTTTGATTTCCTATTGTAAGGCTCATAGAGGCTATCATCTGGATCTTCTTCAATACTACTTGACTCAGTAGTATTAGTTTCAGATAAGTTGCCTCTGTCAGCCACACCAGCATCTCTGTCATTCACCTTATTTTGTCGAAAAGGCGTGAGATGGACACGCTCCTCAAAATTAAAGTCATAAGCATCACTGGAGCCACTCAAGAAATCCAAATTTTCTTTAGAAGCTTTTTTACTCTGCCGTTTTTTTTCTTTTCGTCTGGAAGTATTTTTAGGCCAGTCCAGTTTTCTCTTCTGACGCTTCTCTTTCCTTATGGGAGAGTCTTCTCTGCTTCTAAACTCACACTGTTTAAGATCAGAATTACCGTCGAAGTTTAACTGCGAAGTTTCAGAATTTATCTGCCTCAACACCAGCTCTGAGCCTAGCTTATTTTCATTCAACTGAGAAATATCCGAATTTATGTTTTCCACAACATGCTCCTCTAGACTTTCCTCAAGTCCAGTTTCATCCAGTTCAGAAAACTTTTTTGTTGAATCAGGTGCTCCTGAACTGTCCAGGACACCAGTGCAAAGTTCATTGCGGTTTCTCATCTTTGAGTAGCAATGCCTGATGGGCACCCTTTTCGGTAACTTATTATCAAATCCAGCCTCCTCGCTTGAAGGAACATTTTCCAGCTCCGACCCTATGTTGTCCAGATGAAAATCAGATGTTCGTCCTTGTAATTCAAGAGGAAAAAGTTGTATTAAAACCAAATAGCAGCAACCTGTTAAGGTCTTGTGCAAATTCTGAGCATGTCAAAAATTAAGACTATTCTTAGAATTTTCTCCACAGATTTGTATAAACCAGTATTTGGCAATCAAGATAAGGTCTGTTTAATACATCTTCCAGACAGAAAGCAATTAAGTATACCGAATTAGTATTTTCCTCTAAACTGTTCTGTTTGGAAAGGTTATCTACAGGTCATTTATTTTTCCAAGTATTTTGCTTTGTTAACAGTTGTTGATTTCATAAGTGATAATGCATGACTAAAGATGACCTTATTCTGTTGAACTGTTTGGTAGATAATGAAACAAGATTGCAGGTATACAGAAGACAAAATATTTTCAAATTCCTCCCCCATTTTGCTAGGCATCTTCATTCAAGATGTTTACTAGTTGCCAACATTAATATCTAACCCTTCTGATATTAAGTAGAGAATTACTTGAAAGTTACTTCAAAAGCAGTAATTACATTTTAAACTTACACGTTTTTCTTCCTGATTCAGAACAGAGCAATGTCTGATACTCTGATTTATTTACCTTTGCCTGGAACTATTCCGATTAAGGAAATGGCACTGTCAGATTCCTCACAGATCTCTGACACAGAACGACCCCGTTCATTTCTATCATTATCAGCCTCCATCCCACTTGGAAGTACTCGATCATCTCCATCAGCACCCTGTAGAAGTGTTTTTCTAGAGAAAATACCAAAGGTAACATTTACTGAAGAGCAATATATTTTACGACAATTAACTACTTCATTACATTGAATTTCTTCCCTTTTTCCAGTCAGAAAGGTAAGCTGACTGTATCAAAATTCTCAAATATAAATAGGTATCAATAAATTATACTTACACTGAACACATTTGTCCTGTGACACTGGAACAATTTCCAAGAACTGAAGCAAGCACTCTCTGATTCTGTCAACAAAATAAATCTTACTGTGATGAAATAGCAGAAACAAGTTTTCATCGTATACAAGTTTTAGACAACAGCCAAGTTGCCTTTGGCCCCGCAGAAGGGCTAAAGAAGCCCTTGAATCTTTTTCTTTCTGGTTGGCTAACACTAAGTCCTGTGGGATCTCACATACTTGGCTCCTACAAGGCAGCACATTCATCACCAGCCCAATCATACATAGTGGACAGTGGAGGAACTGTAAGGATGGTACAGGGAACAAGACACAAAGCCACAGAAAATCAGGGTTCCCCTATCACTTCATTGCAGATCCTCAGCCCCACTAACAACCTACTATGCACCCCCACGGTGTGGGCCCCATACCATACTGGGAACTGTGGGACTAGTCGGACCTCCAAACTAAGGCTCAAATCTTAAAAACTGCGAGCATCTACGCTGGAAGGAATAAAGGAAAGAATCAACAGAAATCCTGCCCCTCAAAAGAAAAAGGCACTTACCGTGCCTATGGAACACAAATTCTCTGCTGGGCAAATGAGATCAACTGAGTTCAGTAAATTCTGAGAAACTTTTGAAATTATCTTATTCAAGGGTGATAGTCGATTCTAATAGACAAAAGAAGGAAAACACCACTGTCATACTCCAGTATCAACTACCAATGTAATAGCTTCTTGTTGATATTACAAGATGACCAAAACCCAAAGATACCTGTGTCAGGTACATTCAACTGTGACCAAAAAAAAAAAAAAAAAAAAAAAAAAAAAAAAAAAAAAATCACAGAACACTGATTTTAATTAAAGAAGAAAGAGTAGTCAGAAAAATAAATATTTAGTTAATGACCAGATCAGATGAGAATATGAAAATACTTGTTCTATATATCGAGTTACTTTTTCATGAAACATTTAAGATGATAAAGATATCAGTGGATTGGTGCAGATACTGATGTTCAGCTTCACTAAATCATAAAATTATTAAAAATACCTCAACAAGTCCTTGTGCTTGCTTCAACCTAAGATTTCTTTGCAAGTCAAACATCTGAACTTTCAGATCATGATATTCTTTCCTTAATTGAAGAATGGTAGCCTCAGCATCCATCAGTTTGAGCTTTTCTTCTTGCAGAGCCCGAGCCAGAGCTTTGTTGTTTGCTTGTATGCTCTTCATTTGCATGGATCTGCTGGCTGCAACAGGACAGTGAGCATTTCAACTTGGTTTAAGAAAAAATAAAATATGAACACTATTAAGGTATTTAAGCATCTTACTTGTTATTTTGCACTTTACAGTGGAGATCTGGCTAGTTTTACCCAACTTTGTCAATTTCTGATTTCTTTTCTCTTTCATTCGTTCTTTTATATCATCCAGACTGTCTTTGAAGGACTTTTTCAAGTGTTGAGCCATCTTCTACCTTTAGAAACAGGAAGTGTGAAGAACTCATTAAGCTGCTGTTGCACAATGCTCCCCAATACCAAAAGAAGAGAAACAAGAATAAAACTTAGCGCGTTTTTAAGTTGCATACACACACAGAAGAGACCCACTGCTAGGACCATTTTCAAAACAATTTTCGCAGCGTGGATGCTGCCGTTATTGCCGGTTACCCGAACTACAAAACGTACAGCGTCCGCCGCCTAGGCCCAGACCGCTGAGCACACGCAGGGGGGCGGGTACGACGGGGGTTGGGCGGGGGGAGTGGTGTGTGTGGTGGCGTCTCCGAGGGGTCGGAAGCGGGTCCCCGGCCCCTCTAACGCTGGAGGAACACCCTCACGACGCCCAGCCGTACTTCCACAGCAAGGTGCGGGCACCGCCGGGCACCTCCCGCACACGGCGGCGGTTGCCCGAGCCCCAGGCAGAGA
>NW_020799095.1:13162956-13174867 GCF_003259725.1 Athene cunicularia | reverse complement strand
TCGTGCCCGTCCGTGGTTCCGCAGTCGGGCTCAGGGCTGATGCTGCCGATGGGCCTCCCCGCGGCTTTCCCGGCCAGACCCTCATCCGGGGTCCCGTGTTTACCTGCAGAGCTTCAGCTGCCCTAGCGGAAAGGCATCGGGGCAGAACGACGGCCGCTCATTAAACGGCAAAACTAGGAGATAAAAATCATTAGTTTTTGATGTTTTACGTACAGGGGATCGCTTGTCGCAGCAGTAGCGGGATAAGCCTTTCCCACCCTTACCAGGCCGCGCTTCTTGTGGAGTGATCCTAACTGTTACAGCTTGAAATTGAAATATGATAAAAGCTGCAGGCTTAAACCTACTCTCAAATAGTTATCTTCTGAAAGAAACTCTTCCAAAACTCCATCCAGACGATGATGGCAACTGCTGCTCTGTGGGGCCTGTGCGTGGCCAGGCCGCGAAGCGTGGGACAAGCGTGGCGGAGGTTTGGTTGCCGGCCTGGCTGTGAGGGGGAGCTGCCCCCGGGAGCGCCGCGCCGCGCCCCAGGCCGCTGCTCACCTCCCTACCGCCCACCAGCTTTCCTTTGATTATGTAGGTTTTGGAACAACTGCAGCTGATTAGTATATGCTAATATCTATGCATATTGAACATGGAGTGCTGAACTTTGATTAAAGGCTGCTTTATGATGGGAGAAGGAAAAAAAAAAATCAGCTAAGCGATACCTTATTAACAGTAGAATAAATGGTATTCGTGCATCTGAGAAATTAGCATTTTGTAGCTACTACAGTTTTCTAATAGCTATTTGTGCTTACTTGATTTTATTCATTACAGCTTGGATGTGGTGTGGCAGGCTGCTTTCTAACTTGAAAAATTACCATAGATCATGACAGAAGCAGTAGTCCATAATATGTATGTATTTATCCTTTCCTACTTCTTGGCAGATTATGTATTTTTTGTTTCTCCAGCTCAGAATATCTGGCCTCACCTATGTAGTTTTTACAGTGGTATAAATAAATATATATCATTTAACTTACTCCCTTCATGAATAGATGCTGATAAAAGTTGGGGTTGCATTTCCTGTCAGTAAGTAAATTGCTCTGCAAACATAGCTCCTTGTGTAGTGTGACAATCTCCTTTTAAGACATGAGATCATGTCAAAAAGGATCACAATTTCTTTAGGATTGGCATGAAATGTTATGAGCAAATCAAATACGTTAGACCCCCTTACTCAGTAGTGCCACACAATGCCAGAGCAACACAATTTTAATTTCTCTTTACATCTGTTTCCTTGTCTCTGTCTGCTTGCTGTGTCTACCAAACACCTACCAACCCCGAAACAATTCTCCCAACCAAACAAAAAATTCCACAGGCCTGAGGGAAAAAAAAGACCAAAAAATAAAAATAAAGAAGTACTGGATATTAAAAATCACATACTCAGTAGAAATACCAGTTTCCTGATGTTGTACAGTTAACCTCACATCCGCTTCCAACAGGCCTCTCACTGTCTTACAGGCAATAATTGGGCACACTCCTCCACTCAACAGCAGCTAACAGCCTCATCCGGACTCTTGCAAACAGCTCTCTCCAACATTAGATGAAATTATCTCACTGAACTCAACTTCTAGGGGCTTAGGGGGCTGTTTTTGGTTTGGAGTTTTTTGTTGCACTAGCTATTCTAACCAAAAGTAATACTTTTCCTTACAAACTTTGTGTCACTTAAAGCTAGCAGGTGTTTTGCATTTGGCCAAGTAGCAATTGGTAGTTTCCAGCAGTGCTGGTAAGGTCTTTTGGCCATTAGGTATTCATTTGCTTGACACAAATACATGGGTTGTGATTAAATGAACTATGATTTGATTGAAAAAGAATGCTTTCCTCATTACTAAGTGCTACTCTTACTTTTTTTTTTCATGAGTATACCTATATCAAGATTAAAAAAATCTCTTTTCTTTCTATTATATTTAATGTTATCCATCAATTTTCTTACACCTCTTTCAGAAACACTTTGGGATCTTTCTGCACATTATCTTTTGGGTTTTAATGGTGAATTTCTATATCCTGATAATCATATGTTCATTGTTGCCAAGGTGTGTTCATTTCTGCATTATTCTCCTCTCAAGACAGTTGTATTTCTATTAGGTTATTTGCAGGTTACACCTTCTGTATTATTTTACTTCTTTACAGTGTGGGATTCCTAGTAGTGAATTTTTCTAGCTCGACCGCCTCCTTGCCATCAGCAATTTTACATTTTCCTCTAGGAAGATTGATGCTGTGATTGGTGCCAGAGGTGCTCTAGATTATTAGTTTATTTCTAGCGGGTGTACTCATGTGGCAAAACAGCTGCTGCTGTGACTGGAGTTGGAGTATTAAAGGATTTGCTCTCGTATTAGATTTACTGACTTATATTACAAGGAAAGAGTTGCTTCATATAATTACAGCGAATTACAGGATTCAGAGCTGTGATTCTGGGAGCATTCTAGATACTTCCTGTCAGAGTTCAAGTCTGAGCATGGTGTTACATGTTGATGCCCAATGCATTCTGTTAGTGATGTATGTAAAGGGCTCAAAGTTAGAGTTGTTGTTTATCCCAGCTAAGCAAGCTATCAGATATGAATTATCCTATGTAATGTTAATTAGCTTTTATTGCTACCAATATCAGTCTTCAAACAAATGGAATTTTAACTTTTTTAGTGGATGCTTATGAGAGGTATTGATAATACAGTCCTTGCTGAAAAGTATTTTTGAAACTTCTATTGGGTTTCAATAAAGGATAAATTTGTATGGCTCTATAAGGACAGATGATTAGACTCACTGTATCTATTTTTTCACTAATTTTTGGTGATCACCAGTAGGGGACAGAAGAGCAGCCATGATACAGTGACCGATGGCAAGCTTTTGTTGATGCAGGCAGCTGGATAACCTCCAGATACCCAATTTATACTCCACCCATCTTCTCAGCTGCCCTATGGCATATGCTCCTATGGCTTGCTGAGTCATCTTTGTTCTTGTTTCTTGTGACTTGCACCCTCACACTGCCTTCCAGTGCTTCTCTCCTTGACCATCACGTGGCTCACTTGTGAAGTGCCTTCAAACTGTTCAGTTCTAATCAGTTCTGAGTAGGACGTGTGTAGCTATCATCAGCTTGGAATTGTCATATCAGGAGTCTAAGAATATTTGGTATGTGAGAACTTTGGGGACTGTAAGATGCTGATGCACCCACTGATTCCCTGAAAACAGAAGAGCAACAAGCATTTTATGAAGAAGATAGCACAGACTAATCTGAGCAAAAAGGTCTTGTACTAACTTGACGAAGCTTGGCTGAAAATCCTGTAGAAATAATGAGCTGAAAAGATTTTGACAACCAGACAATTGGTATTTGTCTTTCAGCAAGGTTAAAAAGAATTGTGAGCATCATCTAGGTGTCATTATTTTTTTATGCATGTCCATATGTGCTATTTCTTTCACATTTCAGAAAGATTTATCAAATTAGACCCATAAGCTGCTAAAATTCAGACTGCTTCTATTTTGGAATATGTTATTAGTGTATTCTCTATTCTAAGTTATCGATAACCACTTTCTAATTACAATTTTTATATTTTTTTTTCTCAAAAATACTTTGTTCTACTTACAACAAAACCCACATACGTAAGAGGAAAACAAGCATGAGTTAATTGAAGCACGAGACAATATGTGTTTCATTAATATGAAATTAATAAGCTATAAATCAGCATAGCTACATTAATTGTATCAGTGTCTTTTTGATGTACATATATATTCTAAAATGTTTTTAATTATTAATCAGTTTAATATAAATAAGGAAGTGAAAGGTTAATAAGTATCTTGATCCATTCATGAGAGAGATTTCAGAGAGGAAAATATATGCAATTATTATTATACAGGTCAGATGCAACTGTCCCTTCCACTACAGACATAATGTATTGTAAGTACTGTGATATATACTTGTCCGAGTTGCCACAAAATCTTTCCTGTTGGTGCCAGGGAAAATCCTGAATCCCAGAAGGGTGTCTTAATCCCATGGCACTATTACAACAATATAAGTACCAATCTGAATTCTTGAAACTACGTGGATACAATGAGCAAAGGAGGAATCATAAGTCAATGTAGTGTATGTCAATGTTTAACATTTTCTCAATGATTCCACTGAGTCTGTATCTTAAATTCATTATGCCACCTATCAGTTTTCTAGAACCCTGATGTTCTTTGATATGTGGTAGAGCATGCAGACAGAAACAACCTCTTGTCCCTCAGATTTTCTACTCCCAAATCTCATACC
This sequence comes from Athene cunicularia, assembly GCF_003259725.1. NCBI lineage: Eukaryota > Metazoa > Chordata > Aves > Strigiformes > Strigidae > Athene > Athene cunicularia. Next base: position 13,170,594 of record NW_020799095.1, on the reverse strand, counting down.
AACCTATTTCTCACATTACCGAAGTGAGACTTATCACTGGTTTTGGGTTTCCAGGTAGTTTTAAGTAAGTAGACTTTTTTTTTTTTTTTTAAAGCTTTCAAGTTTGTTTACGTGTTGAATGGAATATTTGCTGACAAAACTGTTTTTTTTCCTTATAGATTTCCTATAAATATGTGGCTTTCCACTAATTATTACCCATTTTTTTCCAATGAATAAATAGCTCAGAGACACACTAGTAGACTAGTGCCGTAAAGAGACAAAGACAAAAATCTGCTTTCTGATCTGCATAGTGGATCTTGATGGTGATGATACTATCTGACATAATGGAAAGAAACTCATTCACGGATACAAGAGCATATCTTAATGTAGCTTTTTTAATGCTAATACACCTGTCATAATCTGAGACTTGAATATTAACCATATAACGGTATGTGCAGAAACCCTGGATCCTAATGGAGCAGAGTGACACCAGCTTCCTGCTCTTATATACTGTCTCTATAGGTACTGTGATGTCAGTGGAGAGCGTCTTGGTTTATATGGGCAAACCTGGGATTAGAACTGATCTCTTTTCCCTTCTCTTTAAACATGACTACTCTATATGTACACATTAAATACAAGCATTTACATGAGGCCTTATAGCAGTAGGTCCTGTACAATCCTTACTGGCTCCTAAAGCCACTGGTAAAACATGATGAAGGACAGACGACAGAAGAAATTAATAGGAGCATTCTGCATGTGTGTTGGCTAGAGCACACTGGCATTGAGCAGAGAAAAGATGTCTAGACAACCAGCTCTGCTTCTAGATCAAAATATTCGATTAAGGAGGATTTTTATGAAGTGTAGAAAAGCAATTTTCCTTACTGCTGGGGTTGTATTGCTGCAGTCAGCTCTCAGAGGTTTGGGTCATGGGTGAATGACTTTCAAAGAGCTAATAGTTGTTCATAGGTAGAAGATATATAGTTGACACTTTGTTCTCTCACAACAGGTCCTGCGCAAACACTTTTTAATGACTTCAGTCCACCACAGAGAACAGTGGAGAAAAGATAGGGTATAATTTATAACCGAGACTATACAAAGAATCAAACATCATTACCCAGTAGTAGTCCATTTGGTTCTGCTCTAAGTACGCAGCCCATATTAAAATAAGCAGGGTCATTTTATTACTTAAACACATTGTGGAAAATGCTGTGGGTAATACCAGACAGGAAATGGAGGCTAAAAAAAGTGGTCAGTGCTATAACAAAGGAATACACCCCAGCCATCATGCCGTGCCTCTGTTGATAATGTATCTGAGCTCACATTAAGGCTGCTGTTTCGTTATAAGAAGTGATGGACTTGAAAGACTAGCACTCATGAGGATCAACAGAAGTAATAACTGTATGGCCAAAATGGCATTATAATGTTTGACATTAAAATAGCTTATAATGGTTGGGGTTATTTTGTTTCTATAGCCTAGCCTGCCACTAACATTGTAATGCTTATTTCAACAGTTGAAGCAAATCTGTCACCAGCGAAAGCCGTAAGTGGCATGGCAGTGGTAAAGAGATATGGAAAGGCAACTGAATTGCTGCTGATGTGAAATTCAAACATGAACAAGATTTTTGACTGACAGAAAAGTGAAACAGTGGCAGAATTCTCCGAGCTCTGTTATCTTTACACTTTTATCTACTTCTACTTCTCTATATCTCGCTACCTTTTATCATTCTGTTATCTTACTTTGCAGCTGTATTACCATGTCCAGTGTTGCAGCTTTTCATTCCCATAATTTAATCTGGTTTTCTGTCCTTTCAGAATACTTTCCCTCAATTTTCTTGGAGAATCAGAATAAAAAGATACCAGTATTGGTATTTTACATTTATATGCAGATACAATACGTATGGTAAGAGCTAGAGACTGTATTAAGAAATAGGAAGCATGGAAGCAGTATGTTGAAAGAGAGTCTTTTAATGGACATTCCATGGTTCTTTCAGTTTATTTTGTGTGATTCAAGTATTTTAAAATTTAAGAACATTTAAAACATGAGATACTTTGACCAAATTTTCTTCGGTCTTAACAATATTTAAATCATTAGAAATAGAACATAACATTTGTCATGATAAAATCATTGTGAAGTGCTTAAACATTACTGAAAAAAATGATTGAGCTATTATGTCACAAATTTTAAGATAGTATGTTCCCAGAAAGTTTTTCACTGTAGTTAATGCCAACAATTTCTTATATAAACAGTTTGGGACAAGACCTAATAGAAAACTTTCAAAATGCTTTAGTACAAAGCAGTTTTAGAAATTTAATGAGCTAAATAAGATTTAAATAATTGTTTGCCAAGAATGAAGCACAAATCTAAACAGAGTTGCTCAAATGGCAGTTTTGTCTGCCTATGATATAAAGAAAATGAAATTGCAGACACTGAGCCCACTCAACATTCAGCCACCTTCCTACACATCTCTCCTACCATTTTTGGTTTGGAAAGAGTAGATGCAGGCTGTCAGAAGGGAGTCTGTCTAGGTTCCTGTTATGTATGTTTAGATAAAACTGTTTCTGGCTTTCCTAGTTTCATTCCTACAGATGCTGTTTCACCTCCACCAGGTATGCTGGCTCTTGCTCCAGTCAGAAAAGGAAATAAAAAGACGCACACACACACTCTTGGTCAATTTAGGAAAGCTAAGAAATGATAGCTAACCTGGGCCTTTTTTTGGATAAAATAGATGTAGAAACACAGAAGTGCTAGAATCAGGAGAAAGGTAGTGCTACACATAAAATAGAACCTCAGTATGCACATATTTTATCTGATTGCCTGTAGGCTGAACAACCACATCTTTCCCAGCTGCCAATCCATTTTAATCCTGTTATTTTTTATTTAATTAATCAGACTGTGTGTTATTTGATGGGAAAGATGCTCAGGTCTTAGTTGATGATCAGAGTCATCCAGAAAGTACTTACTAGTGAGGAAGTAGTGAGGAAGTCTGTATTTGCCATAGTCCTTCTGCTAAAAATGTTTTGATGTGACTGCCTTGGTACTGGTTTATTGTAGCTTTTCTGTTGCCTCATGAAAACTCTGGCTTTTTTTTTTTTGTCCTGAAATTTTACACTAAAGTACAACCTGAATGCAAAATTACCAGCTTATTGCCCAAACATTTCAACAGAGTATTTCTTTCCTTCAGTGCAGCCTTCAGCACAGATTTTACCAGGATCTACACTTTTATCTTTTTATTTGTATTGTATTCTACCTACCTATTCCCTTCCTTTCTGCTCCTTGCCTCCTTATTTGCTGGACAGTCACTTTACAGCTTGGGGTAAATACGATTTTAACCTTAGAGTGGTTATCTTCTTACAGACCAGTGGAATTTGGTGTTGCTAATGTTTGTTAGAGACAGTAACACTAACACTTAATTGTTCAAGATTCCAAGGATTGCTTGTCCCACTAATTGATACTTAAGTCCATAAATTATAGAGACTCTGTAACTCCAATGGAATGAAGTTCCAGAATGCTAAGGATGGAATCCTGGTCTAACTCGGGGGTGGGGGGGGAAAGACTTTTTTTGCCCCGATCTTCATCAAGGAGAGTAAGAATCATCCATTTATATTTTTTTTTTAATAGATTAACAGATTAACACAAGATGACCAAGAATCTAAGCAAGAATCTGTCTTTAAGAAGCACTTCAATATGTTCTTCGAAATTAATTAGTTCAGATTCAAAGGTGATTTTCCCTGTTATTTTATTTACAACCTCCAGCCCTTCCTCAGAATAACACTAGGATCTAGGACACTAGCAGCTTCTATTGGTCTGCAAGGTTGTCTGTTCCCTCCTGTGACATGATGCAGAGTGGAGTACAGCTTTGATGTGGAAATGCCTCAGACTTTCATCTTATAATGAGCTCCCCCAAAAGACCAAAAAAATTCTAAACTAAAAAGAAGCCACACTTAATTTAAATAAAAAGTTGCAATTCTATTTTTTTATGTGAAGAAAACTTAAGGCAACTTGAGGCGACTGAACAGAAATAAGATTTATGCACTGTTCTCTTCTTGTCCACCATCACTTCACAGACAGATCCTGGATTTCAGTTGCTGAGTGCCTACAATTTCTGTATAGTCCTGTTAGGGAAGTTCTTTCCAGTCTTTCTCGAGCCAGGCTGTTTTTTGTTGTGAATCTCCTGTTTTTTCCTTCTTGTGGCCCTTCTGACTTTCTCTCCCTTGAGCATGCTGAGTTATCTCCCATTGTCTTGAGTGGGCTTTCTCCTTGTGCAGCATTTTCAAAGGAACAGACCATGTAACAGAGAACACACAAGTAAAACAAATACTGTCTGTGTTACTGTATAGTCCATATACGTATAGCTAGGGACAATGGCAGAACTATAGTGCCAAATATGTTAACTTAATTTCTAATAGTCTGTATGCCCCACGTGTGTCTGCACCATGCATATCTTTGTGCATGGGTTTATGATACTTGCCAGTAGCTGCTAACCCATTTTATTGGTTCCTCTGCTAATAATTAATTGAAGTAGAACTCTGAACTAACAAAAGACAGCTTGCTTAGCTCTTCCATAGTCTTCCTCACCAAAAATAACAAAACTGCTAGTAATAATGATGATAAAGGAAATCCTACTGCCTGTGGTAAAGTTTACAGCTGACTAACGATATTTAAAACATCAACTGCTTCATGATACTTGAAAGTTTCAGCAGATCTACTGTTTCATGCCCCTGTGAGCTTGCAAAAGCTAAGCCCAGGATCTTTGAGTGGGTTCACAAAGCTGATGCAGGCAGCATCCAAAGCAATCTCACTGTCTGGCTTTGCATGGTATCTCCCTGGACTTCAGCCTCCTCAACCTGGAGTGCTTTAAAAACCCTTCGTTTCAGAATAGGCTGTCATTTAAAAATAGTATTGCAGAAGACGGAATAACCTTCCTTACACCTGTGATTGTCATCCACTTTGTTCTGAGCCTTCTGAAGCATGTTCTTTCAGACCCTATATTAAAGACTGCATAGTAGGTTCATTCACACACAGTCCCCATATTCCAGCAGATTTTCTCTAGTTGTCTACCTGCACAGCATCTGGAAGATGTGGAAAGCATTTGAGGGAAATAATTTTCTCTTGTGACTCCCTTCTATGATACTACAATTATTCTCATTATTGTTGAAGTTATTTATGGATACTTTTGTGAGACAAAATTTCAGCATCATCCAGGAGAAGTGGGGCAAATAACTTCTGTACAATGCTTCAGTGATTCCACTTACCATCTGTACTACAACAAAATAATATAAGAAGGACACAAACCTGCTCAAGAGGGTCCAGAGGAGATCACGAAGATGATCAGGGGCTGGAGCACCTCCCTTATGAGAACAGGCTGAGAGAGTTGGGGTTGTTCAGCCTGGAGAAGAGAAGGCTCTGGGCAGACCTGATAGCAGCCTTCCAGTACTTAAAGGGGACTACAGCAGAGATGGGGAGGGACTCTGTATCAGGGAGTGTAGTGATAAGACAAGGGATAACAGTTTTATACTGAAAGAGGATAGATTTAGATTAGACATAAAGAAGAAATTCTTCCCTGTGAGGGTGGTGAGACCCTGGCACAGGTTTCCCAGAGAAGCTGTGGCTGCCCTTCCCCGGGGCTTTGAGCAACCTGGTCTAGTGGAAGGTGTCCCTGCCCAGGGCAGGGGGAGCTGGAACGAGGTGATCTTTAAGGTCCTTTCCAACCCAAACCATTCTGTGATTCTGTGACTCTATGCGAATATATGAATTACAGAAGTTCAAAGCCCCAACCAAATCCCAAAGGTTACCAAATTAGTTTAATATTTAGTACCCATTTGTATTATCTTAGGACCGGGTGTAGACTAGCAATTGCAGCAATCGTCACTTGGTGGAGCCAGATTACTCTGCAAATTGAATGTGCTTTACAAATGGCTTGCATAAAAGGTCTCAAAGGCAGGATTTATAAATAGTACTTTGGAGAAAGATAATAAAAATTTGTGTGATTTCAATAAATTCTTGGAGGAATTATAAGTTTTATAGCTTTGCTTTTAATTACTCTAGCGCAGGAGAAAAAAAGGATTTGCTGGCTGAAGCAAAGGCTATCTCCTTTAGCTGGAATGGGAATACAGTATAGGCATGTTTAGTAATGTACTTGCAAACCTGTGAGGATGAAGCAATAGCTATCACTCTTGGTACAATTTGAAGAAATTCAGGTTGTTAGTGCTAAGCTTATTAACAATTCACAATTTTTATTTTACTGCTAATACTTTAAATTTTCTTATCTGTCTTCTAAATATTCTTCATAAATTCCAGAAAAACACCTTATTTATTTCTGGTGTAGAGAATAGAGCATTCTTAGAGGAAAAAAAGGAGAGGATACAAAACTGTAGACACCTCCTCTATACTCCTGAGTGTAGAAAACGCTTAGCATCTTTTCCTCACAATTCTTTTCTATCCATATGCATGGGACACTATTTCAAGAATGTCAGCAGTAGAAGCACCTACTCATTCTTATTCCATGCTGTATTTAACAGTGCACATTGTAACAAAGAACTTGGGTAATTTAGGCCTTTATTCTTTAGACTTGTTAGATCTCATTTACTGGGAACAGATTCTGTCATTTGAACTCCAGCCTCATATTTTATTTCCTAATATATTGAGCACATGGCTCTTTCCCAGTTGGTGACCCTGTGTGCCAGAAGAAGCTGGTTGTCTCAGTCAGCCAGCTGTTGACAGATATATCTGGCAACAAGCCTTATAGAATAGGAGAAAAGCCACAACACTGGTGGAGTGGAGTTTAAGATTAGCCAGGTAGAGGGATCTGTGCTTTAAAAACCAAGTTAGAAGACAATATTCCTCATGACATAATGTCATCACAGTTCCACACACTGTGTATGTCTTCACTCACAGCGCTCTCATGTATTTAGAAGGGCATCTCCTTTCATGACCCACTGAGTCAGGTGACAGTTGAGATTTTCAAACCTGACACAGAGTCTTCTTGTAATTGTTCCTATCCTAGCATGAAAAAGTGAGAAAGAACAGCAAATTTGGTGTTACAGCTTTGTAGATTTTACATACAAAATCATATTAGGAACATTATTTGGAGCTACTAAGATTTTCTAAGTAATTACATTTCCTAAATTATTTTTCTGTAGAACCCCTTCTTTACCAGTCAATGAAAATATATGTCATGAAAACAAACCATATTTCCAGAACATCTTAATTTATAACTGTGGGCAGCAACAAGACTTATGTAGAATTGAAAACTACAGTATTATTCCCCTACAAGAGGAAAAAAAAAAAAAAAAGTGCATTAAACCTGCATGTAGAGAACAGATCACAGTTTATAGAAAGACACAGTGAAATTGCTGGTGAAAAAGAACAAAGGTCAAACAGAAGAGAACACCTGAAATACAGAAGTGACTTTCCTGCCTACAGAAGGGCAGTATGGGCTCTGTTAATGATGGAAGATGGAATAGGGGCAGGACGAACATGGAACATTGATTCTGCATACACAGAATAGCTGGAAAGAGCCCTTGTGGTGGCCTCTTTCAGAATGATTGCTCAGAACTTCTATTCAGCTAAAATTATGAAAAGAGTTAAGTTTTGTAGTGTTTTTCTGGATAATGAAGGCTGTGGAGGTTTTGATGATTTTTTTTTTTTTTTTTTTAACT
>NW_020799095.1:13074640-13162906 GCF_003259725.1 Athene cunicularia | reverse complement strand
CCCACCCCCACCCCCCCCCTTGTTGAATTAGAGATTTACAAGTGAAAACCCTGATTGAATGTATTTTCTAACTGGTATGCCTAGTTTCCTTCCTTTTGCATAAGATACTTGATGTTATATGCTCTTATTTCTACTCAGTTTATTGCTTTTCTCTTTTTTACTATTCTCCCTGTGGTTTTGTATCATCAGGAAATTTTACTTCCTACTGAATGCATCTTCATCCAGGTTAAAAGGGAGAGACAGTCAATCAGTCAGTAAATCCCTACTCTCTGAAAACACAGTTGGCACCAGCTGTAGCTCAATTAAACTCAACACTTGAATAGTTCACAAGAGAACCCACAATTGTATACACACATTAATCAGATAAATCCATTTTCATCTGTAGTTGTATTCCAAATTTTCAGTTAATAGCTTGGACAGTAAAGTGTGGGCTGGAGTTATGTGGTGGAAGTAACAGATAATTAAATTTTAAGTTTATGGTGTCCTGACACACACACTAAACAAGATATGCTGAAGGAACTTAACATACACAGATTTTGTGTGCTTAAATGTTGATGAGCACTTCTGCTGAGTAGTACAAAGAACTCAGCTGTTCAGAATTGCAGAAAAAAATATTTGAGCTTTTGCTTTTTTCCTAGGTCAGTGAAAGGAACAGCATGTAGAAAAAAAGGCTATTTCTGTATCTGTTCCTAAGTCAGTTTTAAAAATGTTGCAACTGAAGTTATATTTATGCTACTGAGACTACAGTCCCACAGACGGTCTGCTTGCATTTCTTAATTCTGTGCATATCAAGAATAATTCCCAAGGAAAGTGATTTCTTAATCCATACTTAGAACAACTTGTATGTAACAATATGTGCTTAAGTCCCAGTCATTTCATGTTAATGACACAATTAAGTGCTGCCCTGATCATGGAACTGTACTATTTGGACATCAGACCCCTACTGAAAAGCACCTTAGCTAAAAAATATGGTCTGTGGAGAATACAGGCCATGGCAGGCTGTATTCTAGCTTTCTAGTCAAGTTAATTAAATCTGTTCTGAGCAGATTTCAGACAAGGTCAGGCTGGCCATGCTGATTACTATTTAGAACCTGTTCCAAGAGAAGCATTACTGCCACTTGTTGGGAATATTTTACTGAAATGACTTTTGTCATAAAATGACTAGTTGCCAAACTCAAGTATATTTAGCTTAGTTTGGGACAGCTAACTTGACCCTATGATGAAGAAAGGTAAAGATGGACAAGTAGATATAATCCAAAACCACAAGAATCAAGTTCATAAACTCTACTGGGATCAAGTCCTGGCTGCAGTAAAATGTTTGAGTATTTATAGATAGCATATATATGTAACGGCTCCAACGTTAGAGAATAAAATCCACCCCAAGACAGCCTGGTGCTCATGATATGTTTAGAAAAGGGCTTAGCCTTACATCCCTTGTTTAAACCAGATTGTATAATGTGTTGAACATGATCGGAGATTGCCAGGAAAAGCATGCTTTCTCTTTGTGAAAACTTACAGAAGTTTTGGTTTCACACCAACATGGAGTGAAAAATGTTTGAATCTGGAATTACACTGGATGAGAAGATACTTCTTTCAGAGCTGTAGCTGAAATACCTTGTTCTTTGCAGTAATGGGGAACATTTTTGGCGATAGACTAGTATAGACACAGCCAGGAAAATGTTTTGCTTGTCACAGGCCAGCAGCCATGATCCTTCCTCAGGCTGACAGCAATGATACACACAAATCACTTCCCACACCCTTTGCAGTAATTGTATTAGATTGCCTGACATTAAATCATGTACTTTTTCACCAGCTGTTTCACCTTGCACCCAAACGTTCTCCGCTTCAAGTAGGAAAGGTCCTAACCTGGGAACCTGGGAAGCTATTAAAGACACCTTTTGATAATGATGGCACCCTTTCCTTTTTTTGCTTCATGGCCTGAGTGTACTGGCTCTAAGAGAGACACAGAAGTTTGCTCCAGAACTTACTTGAATCGGTGGGATCTGTTATCCTGGCTTTGATGCCTATGGACATTAATGTCCTAGCAGAACTTTGAAAATAAAACCTTAGTGCCTTACAAAATCTTATTTATATAGTGCTGAAAAGGTTTGCTATATAATTGGTAAATAACAGGAAAATTTCCAATGCTGCCTTACAATCCTTACCTCACTGATACTTTACTGTGTGCTCTTTCTAGCTCCAAAGTAGGTTTTTTAGAACATTAGTGCTCTACGTTTTGAAATCACAGGTATTCTTTCAGACACTCCTAGATATCTGCTTGCATTTGAAAGCCATAGAGAGTTCTGAACTCTGATTAAGGCATGATTTATGGTATGAAAATCTTGAACATCCTTTGGTATAAGGGAAAACTTTGTAAAATCTGGCTTCAAAGCTGTAGCTCCAGTTCTGGAACTTTAATAAATATATTACTCATTTTTATTCAGTTTAACACTAAATGGAAGCAGTGAAAACAGTGCCCTAGGGTACAGGATGGCACTGCTTTGTGGTGGCAGTGAAATAACTTGTGGATATTTAGAAGTTCTCAGTAAAGCATAAATTACAACAAGGATCGGAAGACAGGAAAAACTCAGATGCCTACAAATAACTGAATGTTTCCCTAGGGCATAAACATTAATGACTTTAATTAGATTATAATTGCTCGTGGAAGCATAGTCTTGCACAAGATAAAAATACCTGACATTGCATTTGCAGCTAGGCAACTGCATCAGAAGCACAAGGAGGTTTAATGTTAAACACAAATTATTTACTAAATATAAGGTATCTGGGTGCATAGTATAGTCTCTGTTCTCAGGAAATTACACACGTAATTGTAAGGTGGCAGCAATGCTTCATAGATTTGGCACAGAATTGCAGTTGTTGGAGTTAACGTTTGAATTAACTGAAAGGATAACAGATGGAAACGTTGTATGTTTAATGAGGGTCTTCAGGGCCCTATGTTTGTCTTTGATTTTCATCTTTATACTTGTGAAAAGACACCTCAGTGAGGATATTTAGCATACCCTATCCTTCTGTTGACTGAGGATCTAGATATTCACCCGACATTCATAGCTCCACAAATTAAAATCCCGATTTAGATTCATGAGTTGCATTTTAGCTACAACAGTTCCATCATATTCCAGGAGGTTCGATACACCAGGTTATCAGGCATGGGTGCTACATGGCCACATGACGAGTACGTCCTTACTTCAGTGTTGGGATCCATATGCTGCTGGGTGATTGCACCATTGCAGCAGAGCGCAGCCATCTTTTGCCCATTCTGGAAGCCTGTCAGTTGCTGGCCTTTAAGAGTCACAGTGGGCAAGTATGAGGTGAGTTTAAAAAAAGTGAATCTATTCTCAGTATGAGATCTGGGAATCTGGCTGATTGACTGGGCAAACTAAGTGCAGAGCTTTAACCCTTAGCAAGATAATCTTGCTGAAACATTGCCTTGCAAGGAATCCTTGTTTTCTCAGCTACGCAGTGACACAACCACACCAAGAGTGCAGAGCATCTCCTTCCCCCTTAATTTATAACCAAGTGATTAAGTTTCCTGTCAAAGTAAATTTTAATCCCCTGAGGTAAAGGAAAATTGGGTCCTGCTCTTTTCCACCCTCTTTGAGTGTACTAGCCACTAAGCAATTACTGAGAGAAGAACAGGGCCATAACAAATACACTTAAATTGAAAAGAGGCAGCTGCTGTTTGTTGGTGCTAAAGCTTGTGCAAATCTGAGAATCTCTGCTAAACCAAGTCACGTGGGGAAGATATATGTCAGGTGTCCTACCCCTAGTTGGATCTTCTGTTCAGTACCTCTGCTCTGCTAGAGGTAGAAGGATTCACCATTATTGGCATCTGTTCACAATATTAACAAGATCAAAAATTTTTTTGGTATCGATTCTCACAGGAAGTAGTTATGTGTCATGATGACTTAAAAATTATGCAAAAATATCAAAATGGTTAAAAAAATGAATCTTATTTATTTTTACTGGTGTTAACTTTCAGGAAAAGAGTAATAATATCATAAAAACCTAGTACTGGATCTGACTTTAAATTGTCTGAACCATAGCCTGAGGCCGCAAGCATTTTCTTACTGAGAAACATTTAATGACTGACTAACAACAAGTTATTAGCTGTGTAGCATACAGACTCAAATTACCACCAAGATCGGCTATTACATGAATTGTTGCAAAAGCATTTGGACATTGTCTGGGGGAGAGAGCCTGTGCTGGGGTCAGAGTCAACAGACCTGTGAACAGACCAATATGGAAAAGTCACCGAGTATTGCATGTAATGTAAACACGAAGCTGTGAAACACTTGAATATTTAGCACAGTTGAACACATGCAACTCTAATAAACAAAGGAAATATAAAGGAATAAATATAGGTGATAATGGTAACTTTGCTGATCTCATGATGCTGATTCTACATTAACTTAGTAGCTACTTAAATGTTATTATTCTAAAATATTGTAAGGTGGTGTGTTTCCTTTGTTTGTTTGGGATTTTTGTAAGTCTTCATCTTTAAAAGCAAAGAGATTATTTCTCTGGCAAGATCATTGCCTTTCATATCATTGCTTCGCAGATTAGGTTAGTGACATTGACCATCAGGTCTCAGGAGTAGCTGCAGGTGTTTTCAACTAGGACAAACACTGCTACAATTGATTTACTTCTTCAAGTCTTTGACCTTGCTGCTATGGCAAATAAAGTGTTCCAAACAATTATAAGAACATTAGTTACTCTTAATGAGAACACTATTGACTACTGCTACACAGATGCTTTACCTTTCTAAAATAACACTAGTAGCTTGCTAGTGGTGATGTGAAAAATATGCCAGGTGAAAACACTAGAGGCCAGATGCTGAGATCTTTATTTCATTTTTATGCAATTATTGCTCCTTTTAATTCTAGATGGCTCAAGCTTTCAGCAAAGAAAGTGAGGAAATAGGGAGAGAAAAATAGTCTTTAGCTCTCCACTGATTTGCATTTTATGTACTAGTATTTCCTTAAAGGATTGTAGGTCTTTTAATCTTCTCATATGCTCTGTACCGTAGCTCTTTTCATTTGTTTCATCTAAATACTTTAAACCTACTTTCTTTTTTATACTTCTTTGACTGTTTTACCCTATACCTGCCATAACTCCTGACTTTACCTGCCCGGCCTTCAAATAAGATATATCCAAAAGGACGGGCACTGTCACACGTTTAATGATCCACTTACATGATATCTCACTTTTCCTTGATTCTATGGAGTCCCAAGGAATTTTTGGCTCCTTCATTGTATGAGAAAATGCCAGTTTACTGGGGAGGGGTGCAGAGGCTCAAAGCTACCTCCCCTTTTCTCCATAATCAGTGATTCACAAGCTTGGTGTACCCTGACTTGAAGGTAATACAGTCCTATTGACTACACAGCCCTTCTTCCTCCTTCCCCATTAAGACTGGACTTATCCCTATCCCTGATACATGATCAGTAACATCATTTGGTTGTTCTGGCCACCGTATTCTTTCTGTATATTGTATGCAAGATAACAGTTTAAATAACAGAAAGAAATAGTACAAGATTCACACAGTGCAGGAAAGTGAGTGTAAGTACTGAATGTGTTAAATAAGGTATAGTTGATACCAGAGGAAGAACATGTTTCTGGGGATATCTTAGAATCATAGATCTAGATTCATTACTGCTGTGACAGTATTATTTACTGTACTTTTTAAAAGAAAAAGTACTTTAAAAATGTGATACAGCCACACTTTAATTGTGTGCTAAAACAGTCTTTGCTGAGGAGCATTACTGGTAATTGATTAGCTCTAAACTCGAGCAGCGTCAACTCATCCCTTATTTCAGGGAAAATTTAAACAAATGTGTGACTTTAAATGCTCATAAGTTTACAATTACGGAACCATTTTTCATTAGCCATGAATAATTTTTCCTTCCTCTGTGAGGATTTATAAAACAACCTGGGCTGACGTGTGGAGAATTAGCCATTTTTAAGATTTCCATGCTTGAAAATTTCAATCAGGACATATGGTGAAAGTGCAGTTTATTTTTCATGCTGGCTTAGCTCAAGTGACTGAATTGATTTTACTCATGCTTTCCAAAATAATTCAGCACTGGGCTGAGAGCAGTTGCAGACATTTTTGGCTTGATAGATTTTGCATGAGAAAGTTAGGAGCCACTGACAAAGGGGAGAGCTGAGCAGTGGTTGGAATTCCTCTTTAATGACAGCGGTCACTACCAGCTGGATCATGAAGAAGCTTGGACTGCACACTCAAGTGAGCAATAATAGAAGATTCCAGTGGAAAATTAATAGACTGACAAATACTTTTTGTGCTTGATGAACTGTAATTGCATAGGAAGGCCAAATGGTAATGGCAAAACATAGCCTAACAAAAAAGATTTATGCCATGGTTATGGGGATCATTATTTGACTATCTTCTCAAAGCAATAGTTATAATTGGGGAAAAAACCCTCTGACAATCTGTACCAAAAAAAGTAACAGTGATGAAGAGCTAATCACTGTTCATGTCCTCTTTTGCCTTTTGTCCTAACATGTAGTAATCTAGAAACAGAAAATTATAACCGGTATAAGTAAACATTAAGAATTTCATTTCTGGACAGAATTCAGTCATGCAACTCTGCCTTGAAACACGACATAGTCCAATACATCATTACATCAATTTTTAAAAAGTATCTTGGCTAATCTGGGTTTAATGTCTGTTCTTTATACAGTTTCACAGAGATGTGATGGTTTTCTTGATGGATCAGTTAGCCAAATCAGATTTTTGGCATGTTCTATGGAAAATATGTCATACAAAAGGAAGCTAGTGACATGCTGGTAGATCCCAGAAACAGCCAGAACAAAATGGTCTATCACAGCATTGTGCCAAGTGGTACTGATCCCAAAGGCAGTGTCAGTGCTAGCTCAAGGCTTCTCATCATTGTAGACTGAATTTATTTTGTCACTTGAAGGTTGAACATAAGGGTAAGTTGCTTTTGCTACAGAAATGCCAACTAGAGGAGAGAAAGGCAGAAGATCAGCCATGGTAATTTAACTCGCTGGCCCAACTAGCAGTCTACATATCCCAACCTTTCCCTCAGAAAAAGTGGTCAGCTTGGTTTTCCAGATGCCTGGTGCAAACAAAGTAGAGGATCATATGCCTGTTTCATAGCTCTTAGTAACTGCCAACTTTGCCGATGATCAGAGCCTGTCTCAGGCAGCATAGGTGTGTTAACTGAATTCCTGAGCTAATGAGTGATGTTTCTCAGCAGGGATAATTGACTTAGCTGTAATACCACCTTGATGCAGTTACATTGATTGTGGTCAGCTGTTGCCAAAATAATGACTTATATATCTCAGAGAACCTGTTTTTTTAGTTCAGTAGAACAAACAGCAAGCTGGAGATAAAGCTTCTGAGTCTGGATACACCACAGAGGGGGAAAAAAAAAAAAAAATCCCAAACCAAAAAGAATGGTAAGTACTAACCTTGATATGGAGGCAAATGAGTAAAATCTGACCACATGGAAAGGTAGACTTAGATTTTAAGAAAGCTTGTAATTATTATACTAAGCAGGTTTTAGAACAGAGTGCTTACAAGAGTGGGCTAAACAAAATTTTGTAGACACCTTGGAGTGGAGCTCCTTAGGTCAAAAAAAAAAGAAATTGTATGATGCTGCCTGTGAGTCTAAGCATCTTAGACTTTAAGGATCCGGTCCAGAAAATGTCCTTAACTTTCTGTAGTATTTTGCTAGGTGTAGGTAAGGCAACCAGCTGTAACTCAGATGATTTTTGTTGCTTGCTATTCACTACTGCTTTTTTCTTTCTCTAGCTGATAAGTATTCAGAGCCTTGCTTAGTTCTTTCCTTTGTTCTTCAAGAGCGGTTAATTCCGTTTCCTACCTTCTGCTTGTTTGTACAGGAAATAAAGCAAAACTCTTTCTGGTTTGCACTGAAAAAAATGTCTCTGCATTTCAATTAGTAAACAGATTCATTGAAAACTGTTTACTGTCTACTGAAACGTAACTATCACTGGAATACTTAGGGCCAGTTATGAGAGTTCACCTTGCCCTTGAATTGAGTGTAAGTTCTCTCTACTGAAGCCTTCTGGATTCAGCCTGTAGCTGTATCATTGTTATAGGATAGCAAAATTGGAGACTGAGAAATGAGTGATAGAGGTATATTGTTATTTTGAGGTTATGGGTTGTTCTTCTATATCCTGTTTTTTTCTTTCCTAATCCACTATAAATGCCAAAGTATATGAAATGGCATGGTTTTTTCTTTTCTGAGAACAGTAAAGCTTGTTTAAATTAATAAGTGAATCAAAGGTAAATTAACTCTGAAAGTGAATGATGAGAAAAATCTCTATATAACAAACCTTTTCATATACCCATCAAGAAAACCTGCAACTTTTAAATTAATTGTCTTCAAATGAATACAATGTATCAAAGAATTTTTAACATCTACTTTATCCCTTAAAACACTTTAGTGCCTCATTAATACATTTCAGATTAGTCAGGTTGTTGCATGTCCGTCACCAAATAAGGATAGAGTGCAAGAAATTGCCTTCTGTACCAATAGAGTGTCACCTGAATCTGGTTAGAAGCTTGTGTGTTATTAAGGTTATATTGGCAAGATAGAAATTGCTAGAAAAATTGTGCTTCTCTTAAATGCTGTTAATTTTTAATCTTTCTTAGCCCTAGAAGTTGTTGAAGTGGCTAATATGGCTCAGATTTGATGTCCAAACCAGTGCTGAAGTATTTCACACTCTGTTCTGAAAGAAAACCTGGTGTTTTTAGGAATGTTCTTAAAACTTGATTTGCTCGTATTTTCCATACAGCTATCAAACATGCAAATTGTAGTTGGCTTCCAAGCACTGTAATGAGTGTTTTGATCTTGCCTATGCAAACAGGACTGAAATAAGTTATGGTGCCCCGTGGACTGCCATGTCAATGAGAGTTTCTTCTGAGCTGATGAAATAGCCTGTTTGGTTAAGCCTGAAAACTTTGAACTACCCAATGAATGGCTTGTGCTAACTCAAAGCAAGAGCTCGATTAAATCAGTGCATAAGCATGTTTTATTCTCAAGGTTGCTGGACAGGAATTTTTTTGGCATCATGTTAAAAACTGGAGCTTAAATTTGAAATTCCAGCTGAATAATATGTGTCAAGAAATAGGCAGATCTTAGTGTTTGTAGAATTCATCACCTCATAGAAAGAATGTGTTTTATGATGACTCGTAGCTTGAAATAATTTCTGTGATGTGTAAACCGTATTCTAATTGATGTGAAACAAGGTATTTCAGTGTACAATTGAATTCTGGTACTCTCTGCTTGGGGTTGAACTGTATTCTGGTGATTCTTAAACACCATTCTGTTCTGGCTGGTCACTTCTTTCCGAAGTAAGCTATGTATTTATTCTGTATTGTATTAAGGCACTTCAGTTAAGGAGTGGCTCTGTCAGCTCCACTGGCAGCGCTTGGCAATTCAGAATCTGCTTGTAGTTTTCATCATGAGATTTGTTAATAATTCTGCACTTCTGTATGTCTCTATATAGTCCTTCAATTTCAAACGTCTTACACTCTTTTTATTATGGTAAATGTATGTTTCAGATGGCTGATTGACTAGCTGGGTAGTTTATTTTTTAATGTGAGATTTTATTTGATCAATTTTTCCTTGTCTTCGTAATCCATTGCTCTAGAAAGCAATTCTGGGATCACTCTTCTCAGTGCCTTGAGAAATGGGACATAAATTAGAGACATCATAATAATGCCCATGGTTTATGCTTGAGGTACTGTGGGCAGAGTGTAGTCTGAGAGCATGACAAATAGGTATTTTCATATTGATATAGATATGTGATACCCATCTATAGTTGGAACTTATGTAAGGAGACTGGGAAAGGGGAAAATCTTGGCTAGTCTGCTGTCTGGTATGTGGTTACTCTGCTTATAGAGCCAGGTTCTGAAAACTGTTTTACAAGTCTTTTCTGCTAAGTGACTTTTGCTCTTTTTTTCCTTAAAGACTCACAACAATATCCATATTAACACATTTGATCAAATATTTAATATTGATTGTACTGAGCAAGGAGGCTTGTGATCTCCTGAGTCCCCACTGTTTACTGTTATTAGGACTGTGGCTCCACTAGGGGGAAAAAAACCCTAAACCCTACAGTGGCATTTTATAGTAACAGCCTGCAGACTCATAGCCTTCGTGAAGAGAACCATATTGTCTTTAATGTCTCCATTAGTTTGTGTCTTCTGCTACCCTGCTGCAGCATGGAGAACAAAAGTGACTTTCAGAGGCTTCTTGCTTTTCCTAGTTGCCTCCATACTCAGCAGAAAAACTGCTATCAAACAATCTGACTTGAGCTGAAGATGTTCCTTTATGTGACAGAGGTAATTTTTTTCCCCTTCAATTATGCCAGGACTATATTCATGTTTATAGATGGTTGCTACATCAATCCATATAATAGAAAAAAGACTAAAATGGGACTGGAACAGAGACCTGTAAATTAACCATTCAGTGGCATTCTGGAGACTGCAGATTTACCAGGGACAGTTTAATTAATCTAATTATTGCTTTATAAAAAGCCTGCTGAAACTGAACTTTTCTCCTCAGACAGATATTGTACGAGTATCATCAGCATAGTGGTTACTGATGATTGTGCATGAAGATGAGTATGTGGTCTGTTTTACTAGTAACTCCAACATTGATCTTTCTTGGATCTTCTCTCTGTTCTCAAATTCCAGGATAGGGATCTAGGGACTACTGATTGGCCTATTACACTGAAATCTCTTAGGAAGACTCTGATGCCACTTGATGTGCTCTGGACTCATATAATTATATATCTTAATTAGAGAGTGGCATACTTGCTCTGATAAAATAGAGCAACTTCCTTTCTTCAATGTTTACCTACTTTTAAAGCAAAGTTTGTACTTCTAGAGGATCTATGGAGGTTATATTCCCAAGGACTAGCTACCTTAGCAAACAAGCTGCTGATCATTCATATGTCTAAATGTTATGACAATTCAAGGACTAATTAAAGCTGGAGTGGGAGGTTAAATGGCACTTTCCCAGAGGTCTGGTCCAGGCAGGGAGAGTACAACCCAGCCACCATCTTCTTGGTCAGGTACCATCGTTGGTGAGCTGACTCTGTACTCTGCACTGATGGAAAGTGAGCTCTTTCTGACTAGATGCTGTTTAGGTGCATGAGGGTAGAAATATGTCCAAGTTGATTCCTCTCAGGAAGAGCTGCTTCACAGCCTTTTTCCCCGCTTGGCGTACCCACGTGGCTCTCCCTCTAACCAAGAAACCTTTGAGATAAATGGATGAGTCAACTTTTTAAAAGAAGTGTAGAAAAAGCATGTAAACTTGTGACAGAGGAGACAGAAGTGGGAACAGAGCAGCAGTTAAAACCTGGTTTGATACTGCCACAAGTCACCCACTGTCATGCTGGCCTCTGTTTAGACTTAACATCTTTCCCATCGGAGCGGTCCAGCCACCACGCTCACAGGACAGGGTGTAAGAAGTAAGGATCTGTGTATGTGAACTTGTGGGATGCTTCCTCAGCCACGTGGGGATTGTAGGGGGCAGCATGAGTACACACAAAGCAAGAGCACCCAGATTTCCAGCAAGACTTGTGTGCAAGTAAGGGAATTTGCACTCCCAGAAGAGAGTGGGAGGGCTCGTTTTCCTCAAACCCTGTGAGAGGGTCGTGTGTGTGTAACTGTGAATTTGGGGGGGAGGGGGAGGGTACAACTCAGGATTAGTTATAGAGTGCTTTGAAATTTATAGGTATCTATTAACATTTTTGGAAACTTCTAATATTTTAGTTTATGTGTTGTATCCCTGATACTAATCCTGAATATATAGTTTACTGAATGCCAGTTAATTACATAATTATTAAATCATTGGATTGCTTTGTTCATGGTTTGATTTAAAATGTGTGAACTGAGCAGTTTTTCCTCATAACGTACTCTAAGAAGACATCCCTTGTGCAGCAGTAAGATGATCGCTCCTTAGTCACTGCCTTCAGCAGGCTGTTGCTAGCTTTGAGCAGGGAGTAGTGTGTCTTAAAATGTTCAGGCTCTGAGGAAAAAGACAAGCCCTCTTGCTGTCTCCCTGTAGTAGTTTTCTATTTATGTGTGAATGGCACATCCTTAAGTGAGTACAAGGTATGCTGTGCAAATACTTGTTTGGGCTCTTTATGCAGTCATCAGTTTTGGATTTTAGTCTTCTAGACATCTTCTCCTTCAAGCAGATTAGACTAGAAAATAAAGCAGTTTTTGAAAGTGACAATCTTAGTTAAGTAGATTTAAAGAAACAGACCAACCAAACAAAACCCCTGCCACACTTTCCTGTGTAAAATGGCTTTCCCTAAACTGTGTGGACCAGAAAGGTCCAATAAATTAATCTTCATGCTAGGAAATATTATTTTATTTCTAACTTTCTTATTGCTTTTAGACTTCTTTGAAGATAATTAAAATAGTGTGGGGTTTATAATTATTTTTTAACCTCCTACAAAATCCCTTTCCACAATAAACAAGTGCAGGAGATCAGTATTGCAGGTGAGGTGTGCTGCAGGATTGTGTACCTGTACTTTGAAGAAAGCCTCTGCATAGGTACTAAATGGGAAGCACGGAACAGTGTCGGTATTGTGCCTTGCTGTTTTTGCATTTTTGCCCTTGGTATGCTCTCCAGACTGATGCCTGGGTTTCAGGATCATCAGTGGCAGAGCAATCAAATACATGGATCATAACTGTAATAGCAGGTGGAGGACATCTAATTAAAATAAGCCAGGCAGGCCATGTGATACTGTCTCTATTTTCAGGCCTAATATTAACATGAGATGAATAGTCTAATTACATGCTCCCTACTGTTCTCCCAAAATACTGTCTCGTCCTACACAACAGTAGAGTTGCACATACCTCTTTAAAAAAAAAAAAAAAAAAGAGAAACAGAAATAATCTTCAGAAAAAATATTTTTGGAGGAATCATTTCTTTGCCACAAGAGCTTGGTTGTCAGCTGCTGAATTTATTCAAATCTGTGTGCCTAATGTGGGTAACGGGTCCCAGAGATGGGGAAGAAGTATGTGGATGAAACTCTGATTTCTAACAGTAGCAGTACTACTTGTAATGAGTAGGTAAAGCCTGGAAATATTTACAAGGGAAAACCTGCGTTGTGGTGCATGTTTTTGTTCTGCTGAGTTTCATCCAACCTAGTGATTAATCAACACATACTTAATGTTTACACTCCATTAAGTGTAGCAATAGTCAGTGCTTTTGTTTCATGTAGACCCTGACATATCATTTGGTGGAAGTCTAATGTAACTCACTTCATGGCTCTTTTCTTTTCCTTCTTAAATTTCCAATGGAATTTCTAGTGAATAAATTAGTAAATTTATCATTTTCTCTATAATAGTGTCACATGGACAGTTTGATGAAATAGCTCATTACAGTCAATGAAGTGAAATATGAGTTCCATCAGCACATTTTCATCAAACAGAGTTATAGAAATTAGTTTGCTGTTATCAAGGACTGTGGAATACAAAAATAAAATTAAGCAAGCTATTAGAGGATAGATTTAGGGAGGGTCCCAATTGAGTTGGAACACAACTGCCACTGTGAAAAACAGAGGACTGCTGTATGCTTAAATGAATTGTGAAGCATCAGTATTAATTGTTAATTATGTACATTAGGGACAAAATTAAATTCAGAGCCACCTGAGTGTACATGAATACTGCACACTGCTCAGCCACTCAACCAGGAAAGAACAAAAAGCAAGTGCTTGCCATTCTGCAATTGCTATCAAAGTTTGAAATGGAGCTAACCTGTCTTCAGCGTCATTACTTCTGTGACCCCATAACAGAACCCAAATTGATGGAAGTCCTCTACCATTAAAGTTATCCTTTACCCCCAGTACTTTACAAAGTCAGAACTGAGAAGATCTGACTCTACTGCGCCCAGCCTGTGAGAAGTAAGTACTCAAACCATGCCCTTGCATAGTGGGGTGCAGCTATCTCCTGCCAAACTGAGAAGCTGTTGACAGAAAACTATTTGATTCTTTAAGAGCTGTTTTTTTTTATTTTGGCAACAGTCAGTAATCTGTGATCAAGAGCAATGTATTCAAGGCTTCTCATTCTTGAAATAGTATGCCCAATATTTAACTTTAGCCTTAGCTCTTCAACTGACATTTAACATTTTGTTTTAATAAATTATTATTAGACTTTATTTTCTGTGTGCTGAGGGAGTTACTTCAGCTGTTTCCACTTATTAATGTTATTTTTGTATGAGGTCCCTTTCTAATTTTACTCCTTAACTGGTTTGGGAATGAATTCTTCGTGTCTTGATAATGATGTTATACAGACTAAACAGTCCAGGCAGCCAAATACCAATTTCATGTGACATTTTTTTTGCAGGTATCATATGTGGTAAAGTTCTATGTGAAAGTAGAGGAGGCAGCCTAAATCCTGTCAGGCAGGAACTTGAAGGGATTACTGCAGTTAAGAAAGCTTGGAGGATGCCTAACTTCTTGTTGAACTGAGAACTGGCTCACTGTCATACTTATTTTCACTTGAAGGTTATTGTCCTAAGTAAATTCAGTTTCACAATCATGACTCAGTCTCTAATGAATTCTAATAGACTAAACTGCCCGCCCCATTTAGAAGTATGCATGTGTAACATTCTCTCTTCCACTGAGTCATAGGACTCGCCTAATTTTGGAGAATAAAATTAAGTTTAAATTTGGGATGGCATTTCCCAAAAGGGACATGAAGCTATAAATAATGGAAAGCAGTAACCAGTAAAAACTGTTTTCATTTAGATTGCTCTGTCATTTCTATTATGTAATAGTTTCAAAGTGCAGAAAATCGGGCACTTTTCTTGTTGTGGAATATTGCATGTTCTGCCAAATTTACCAAAAGACCAAATTTACCCGCAAATGTAGGGTGGTATTTTGTCATTTCCACATGTCTCCTTTAGCTGACCACAGAAAGCATAGCCACAGCTACTTCTCAAATGTCTCTTTCCATGCTAATGGTGGACTAGAAGAGCAAGAGAGGATACAGGATATGTGATATCAGTTGTGATTTTTTTTTTTTTTTTTTTTTTTTTTTCCCCCCTCCACCTTCTTTCCACATCAAAGGAAATGTTACTGTCCCTTTCAAAGAGCTCTGATTTCATCCTGGAAGGAAAATATGGAGGGAGACAAGAAAGAGAAGGATTAAGATATGCAGTCATTCAGCTACGGTGTAATACAGGAATTATTACATAGAAATACAAATATTTCTATCTGGAAACATTTTCCATCCAATCTAGTGCCAGATTTTTAGAAACAGTTTAAGTAAGGTGAGAGTTAGAACTTGACAAGATTTTAGAAGTCTGTTGCAAGCAAATAGGCCTAGAAAACAGAGATTTATTTATTTTAATGCCATATGATTAGTATAGGAGACAGGCCTTAGGATTGGGCAGGAGATGGAAGTAGGCTCAGGCAGAGGAGAAATCTGTCCTACAGTAGCAAAGTGTGACTGGTACTTGGTAGGTGTAGGTAACTGAGTCATTTTGTTGTTACAGTCATCACCTCTTCAGAACCCTGTACCTGGAGATTGCACAGAGGAGTCTTCCACCCCAGCTGTTGCCCTCTCATGTGCAAAACCACTTACATATGTATTTTATTGGTCACTTTCTCCAGCTTACATGTAACATGAGATAAAGCTAATGATTTTGTGTAAGGAGATATAAAGAGCGTATACTTAATGTCTGTAAACAAAATGCAATTTAGCTTTGAAAAAATTCTAAGAATATCTGTCAAATTCACATTTTTGTCCCTATTAAAGCTGCTGGTGTCTTGGATCTGCATTATAGATCCCTGAAGGTTACTGTAATGACCAAATCTAGATTCAATTATTCAAAAGTGCTGGAATTCTGCCTGTACAATTTTCATTTCACTAATGGGCTGGACAGATTCTGATTTTTCTCAAACAGTTCACAAATGAAGCTTAGCATCATGTTCTTAACTGCTTTTATTACATTTCCCATATGTGAAGCAAAAAATAAATTTTCAATGCAGGAAAATGAGAAAACAATAAATGCAAGTCTGAGGTTTTGTTCAAAATATTCTGGTGTCATCACTGACTTTTTAATTTCAGTTTATGTCAGTTTAACAAGTTTGCTTTTCTGTCTATATGACTGACAGTTTAGGGGAATGCAGGGTAGGAGTTAACTTGATTGACTTCTGTTACCTTCAGTTAGCCAAGCTCTGGTAAGTGAATCATATGTGAACATGCAGCAGTTCTGTTTCTCAGTTAATTTGTATCTTGCGTTGCTACCTATATCAAAGCATAGTATGCACAAAGACACGATATCAGTATTATTTTTCACTTCCATTTCATGGATATTAATGACTCTGTAGACTTCAACACAGACAGTTGGGCCCAAGTGGTGTGCTCTGCATGTCACAACCTTGTACACGCTGCTCCATCACCTTTTTATTCAGCTCAAACTCTCCACCAGGTCAGGGGAACTTTAAAGGATGCCTAAACTTAAAACATTTCTCTTCAGTTTGCATAACCTCAATTTACAATTTCATTCTCGCATCTTTCAGACCAACTGTTATGCTCTCGTCCTCTATGACAAAGGATCGTTGACAACCTGTCAGTACACTGAAACTATAGCAGACCTTCAACCTTGATCCTGCAAATGCTGCAGCCTGTGATTTCAGTTCAGTAAGGCTTCTTGGATAGATTCACTCCCGTGCTGCAGTAATGTGTCAGGACCTGGGGCAAGCTTTAGAAGCAAGTGCTTGCTGATGTATTGTGTGTGTAAGGCACTAATAAAACGGAAAAGTAACATTTAAAGAGCTGCAGTAAATTGTTTAAGTCTCACTGGCTTAATACCTCAAGTATTAAGCAAACAGTTATGAATTGGGACTTGAGGTAGAATCTGAACAATCTGAAGGTTAGGGCAAATGTTCATAAAATTAGAGTAGTAAAATTAGAATAATAAAACAAACCCAAACTGTTAAGTGGGCTGATTAAACAGTAAGAGCTTATTTTTTTTTTTTCCATCTGCTAATCTAGTAAAGTGTCTAATGCTATGTTCATTTTAATGACATTGTTATAGCTTTCGGGGTTGTAAAAAGTTCTGTACATCTTCCTATCACTGCTGAGAAGCTAAGGGTATGCAGAGGAGTGCTAAATGACCCTGTGATAAATTGAAACAAGTCTAGATCTGCTAGACTGGTACGGCACGGCTTGGGACTGGGACAGGAAGCCAGTGCCACTGCTGGAGGATGACAGCCAGGACAGGTACCTCACTGCTTTTCCTCCGCACCCTCTGCATCTGGGAAAAAGGGTGACCACAGGATTGTACCAAAAGGTAATTCAAAATGTGTGCTCTATTTTGGATGTCGTGGACTTCTCCCTTTGTAGGAACATGACTGACCCCACTGACTTGTAGAAAGCATATGATATGCATTGACTGAGTGTGGTGCCTAGTACTGAGTAATGCAAAGCTTTTGTTGAGTGACGTATGACCATAATTCCAGTGGGGGCTTTAAAGGTTTGGAGAGCCCAATCAGTATTCTGGTATGCCATATATAAGTAAAACTTGAAGGTCATTATACTTACCAATCACATGCAGTAATCTCTGTGGAAGAATCTGTTGGGTGTGTTGTGCAGCAAGCCACGGTATTTTTGTGATGAGGAATTTGTGATTTAGCCACAGGAGTCTGGTTTATGAGTTTCATGGGTTTCCTGATATATAATTTCAAGCCAATCACTTTGAAAATGTCTATAAAATATGACTGTTATGGGATCTGTCCATATCAAAATAGAAGTTACAGGCTGGTTTGCAGGCTCAGGACTACTTTTAGGTTTCTGTGTCACTACAGCTGATCTCGGAACAGAAGAACAGGCTAAACCCTCTTTTCCAGCATTCTGCAAAATCTCTGCTTGACCTTATTCTAATTTTGATATCTAGTTTGACCTCGAGCCTTCTTTCTTATCCTGAATTTATGTATCTCTAAATACACCTGTTTGCAGTTCTACCCATGTATTCCAATGCCAAAAGTGTTAATAAGATCTTCTGTGCAAGACTATTGAAGACATTTACTGTGATATTCTTAAATCTCAGCTGTTCTTTAAATTATGAACATTATGTGGTTGTTTATCTTAGAGAAAGGATAATGTGACCCTGATACTCAGCTCAGTTTTTCCTCCTGTAATTTCAGGAACCAATTGCAGCTTCCTTTTCTTTAAATCCTCCTTGAACACTTGAATTGCCCTATTTATACACATTTATAAAAATCTTAAAAATAAACATCTTAATTCAACAGCATGGTTGTTCAACCTTTTAATTCGGTAGTGTGATTGTCCAAAGAAAGCACTATGGTCAGGGAAATAGCCAAGGACTAATCCACCATCATGAATGGGATTCTTACTTATTTTCTGAGAGTTATGGCTGGGGAAAAAAAAAAAACAAACACAAAAAACCCTCACCAGCCTTGCCCCCAAAATTAACTGGTGCAGTAATGTTTGCTTACAGAAATCTGTCTATCGTTTCAGGCTTTCTTAGAACTGTCCTTAGAACATCAACATGAATACAAAAATATTTGACAAAAAAAGAAGAGAAATTACTGAGTAATGACTATCTATTCAGTAGAGATGAGTAAGAATGAGGGAGAGGAACCTGAAAAAATATTAAAGGAATGAAATAAACATATACATATATATATATATATATAATTACTATCTGAAAAGATATAACGTGCACAAGTGGCATATTGTTTTTTCCTGAAAGTTAGGAAAACAAGTCTTTGGGAAGACAGGTGTGGTAAAATGTCCTGGAGGACCTAGGGAAAACCTGCTAGATTTCGTTAGCAGACTTGGATCTTATGATCATAACTTCTTCAGTATCTTTAAAACAAAACATCTCAAAAGAAGTTTCTTGAAACAAACTTGTTGAAGCAGAAGTCATCTGATTTTTCTGCCTTGTAGAAACTAGTGATTTTTCCAAGAAAACTCTTCCTTTATATCTGAGATTATTCTGTCTTTCTTGTGAGTCCAGGGCAGACACACATGCCATTCTGGCAAGGAATCCTCTTGGTTTTGCTGAGCTTTGCCTTCTGTTTCAACAAACCTGAAGAGGTTTGTTTTCATAAAACCTGAAACCAAATAAACATTGTTGTTTAGTTTGGCCTTTCCTTAAGAAAGGTCCTTGAACTTCTAAACAGACAGGTGTGACGTTGGTCCAGAGGAAACACGATTAGGTATTGGTATGCTAGTGGTCTTTCCTATAGGTTAGGAGCTAGCAAATACCAGGTTTCCACCAGAAACAAAGTTAAAACCACAGCAGATCATCTCACATAAATTTGGTCTATGCAAAAACATGCAGATCTTGAACTGCTCTGTTTAGGAATAAAATATTCTTATGACCATTCTTCTGAATTTTCTGCTCTGTTCTGCTTTGTATTTAGATGGTCTTCCTTTTGAAATACATGCAAAAATAAAAGATTCACAAAACAGAGAAAGAACTGGTTATGTATTACAGTTGGGATTGATTCTTAAATCTCTTTGGGGCATAAATAATTGAGTACTTGCTGTATCCTAGA
The DNA here is from genome assembly GCF_003259725.1 of Athene cunicularia. Taxonomy (NCBI): domain Eukaryota; kingdom Metazoa; phylum Chordata; class Aves; order Strigiformes; family Strigidae; genus Athene; species Athene cunicularia. The sequence continues at coordinate 13,143,319 of NW_020799095.1, read as the reverse complement.
GGTTAGGGATGATGCGTAGCATATTCTTTCAATGGAGACGGGAGCGTGCTGTCCTATTTTCATATGATATTGAATAATATTGTATGATACCTACAACAGGAGAGAATTGATATCATGGGACAGACAGTTCTTATGGTCTGGTAATTAGGCCACTCCATTGGTAGTGATGGGTGCCTTGGAATAGGATACCTGCTATGAATTGGGCAGCTGAGAAATGAGAATTTCATTTAATCCTTGAGGAGATCACTACTCTGAAAACTGAGTTACAGGATCCCCCAGGAAGTACAAGGCCAAAAAGAAGGGGTTGGAAATAGATAAATCTGTTCTCTATGTAAATATGGTTTTTGATTTAACTGGAAGATTTTGACAGTTCCTATGCATGTCCATTAATAAGGTCAGGTCAACTGAACAAACACATTTGGGAAATAAATCAATTACTAAAAAAACCAGTTGCTCTGATATCCAAAACAGACCAAGTCTGCTGATGGCACTGTCAGTAGACTGGTCCCATTCTATGTATATGTTGCCTTTTCAGAAAATCTTAAGTAGTTTTATATCCATCATCTCAATTGATGTCCCTATTTTTATCAAAAAAATTACTTATTTTTATTACAGGGAAATTATTTTTAAGCTTTTCCTGATGTGGCTCTACAACTAAACACCAAATGTTAGGCCTTTTAGTTGTCAGTAAGCAGATCAGAAAGCATCAGGACTGGTTGGATTAATTAAACAGAAGCTTTGACCTCTTGGTGTTTTCTCTGCTATGCTTTTAAGTAGTCTTCTGGAATATATTTACAGGTTGCCCAGAGAAGCTGTGGCTGCCCCCTCCCTGGCAGTGTTCAAGGCCAGGCTGGACGGGGCTTTGAGCAACCTGGGCTAGTGGAAGGTGTCCCTGCCCAGGGCAGGGGGGGTTGGAACTAAATGGTCTTTAAGGTCCCTTCTGACCCAAACCATTCTATGTTGATATGCTTCATTACTGGATTTTGTTTGTAGATAAGAATAAGGACATGTGGGCAAGATATTTGTGCAAAAATGGTTGTGCTCTTGCCAAGTGCATAAAGTGATTTGGAGGATTTACAAAATGTTTAGTTACTGTGCCTAATAGCTATGCACTTTTGGGCAGCATTGTGGAAGGTGCCATACAGACCGTTAGTGAGTGGTAGGTTTTGCTTTAGCTCACAACAAAAGTGTGACTTTTAAGCTTCAGCTTTATTTTTAAAGGTGTCTGAAACATGCTAGTATACATTGCTATGCTATACTTGAAAAAGAAACAGGTGAAGATAGTAGCATATAGTGGGTTTCATCTTTTTTAAAACATATTTTTTTTCTCACAACTGAATATTTAGAATCCTTGAGTGATGGAAAAGCTTAGATTGGAAAAGACCTCTGGAGAACATCTGTTACAAGCTTCAGTTGAAAGCAGGGCACTGGACTAGGTTAACCAGGGCCCTATGAAGCCAAGTATTGAATATTTCCAGGAAGGGAGATTCCACCACTTCTCTGGGAAGCCTCTTCCAATGTTTAACTATCCTCGCAATAAAGACCTTTTATGGAATTTCCCAGATTCTGCATGTTACTACTTGCTCTGTCATTGTACTTCATCTGTAGAGAGTACGCCCATCTTCTCCATAACTAATTCTTAGCACTGGAAGGCTAATTTGTGCTGGTACTGCTCCAGTCCCATTTCATCTGTTGGCTTTCTAACGATTGTGTTAACACTTGGCATATTTTAGTTTAATCTTAATAGAGAAAATTATTAATGATTGTGATGCTTCCTAAAAACAAAGCTATTAAATGGAGGGGAGAGTCAGTATCTCCTTTGCTATTTATGGGAATAATTAATTTCCTATGGCAGGGAGTCAAACCTCAGGTGAACAGGAAGATGTACTCCACTATAGCATCTGCTTTCCAGAAAGAAAAGTTCATTGTAAGGCACCTTTACCTCCATCTCCGGATTTAAGAAAATACTAGTTCATATAAATTCTTCTTGCAGATACAACAGTGTGACAAGTGACTCTCGCTCAGTGCTGCCCATGTCATTTTGCATTAGGAAATACAGTGTGACTGACATGAGTGATATAAAATGTCAAGTAAGACACTTGTCAAAAACAGTAACTTTTCTGTTTAACTGTAGTGAAAGAAACTGTGGCTTAAAACCAAACCAGGTGGCTTGGGTTTTATTTGGTTTTTGATGTGTGTCATTCCCCCCCTCCCCAGGTGACCTGGGAATGTTTACTTATAAATAGTTAGAGATTTTAATGAATTTATACTGACAAGCTCTTTTAGTAGTGATCAGGAACAGTCTTCATGGGGTGGCAATTACTAAGGGACCTTCACTTACATTTCTTCCCTTTGTAGACTTGAAATCCCAGTTTCCTGCTCTCAAGGTAACAACTCCTGCATTCCTAATGCAGCTCTGCAGATTGTCTCCAGATCTCCAGTACCTCATTCCCATGTGGAAAGCCACAAGAAAGCAATGGGACTGTGCAGTTGCCTTCATTTCCCACTTTTCTCACTCATCCCCACTCTTCCCATCAGCAGGAATGCCTCCAATGCTTGGATATGATGCATAGCAGAGGTTCTATGGGATGGGATTCTCTGTATAAACCCTGGACCAGTTCCAGCTATGTAAGGAGATAAGGATGCTCAACAAGTGACAGCACTGGGTCTTGCGTGGAGTTGTAGTCATAGTTTACAATGTCAAATCCCAGTCTTCTCAGGTACGCTTTTAACTCTGTAGGAAAAGAATTGTGTCCTAGACTTTAAGGGTATATAACAGCTATAGAAGTTAAAAATCATAGTCACAAAATAAAAATAGAATAAAGGATTTGAAGTGATTCACAAGTAAGTTTTTTTATTAACTGAAAAATATGTATTGGCTAAACAGCCATCTTGTGGAGTTTTACTGTTGACTTTGGGGAAGCTAGACTATGGCGCAAGTCCATGCCTATAGAGAACGTCCTGTTTAGATATTCTGGAAGAGAGCTCTCCGTGGCTGTTCCTGCTCTGCAGCGCAGATTCAGTCTTCAGTGCATCCTGCAGTTCTGTCCTAGTTTGCTCCGAGAGATCAAGCCCAGACACACAACTTCTTCCATAAACCCTGGTTTTGACAGATTAATGGGCACACTTGTTGAGTCCCAGAGCAGCAGCAGAAACGGTTACTGTGTATTAGACCTCATGCATTTGTCCTCCTCTTCACGTGAAAACACTTTTTGCTATTTAATTTGTGAATAATTTTTATACTACATAAAATGAAGACTAGACCCTGAATTTTTGAAAAATATCTTTTGTTTCTTAGCTGAGTTCAAGAAAAATACTAATTTAAAACAAAGCCACCTGTTTTTCTCTGGTGCTTATGAACACAAATGCAATTAAATTATTTTAATTGCAATTTGTAATTCCACAGTTGTAGGCTGTGGTTTGTTTTGTGTTTTTTTTGTTTGTTTGTTTTGGGTTTTTTTTGTGACAAGCCATGAGAAATGCATACAAATGATGAAACAAAAAATATATTTAATTAAAATTCATTTCTGGAATGCCTTCTGGATAGTTTACATATCCCACATTTAGTGGGAGGGAAGGTGATCTGTGACAGTAGGGCTGTAATGTGACACCTGACCTATTTTGGGTATTCCAGCAGCAGGTATCTGTTGACTACAGGGAATACTTACAGATCTTGACTGTCCATTTAATATTTCTTCTGCCTGCTAAAGCTTAATCTCAAAAAAGAATGGGAATCCATATTTCTCAAAATCAGTAAAATAAGATATTATATTAATCATGCTACCATCCCAAAGCTAGGAGAGCATAGGCTGGCTCATTTTGCTTAAAGGCAAAATGGACAAGTACAAATTAGGGGGAGATGTGTCCAGAAGAGGTCTAAGTTAGGAGGCAGAACTATTTCAGCTGAGAAATCCAAATTGTGCATTATAAAAAGATTTTTTCATGTCTGGCTCAAAATAAAACAAATCTTGGGAGAAGGAGAAAGTTTTGGAAATGCAAACACCTCTACCTCCTTCATTTGGTCTGGCAGCTGTTGACTGACATGGACATCCTTAAAGCTTGACTCTTTTTTTGTGGCTTCTATCTATCTTGTACCTCTTACCTCCTGGAGATTATAATTTGCAGCAAGCATTTACTTGTCTTTTTTGTACTTCCCAACTTCCTCTGTGCTCTGTGGAGGGATTATTTTTTTTTTTTAATAGGTCAAATAACATAATGTATTGTAGTGCTTCAGCAAACCCAGCTGTGGCTCCGTGTGTTACATAGCCTAAATAAAACATGTAAGGCAAGTCCTCAGGTCATGTAGTTGAATATCTGCAATCAGTCTTTACCAAGCTGGGGTGTCTCAGTCATATATAGCGTTACAGACCATGGTAATAGCCAGCATTTTTCAGCTAGCAAGAGTAATAAAATGAAGAAATACTTAATTTTTACACTTTTTTTCCACAAACACATAAAGCTTTTAAGGGCAATAACATAACATAACATTTGCACAACCTGATGTATGGAGTAACTTGTAAAGTAGGATATTTAGGGAAGAGAAAAACCCTATTTTTCTCTTAACATGTGAATTATTGCTGTTGCTAACAACATTACCGATGGATGACAAATCTGCTCGGTACTGGAGCAAAAAGACCCCATGTTCTGGGCTGTAAGATCTTCATTCTGTTAGAAGAGCTTGTGGAATGGTGAAGGAGATGGCAGCAAAAAGGTTATTTAGGAAAAAGGGAGGAAAATTTAAGTAATACACATTCTTTCCTAGAATAAGCCTGTCTCTAAATCCCACATTACAAACAGCTGTTCGTCAGCTAGAACAGTTCAAGAAATTAAGTAGTGCTCATGCAATCAGATTAATCAACTTGAAATAACTGTTCACTAACCATGAGTAAAAAAAGAGAAAGATACTCAGCTGAAAAAAAAACCAACCCCAAAACAAAACAAACAAAACAACCCAATAAATTACTCGGTCATGTCAGATGTTGATTAATAACGTTTTTTGCAGCATATGTTCCTGTGACCTTTATAACATGGATCAAAGAATATTTTCATATATTGAAGAATATCTTCAGAATGATTTTCAGAATGCTCCTCATAATGGAAGAAATGATGTATTTCCAACCTGCCTGACCTGAGTTGTGAAGCAGCATATCACTGTATACCTAACAACACAAGCTGTACCCTATACATAATACAAGTATGAACATTATTTGTCATGAGCCTCTTCACTATGGAAAATAGGAAATCCCTAAGTGTTAGGATTTCTGTAAACTGGTTTTTGTCCTTGATTCTGGACATGATTTGGTCCTTACCTTTCAGCAACTCATTTCTATTTCTCTGTGTTCAGAAGTCTACAGCTATGCTGTTTGGTCATCCCTTAATACAGTTCAAACCTAAGGCCATCTTCTGCTATTTGCAGAGGATCTAGCACAGTGTGCCCCTGATTTCGTTTCGGTCATACATGTTACAGTAACCATTATCATACGTTATTATTTCTGGATCTATCTTTGCTAAAAGGTCAGGCATTAACTTAAGGCACACATGTTAAGTTTCTACATATAAAAAAGGGAGGAACTTATTTTGTAGATGTGAAAATAATTATGCAATTATGTGTGAAAGATGAGGAAGACACAGGAGAACGAATAAAGAAAGCATGAGCTTGAGGTCACAGACTTATGAGTTATTCTTTGATTCAGCCAGTACCCATGCACCAGCTGAGTTTTAGCCATTCAGTTGGCTCTTGACACTGAAGAAGTAAAGCCTTCTTTTGGCTTTTAGGATTCTTTCTAACAATACAATGGAGTTATATATGATCATGAACCACTAAATCAATTTAAAAAATTAGAAATATTTAACAAAAGTTGAAACAACAAACAAGTATAAAAATATTCTCCTTTCTTTAGGTTAGTATTCAGAACTGGAGACTCTCAAATTGAAAGTGTTTTAAGTTAATAACTTGTCCATCAGGAAAGTTTTTGCTTAGCTCTAGCTTTGGTACATGCTATGGTCAGCACTTGGAAGCATTGGCTATATATTTATACGTTGAACAAGAGTGTTTTCTGTATCAGCCAGTAAAGTGAAGAACATATATTCTGTGGAAGAACAGAAGAATAAATTTTGACCTAGACTAGACAGATTTTTTTCTAATATAAACTTTTTAAAAAATAGTACCCTTATTGAAACAGAAGGGGAAACAGGAGATATTCAGTGCTTTAGTTCTGACAATAACTTCTGTGTATCCCACTTAAGGCAATATAAGTTGTGCATATGTCTTTAGAATCAGGCCAGCAATAAGTTGTGATTAATACACCCTTTATGTCACATGCGGGAAGGCAAGACTAATTCTTCGCTTTGAAAACTAAGGACCTACAGATAGGCTGACTATCTTAAATGCAAATCTCTTCACAGTTATCTGTTCTGCTCATCTTTTCCTCTAACTTTTCTGATTTATAGATTTTTTTTTTGTTTCTTTTAATGACAAGAGGTTTTAATTTAATTTGTAATCATATCAAATAACATTGAAAAAGAGAAAAACAGGAAAAAAATAAAGATGATATATGCGGGGAAATGCTTATTTTCTGAAAATTCCTGGCAAAAAAATTGTTTCTGGCTCAGCTATGTGCACTTTGTGGCTACATGAACTACATTCTTGATAAAACTGTGTGTGTTCAGCTTCTTAAAAAGGAGTAAAGCAACCTACTGTTTTCAGGTGACATGCTGATAGGTACCTGTTGATGTAATAATGTGTTGCAGGAAACTTAATGGAGTTTCATATCATCATTGATTCTGTTGAAGTGCATCACCTTGGAATATAGGGAAATTCAACTGCACATCATTCAGGGGACAATGTTTTGAAAAAGAGTCACAAGCGTAAATTATGTATACTTTCCCAGGTGCTGCTAGTAGAGTATCTTAGATGGTCTCCAGTAAGTGTAGGACATGTCTTCAGGGAAAATCCTGATTTTTTTTCTTTTCATGATGGACAAAGGCAAGAAACTGATTTGGTGATGAGGCTTTTTTTTTTTTTCTCATAGTGTCCTAACAGTTTATTCTATTTTTTTGCCCATATCTATGGGTAATACATAAACCTGTAATGGGTGGGAAAACTTCTTGATCATCTGAGCATTATACAGAAACTAAACAAGCTGAAAAATTATTTTTGAGATATTTTTCAGTGTTTCACTCTGGAGTAGTGTTGTTTTTGTTTTTTTTCCCCACACTTTTAATTTTGAAATCGATTTAATCTCAAATGTCTCTGAACTTGCTTTGAAACTATATAAAGGCTTGTAAAAACAGTGGTCACTTCTGTAAATGAGAATGTTCTAACTATTATCCAGATGAATATTCAAAGTTAATTTAATCTTTTAATCGTAGTCTGGACTCTACCAGAACTACGTTCCGTAGTTATTTTCATTTTGTCAGGTGAATCTGGTCTTCCAGAGAATCTCTGGAACTCAACTGCTTCTCTTTTTTTTTTTTATTTTTTTTTTTATTATTTTTTTTTATTATTAAAAGTGTGACCTCACTGGAAGACTGACTGATTAGGTGGCTATCTGTAGGGTTGGAGTCCAGAAGAAGGTTTATTTTTTTTGTTTTACTGCTCAAAAAAGGTGTCATTATGTGGTTTCTGATTAAAGTATTGTGTATGTTCTCACATTGTTTCTCTTGATGCCTCTGAGTTTCCAGTGAAAATAATTTTACCAGACAGTGTTTCATGGTAGAAGTAGGCTTGCGGATAGTTCTTACAGTTAGTCAGAGTGTAATCACCACTGTACGTGAGGTAGCGCTTATGGATTGCCCAAAGAGGTTACTGAGTTGTGTGTGTGTATAATATTTAAAAAAAAAAAAAAAGTCTCAGCCTAATTTTAAACCAGATGCATCACAAGATCACAATATGTGATCTTCACAGTGTCTGACTTGAAATTTTTGTGCAAATCTGGGACATGAGAGGCACTTTATGCAATACCAAAAATCATATCCATGAATGAAAAAGATTTATGCCCAGTATGGAGTGACTAGTTTTACAGTCTTTCCAAGATTAATTTCACACTTAGTAATTTCTGTGGAAGAGTTGTCCAGAAAAGGTTGAATCAATGCAGTGGGAATAGACTGTTAGGTTGAACAGGAACTCTGTTCTTACTCTGGACCAGAATGAACCAATGTCTGATTTGCTCTCGTCTTGCTGAGTTCTACAACAGTGTGTGTAACTCCCCATGAAATTAGATTGAGCTGAAGCTGGCCCTTATGGGGTTTCTGTTTAGAAGGTTTGCACCTTCCTATATTAAAAAAAAAATGAGCAGAAGTCCATCTTCTTAACTCTTGGCATTAACTGCTCAGTTATCCTGTTATTTCAACATAAAATGTCTGCTAAAAAAACTGGGTAGTACCTTGTACACTAATACAGGAAAAAAGTATTTTCAATAGTAAAACCACATAAGACATGTACATTCCTTTCATTACCAGCTATACCTGCCATCATTTTGCCCTGCTTTTTACAGCTATCACACCTGTTTAAAGCTGTGGTTTCTGTTAGAAGACTGATCATGGTGAGAGACCACACAAGAGTCGCCAAACAAGTATGATACTCTGGTGTGTCTTGATGACCATATTCAACTTCCTCCAATGTCAGTCAGATCCACAGGCTACTCCGTATTTGCCTGGATAATAGAGTAGGAGAGCAGTAAGCATCCAGTGAAGAGGATATGTCAATGGCTGTAAAATTTTAGGATCAAGTGAAGAGAAAACTCTTCCCAGATCATAAGTGAAGGCAAATACTGAGTTTGGTCCTCAGTTTCTTTGTTCTGTATCATTTGTTTTTCTTAATGAGTACTGAGGAGAACTCTTCAAAGCCTAGTGCAGTCATGCATGATTCCCAGCTTGGTTCTGCACAATCTAGTTTATACCTGAGGCCATACAGCTATAGTAAAGCAATGCTCTGCCCCAGCTAATTAACTCTGAGCTAGCTCACATTTTTTTCAAAATACCACTGTAAAACATCTGAATATTTACTTGGTAGGAAGAAGCTGGTAGACTGAAGGGGCCATGGCCCTACTTTCCACTTCTTTTCTCCCATTAGTACCATTCGATATATGTAAGTTTACCTGGGCACCTGATGCAGCTACTTTGACAGCTTTGCTCACTTGGAAACTGCAAGGATGAAGGTTGGGTAAGCACTATACAAACAGTGAGCTAGACACAGTTTGCAATGTAGATAGACACATACCATATGTATAGACAAAACAGATGGTGAGAGAGGGAGGAGGAGAGTTAGGAACAGAAGTACAGAACAGCGAACAGATTTCCTCCCAGTTGTCCTAGCATCTAGTACAGGATCAAAATAAGAGCCCAAGTTCCTTGGCCCAGAGGCTGGTGTCTTATCAGTGTTGCCTTTAGTCGTGGAGGTTGTTTGGGTTTTTTTTTAATTCCTTTAACTCATTTGCTCACTTTGAGTATAGCTATTACCTTTTAGAGAATTTGGAGTTTGTCTTTTTGTCTGAATAGTTTAGACATTTTCTAATCGCAGTGGTTCTCATCAGGAAAGGTCAGGAGGAATGACATTTTTCATAGTCAGTCTAGTTTAAAACCTGGCTATGGTTCATGCATAACAACAGCAACAATTTGCATTTATATAGCACCTTTCATCCCTTAGGATCTCACAGTGCTTTATAAACCATATGTGGGAATAACTTCACTGAAATAACAGTTAAAAATCCCCCTTGAAGCCCCACAGCCTGTGGGATAGCTGAGGAGCAGCATACGGTCCAACACTGCTATACAGTCCATAGAGAAAGGTATTGGGAAGGTGCTGTTTCTTACTAGAGAAAGCTGGTAGATGAAGGGTAGATAGAGTTAAATTACATATGAGAAAATTTGACTTGAATGGACTTTGAGAAGATCCTATCCCTACAAAAAGAGTTGTAATAAAATTTCAAGATCACTAGTAATCTGAGCTTTGTTTTTCTGCTGCTTCTGCAGGATGACACTTCTGACAATACAACAGACCGAACAGATCCGTATACTTTAACTCTTCACACTATCTAGAATCAATATATATATTTAGGTTAGATGCTTAATAGTAAACTATATCTGGTAATATTCCTGTCCAAATATTAAGTGAACCTGTCCCTGCTTCAATCTGACAGTATTAGTGTGCAGTTTCTTGGTTACATAGTGCCTTCTCTTTCAAAAAAGCCCCACAACCAAACCTGTATAGTTTTACACATTCTGATTGTTTAGAGAGCAATAATGAAGATATTTGGTTAGCACAAAATGAGATGGAAGTGATGTCTACCAGAAGATTTAGAATAAATGGAGAAAATTAAGTTAAGTGGGCTTGAGTTAATCAGATAAAGATATGTGTGTGGTTCTCATGACTAAATTAATCACGCCAGGTACTGAAAAGTAACTTCTATACATCCTCAGACTGTTCTTTGGAAGTGCCTAGCAGTGAGAGAGCCAAAGGATACAGTGACAGAGAGGCTTTCTGCATCTCAACTTGTTCCAGTGCTTTCCAAGGTGATTGCAAGGTTACACTTACTATTTTTTTTTTTTTTCACTGAGTCATAGGAAAAAAATTAATTTAGAGATGAATGTAGTCTACTAAATATGCCATTAGGTTTGTTTTTCTAAGCACTGGACACATAATTCTTATTAGGGAGCAGGCAGAGTGTTAATATATGGCTTGAGTCAGAAGATACTCGTACCCTACAGCACCCAGTGAAACTAGTGGTAGTACAGCTCTTTTTAAACATCCTGATCATCTCTGAGGAGTGCTTGTCCCACTGTCCTCAAGGACATCTGTGACAGTGTCTGACTGGCTTCAGCAGGAGTCAGTGGTGCTAACCCTCATCTATGCTTAGTGCTGTACAGGCCACCCAAGCAGCAGTTATTCATCACTGACATCTTTGACACAGTGTCTTAAAGGTGGGGAACAACATTTCTGCAGGGAACTATGCATTGATGAACTGTGTAGATGGTAGAGCTAGCTTTAAGGGCTGATCTTGAAGAAAATGGAATTATTAATGCCCGTAGTGATGAGATAAAAAAATAATATTACCCTGAGGACATAATTTGTCTTACATGAGAGGAGGGCTGACAAACGCCCCTGATAAAGCCTATTATTGTTACTCTTAAAGTGCAAAACTTTGTAATAACAGGCTGAGAACAAACTGCTTAAATGACAGGTTACCTCAAACCTTCCCCCAATTAAAAAGGGCCTTCTTTTTTTCCTAGTATTTTATATTTAACTTCCAGGACCAGAGGAACTCTTTTTAATAAGGTTAGTTCTTGTGACTAATTTACTCAAAGAAGAAACAAATGCCAGTATATATTTATTCAGCACTGCTTTACTTAAACCATATTTCACTTAAGAAACACCTGGAAAGCATTTTTCTATCTCCAGCCCTACATTCAACTAAATATTTGTTAGCAGAGGTGTGTGTTTAGTTCCCTGAGTTGTGTGGGATTGTTTCAGTTACTTGATTGGATGACTGAAAATGAGGAAAAATATATGAGGAAGACTTCAGTCTGTAAAAGTGATGGCTGATAGGGGAGAAAATACACGTCTATATAAATTTGTAAGTGGCACAGAGAAAAACAGAGAATAAAGTAGTGGATTTCTGTTGGGATTCAAGAGGACTTTCTGTGGGAGAATGGACAAGTGAGCAATCCTGTGTGAGAACAAGACTGATAAGAGCCTCAGCCAAGCAAGAATGCGATAAGGACGTGACCCTGAATGAGGGGGGAGAAACTCGACGAGACAAACAACCCCCGGAAGGGTTTGGGATGGAAGAGGAAGTTACACGAGGCAGGAAGCCTGGCAAGGCTGATGGGGCACTTTTTATCCAGTCATAAGAAGGCTTAAAGCGCGGCCTAAGTTAACTGTCCAGTCTTGAGGACTTGCACTGCATGTTACTCACGTGTGTGGGAGAACTTTATAAAAGGGCTTTCTTAGTTGTAATAAACGGGCATTGCTTGATCACATTGTCCGTGTGCGTGCTCAGCTCTCCTGCAGACCTCCTTGCCACAGGGATGTTGCATAAGAGTCCCTAAAGTAAATGAGCAAACTCATGGGAGCAAGAAAACAAAAACCCTTAGGTCTTCCTATACAAAGATATGCTGCCCTTGGTTCACGAGGTCTCTGAGCTACACATCATTGGGGAGTGAGGGAGCAGTCTGAGGGGCTGTCACTACAAACTTGTGCTGTTCTTGTGCTCTTCCCTTGACTTTGCTGCTGGTCAGCTGAAGACAGGTTACGAGCCTAGCTGAACCTTTGGGGTGGCAAGCATTGTTCTTCACTTACTGGATTTCAAGTTGCCCAGACAAATCATCCCAGCTTGTATGAAGAAGTGCAGGACTTGAGCTTTCGAGGAATGTTGAAAGTAAAGTAAAAAACATGGTGTTTTTTTGTATGCTTCGTAGAGGGAGATTGAAAGATGGGGGATTCCTGATATCCTGTTCTAACTGCATCATGGCCCCTTGTGCCACCTTCAATGCAGGTGAGCTGAATCTGATGTGAATTATGGATGGCACAAGAGTCCTCCCCCACTGAACTGCCGTTGAGCAAAAGTCACAGTCGGAGTGGGAGGACTGGCTATCCCCAGGCTGGATCCTGACCTGAAAAGCACCTCTGCTGCTATTTCTGGCTGTACCATAGCAGCAGAGCCCCCAGAAAAAAACCCAGTGCTTTAGAATATAATCAGGAAGGAATTTCCCTTCTGCTTTCTTGCCACCTACCAAAGGGGTTTAAATGCTTTGACTAGCTCAAGGGGTACCTTGGGAAAAAATATTGTTTCTGATTCTTGGACTTGGTGGGACAGACCTCTAGATTTCTCTGGGTTTGGAGGTGTTTTGAATTGCTGTATATAATGAAATCTTCCGTATCAGCCTCTCGCTTCCTCCGTTTTCTCCCTTGACTCTCTGCTTAACAAAATGAGCCTATGGTGCCCCTGGAGTGGCTGTTTTATTCATAGATTTAGCCCCTTTCTTACTGCAGCAGCTTCATCAAATATTTTTCAAGGACAACTTTTCTCCCTAAAGGTTTGCTCAGCAGCAATGACTGTCTCATCTAGGGAATCTATTCTGATTAATTTGACTTTAGCTTTCTTACTGCTCCAGTGGAGTCCAAATTTGTCAAGGACTTAAATATATATACACTCACACCAGGGAAGTTTTGCAAAAAGCCAGAACACAATGAGCTGCCTCCTAATTTTATTAAGAGGCTCACTCTTTGGGAAGGGACTGCTGTTATCAGCTGGACCAGAGTGGAATTCAGCAAAAATTAAGATTTGAAGCTATGAACTAACTAATTTCTGATATAACTGCAAAATATTCAGTATTCAGGGTCATGAGAGATTTTTTTTTTTTTTTTAAAGTGGCTGTGTTGCTGCAGTTTCTTCCCCATGGGGAGCTGGTGCCAGGGCACAGAGCAGGATACCACCCCTGTGAACAGAGGGGCAGGCAGCGCTGGGGGCAGACCCCACTGACTGTGCTGGGGACAGAGCTAGAGGGGTCGCAGCAGGCAGCGCTGAGTGCCCAGCCCAGTGCTTGCTCAGCTGGTCTGTCAGTTGAAGCCTTCTGCTTGCAGTGTCCTGACAAACAGCTTCGTCCTCTGACCAAGTATTCATTAAAGTGGGCGGGCAGCAGCTGTTTTTCACTTCCAGACGAATTCAGGATGTGGAGCCTCTTCAGACACCTTGATGTTATCTCAGGCTCTTCTCTCACTCACTATTTGCTTCAGTTTCTGCTAGAAACATGCCTATTTCTTGTAATGTGTTAGAGGAACCCAGTTTTTATAGAACTGTATCTATTCTTATATAGGTCTTTTTTATCTGTACTCCTTACTCATAAAATACAACTTCTTAAGGAACACTTGACCACTTTGCTGTCTTAGTTTAGCTTATTTAAATGGGAATTGAGACTGGAATTCATAAAGAAAAGTATTAAAAGCTTTCCTTCTATCATAAGCCAATAGAGACATCACTTTCTTTCAGAACTAAAAGAAAAGCTAAGGAAGAATGAAAGGAGAGAGCAATCAGACATCTATCTAAGACCATACCTTAAGATGCTGACAGGGTCTTGGATAATATCAGAAACCAAATGATAGCGTGACTGGAAAACACCTTTAATGATGGGCCATGATGAATTTCTAACCCCCAAAGAAATCAATCTGCCATTCAGCTGTGGTTTCCCTGCTTCTCTTTCCATAGTGAATACATGTTTCAGTAAGAGCCTATTTTAAAAAAGAAACATAAAAGGGGAAGTGAAAGTAAACCTAGACTTCTTCATCCCACATGTGGAATTAATTTTGGAATGGCTGTGAGTTAACTATAGCACTTGCAGGCATCTTTGTGAAATTCTAGAGCTGCCAGTGAAAAGAAATTTCTCTAACCATACTTTAATGGGAAGATGATGTGGAGTCTTTTGTACAACATTTAGAGGAGGTGACTGTAAATTAGCTTTTTTCCCCCCTACCCCCTCATATTGTCTGTCCCTATAGACAGAGGTATGCCTGACCACACAGTGTGCTTTAGCTGACTGGCCCTGTGATTCAAATCCAGCCTGTGGGACACTTTTGCCTGATCGGCTGCCTTTGCCACAAAGGCTGTTAAAGTACTGTACAGTTGCTCTGCAGGCTTTGCTTGATCCTGCCATGTTAAGCAGCTGCTGTCCTGAGCTGCCATTCAATCCATGTGGGACTGAAAACATCCTTTACACAACGCCTGAGGGCATCCAGGCTTAGAAAAGTGAGCTGCAAAGGGTGACTCTCAAGAAGGATCCCAAAACTGGGATTAGAACAATTCACTGAAACTGGACCAATTCCCCAGAGCTCAGGAAGGCTGAGCTTCTGTGGTATTTTGTTCTCTTGGTTAGCACAGAAAGGCAGATGAGTTTCCCAGTGCTGTGATCTACAGAGCTTTTCAAATTTACTGTTTGGGTTACTTTCCTCTCTTTTGTTCTAGGGTTACCTGTAGCTTTGGAGGGTCTCTGCTCTAGGACTCTGCCTCATTCCCAGGGGCATATTCGATATTGGAAGCTGTGCCTTTTATGTCACTTGGTGCTTCTGGTATTAGCACTTTACTGCAGACAAGAAGATCATGAGAATTGATTCCAGCTAGTATGGGATAAGTAGATGGGGGCTATTCAGAGAAGCAGACTCCAGATGCTTGCCTGTGTGGTGCATGACCTTCCTTAGTTGTTCAAGGGTAGCATGAAAGGTGGATGAGTTTGAAAGCATTAGCATTCCTCTACACCTTCTGAATAATTTTACTATCTTATAGGAGTTAATTTTGTTTGAATTTCTTCCTGTTGTTTTCTTTCCCAATCCCCACCACTTAGGAGGTCAGCAGAAAGCTACAGCTTGCCTCATATTTATTCAGTGACTTTTTCAGATAAGCGTCTGTCTCTTCAGACTTCTCACATTTAACCCCTTACTTTGGGTAGACCTTTACTTCTAGGCTTGGAGATAATTCCCTGTTAAGTGTCCTCTGCAGTCTGCTTATGACATTGAATTTGGAGGAAGATTTCTATCTCACAGGGTTGAAGATTATTCAAGGGAATGTTGTATAGCTGTTTACTTTCCTGTTAGACATCTTGTAGTTTCCACAGATGTATAACTTTAAAAACAATGTGTTCTGTGTTAACATATCTAAAAATAAATGCATTAGAAAATATCTATACCAGAGCACTGGTACATTAAACCCAGGTTGCTCCCAAAGGCATAAAATAATCAAATCAATACTTCTATCCAGGCTAGCTTTATTATTTTTAAGCAGCTTTTTATTGTTAAAAAAATGTGTATCTAACAGCAATTACCAGCCAGACCTGTGTCTTGGGTAATAAACAGGTGTTCAACAGAAAGTTGCCCAACAGTTTTACCTTCCAGTTTTGTTGTGGGGCAGAAAGTTTTTGGTTTTACTTCCTATTTGAACATAGTCTTTTAATAAGACTCTCCTGTTTGGCATCTACTTCTGTCTCCACAGAGTGACTTTTAGGTGGGAGGGGGACAGACTTCAGGCAACCTTATTCTAAGGTGCACCTATCTCTGGGTACCTGCTGTCTGTATTTAGGCTGTGAGTAAAAACCATTCCCTGGCCTCTTTGGTTTCCTGGGGTGCTAAATGGAAGGGAAAGCGGTAAGAGAGATGTAGCTGATGTGCTGGGTCTCAGGGGATCCTTGTGAGCTGTAGTGTTCATGCACTGTGTCACCACAGTCAGTGTCTCGAGGAGGAGGCAGCAGCCAGTTCTTGGTGCAAATGCATGTGCCAAAAGGAGCCCTGCAATGGGAATTATCTATAACTTCTTTCTCTTCGTCCCTCTTTGTCTCAACAGACCTGATAAAGCCACTATATGCACAGTGCATAGGTTTTTACACTTCTGTTGTGTGCTCAGGAGTGTGAGGACAGATATACTAGAGGTCGAACTGAAGCTGCAGGTGGTATTTTTCAGCCCAAACTGAAGAACAAATCTGCATTTATCAAAGATTTCATTGAATGGATTACTGATTTATCATCCAGAAAATTAATTGTAAATATTTAATTTAAATTTTTTTCTATGAATTTTGTTTTTTTTAAACAATGTAATAAAAACATTACACAACATACTTGTAAATTAAGATGAACTTCTAGTGCTACTGTAGAGCAATTTTTCAAAGTGCACATTTAAGTCCTTTGTGGACATCTGAGAACACCTTCCATGGGAGAAAATTCAAATTTTATTTATCAAATTATAAATTTGAAAATTTATTTAGAAGTTCAAAATTGATACTTATTTTGAAATTTGTTTCAATTAAAAAGGAATAATTTAAATCTTCCTTATTTTATGAGACCGAATGCAACAGTGAGCCATAGAGGGATCCTAAATTTAGGTTAAAGAAAACTTTTATTTGTTTTAAGGTACAGGAAAAGTCTAGTGCTGAATGATATTTATTGGTACCATCATTTGGAATTAAGGTTAACATATAAGAGTGTTATCTGGGTAACTAGATTAGTGCTAAAGAATTAGGATCTTAATTTTCAGAGCAGTCTGTTGAATTAACAACTTTGTTTATTGGGCTTAAAAACTCTGCCTTTCTTTGTTTAACAAGAGTATTTCTGCCATTGTATGGTGATAGTCCAGGGAAGGTATTAATCTATATTAAAATATCTGTATTATTTTTCATGCTCATTTCCTTCCAAGGATCACACGACATGTAATATGTGTATCTGCAAACTCTGCTACTTTCTTCAGGAAAACTGCAACTTCCTTTCACAGTTTCCATCTTCATTTGTAATGAGGAACATGCTTTGCTTTAGAAATTATTGCAACTAGAGAAGCAAAAGTAAATGATTGAGAAGCAAAAGTTAACCATGCCTGGAGGAAAAAAAAATGCTGTGCTCTGCCATGCTCATCTTTATTATGTCTACTGGAGTCCCAGGGAAGCAATGCTGGCTCATGATGAGAGGTGGGGTGGGTACAGGCCATGACTTCTGTCAGAAGGAGTGCAGGGGAGGTGCTCTGCAGATGTCTTCACACATTTCCAGCGGGAGCATGTGCTACAGTAGGCAAAGCATGTGTGGGCAAAAATGGGTGGGCCACAATCCCTATTGGTCTCTTAAAAAATCTATACCTAAAAGGGAGAAATCTGAGAGTGTCTTTGTGTTGAGATGCTAATCTTGGAGAAGCTGGCCCTCTTAAAGACAAACTATTGCAATTTTTGACCTTCTGCAAGTAGTACATTACAATCATATATACACAGTGTTGAAGCAGAGGTTGGCATGACCTGGCAAGCTGTGCAACTCTCCCTAATGCTGCTGTTAGAATTAACTGTCAACAAAGCCACTAGCTACCATAACCTGAGAAATACTCCTTTTAAAAAAGGGCCTAATCTGGTTTTTCTTCCTTCATTTTTATCCCCACATCACTCACCCTGAAAGTTTTATACTGACATCAACAAATATCCATCTGGTTTTTATTTTATACGTGCCATGAGTATCAATCATTCCAGTTCTGGAAAAAAAAAAAAAAAATTCCAAACTTGTTGCTACAGTTCTTTTGGTTGCAAAGTGAAACATGTTTTTATGACTGCTTGGTGCAGGTAAGCTGCTCTCTTTGTAGGTTTTTTTTTTTTGTTTTTTTTTTTTTTAAGACTGAATCTTGAAATACACAGAACAACAGCAGTCAGCCAGCTAATTCAGAGCCGGAGTGTGAAACTGAATGTGATCTGAAGTACTCTGCTTCTCAAGATTGAAACTTCCCTAAATATTCTTTTCCTCTTGTATTTAAAGTTGCTTAAAAATAATAACCATACCCAAACAGCATATGCACCATTTAGACAAGAGAAGATTCATTTTAGTGTTGGTTTCTTTTTTTCCTAAAGTGTTGACCTCTGAATTTTGCTTGGAGGTCTGCATTTATCCAAGTCTGGGCTTGAATATGATTATACAGTTATCACAGATAGGAAGTTTGGAACTTGATTTGAAGAAAGTGATGGAAAAAAGAAGACAACTCTGTGAAGGAAAGCAGAAAAGACTGCTTCTGAGTAATGGTATGTTCAATTTAAACCCCGGTGATATGTATTCTTTAAATCCTGACTAACTTGTTGGCTTTTGAACAGAGAGTTTCCTACCACTTAAAGATGAGAAAAGAATTTGCTCCTGAGAATGTGACATTTGACATGAAGACAAGACCACATTCTTCTGAAGATGATACAGTCTCAGGACTATGTGCCTGGTGTATGGCTGGACTTTTTGTCCAAGGAAGAGCTGCTGTTTTACCTTTTAGAGAAAGAGTTATAGCAAAATTTTGTAGGATGGGGATGAAGACGAATATTAACTGTTTTTATGGCAACATGCAGCCTAAGAGGAGTATAACTGCTGGAAAATTATTAGATATAAGATGGATATATGACCTTATGTCCCAAAGACAAATGCTTGCCCATTATAACTTGGTCATACAAACTATCCAGAGACAAGCAGTTGGAGCTCTGAGATAGCTAAAAGCCTCCCTGATGTCATTCTTGTGCTTGACACTTTGCAAAGCACCTTCTCTCTCTGTCCTAAGCCCACCTTGCCGGATGCAATGATGCAACAGTACCCTCTTTTTCTTACATCTTTCCTCCACTTACGGGAAAGGAAAAAAAAAAATTTTTTCCCCTTGTCTGGGGAGACAGGGCAAGATTTACCGTGTAGAATGCAAGCTTTATAGAGTGTTGTTTTTTTTTTTCTCTGCCTCTGTTTTTAATTGAATGCGAAGAGTAATTTCCCTAAGAATGCAGAGAGCAACCAGTCTGGCATACCAAAAAATGGCACCTTGTTAATTAACCAAGCAACCGTCAACTTGATCGAACCTCTTTGAAGTTTTCCAGCGGTTACGTGCACACCATATGCGAAGAGATTAGTAATGTAGAAACGCCATTGTTGGCAGTAAGGTCAGCTTCTTGATCAATAATAATTCAGCCTGAGCAGACATTTAATCTAAAAGAAAGAGGTCATCTCCAATCAAGTCCTTTAAAGAGATCGACCAACAAAATCTAATCACTGTTTGTTGAATATTTAGTCAACCAGTGACCTTGCTTAATATTGTTTAATCATACATTATTAACTAATTCCTCCATTCAGCTCCAGCTTGTGTATTAGATTTTGTCCTAATTAGTGTTATAACTATTAAAGAAGAAAGACATTACAGTTTGTGTGACACTGACTTCATAGGCCAGGGCCAGCAAAACCAAATCCAAAGCCTTTCTGCAAGGCTGAATCTTTCTCCATATCATTCCTAATAAATGTTTCTTTGGCCTGTTCTTGTGGACTGTCCGTTGTTAGAGGTTCTTAACATCACAACATAGCAGAATGCTGTAACATATCTTTATCTCATGCACTGGGGGAAAGTAAGGAAGGAATATGTCCTTTCATAGGTATATGAAGCAGAGCATCTCACTACTAAGTGTGTCACCGGTGTCAACAAGGAACAGATTGCAGTCCCACTAGAAGTATGGTAAAATACTAGAAATCATATCTTCACATAGTGTTTGTGTTATTGATATCTTGTTTAATTTTTAAGAGTCTGATGTAAAGGGACCAGTTCACACTGAATAGCAGTAAAACAGCCAGCAGGCTGAATAACAATGAGGGGAAAATAGACTTCAGCCCCAATGTCACCTTCGTGTTATAAGGTGACTTACTCCCTCAGTCCTGACTGAACGGGGGTGATTAGGGATAGGAAATCACTTTGAGTTTCCCAAACACTGTCTCCGGAAGAAGTCATTGAGAACATCTCTATCTGTATGCCCGGAGTTAATGAAGTTGAAAGTCATTCAGGCTGCATCTGTATTGGAAAAAACCATTCCAAATCACCACCAACAAAAATCCCGCATCCAGACCTGGGGTAACTATACTCTGTTGACTCACAGATGGAGAGTGCGTTTTAAGGCCAATGTTACATTCAGGATTGTGAAAACAGGATTTTGATGTGAATACTATGTGTGTTAGGTGCTAACCTGTAATAAAACTACCTATTTTTAAAATTTATACTGGAATTGGGCTTTGTAGTTCACTTTCTTGTAGCCCATGGGTTCCAAAATGCATAAAAGCATGATACAGAAATACAGAAATCATAGCTTTAGTTATTTAAGCCTATGAGGATGGAGAAACCTGGGCTGCTCTACTTATCCCTGAAAGCAGTAAATCAACGCAGATTGTATCTCCTTTGGGGTGTGTTTTGGCAACTCCAGCTACCTCACCTGCACAAGGACAAGTGGTGTGTTTTCCATCAAGCACCAAAAAGATACAGGGATTCTTTTACTCTTCAACAGGTTTTGAAATGAGTTGCTTCAGCTGACCCAAACCAGTGGTTCTCAAGGCTAAGTGCAGGCATTGAGAGCAGATGCCGAAATGTCACGGCATCTCAACAGGGTGAATCCCAGCAGTTCTTGACTGTGCTTGTCCTTTGAGATCCCACTGGTGAGCTGTACCTGACATGGTGCCTGTGCCAGACCCCTTGGTATGAAACACACAGGTGACAGATGTGTGCCAAGTGTGTTCAGAGGCTCTTGTGCAAGGATCAGACTTGGTGCCTGTCTGCAGTGGAAGTCTCTGTTTGTTTTTCATGTTCTTACAGGGGAATCTTCCTTCCTGTCAGCTTCACCTGCACTTGCTTATTTCTTACACAATATACTAACACTTGCTTATGGGACTGTGAGCCTGAAAATGTATTTGTAATTTTTTTCCAAGCATATCAACTGTTCTTACCAGATATAGTACCTAACTTTGCCTCTCTGACCATCTCAGTTGCAATAGTGCCCTACTGACATCAGCTTCCTCTTAAGGGCAGTACAGAGTCATTTCATGACTTAAAATTCAGCAATGATCCATGAAATGCTGCATAAGGCACTAAATAAGAATTTTCTTATTTCTTTCAAAGGAAAAAATGAAAGAGACAATAGGAACTGCATCTTACTCAATTATAGTTGGTAATTGGTAACTAATTTTTTTTTTTGTTGTTTTAAAGTCAATATCAGACTGTTTTTGTATTGCAGTAATTTCTTATGAGTGGAAATTTTAATGCTTTGTATTCTCAGAATTTTGGGTATGGAATTGATATTCTCACTTAGATTTAAAACAGGACTCTGATGAAACATCTACCAGCTCAGTCATACAGTCCATGTTGGAGCTAAGGAAAGACAGAGGTTTCAAGTTCTACTTGGTGATCTTGGGAGTCATCACTTCACGGTTTTGTACCTCAGCCATTCAACCAAGAAAGTTATATACAAATCTAGATCACAAGCAAAACTAAATGATGCCTCAATGGGTATATTCGGTGCAAGAACTTATTTTCTGCATTCTTTCTTTCCTTCAAATGGTTGTCCTAGTAGGCATTCATGCTGAGACTTCATTTTACATGAAAAGAAAAAGTAGATTTCTCAGAAGGAGAAACTCTGTCTTTGAAATCTGCAAATATTAGACCTAAAATCTACAAAAATCTGGAAAACACTGATCTTGCAGAAGCTAATGTTATAATCTCACACAAATTGATATGCTGTTTGCTGTGCCCTCTGGTCAGGGGCTAAAATTAGTCAAATTTTCATTTGAATACATCTTTTAAATATTTTAACATGGTTATTGAACTCATGTTTATGATGTTTTGATAAGGATTTGGGGAGTGTTTTAAATATTGATTACATAACATAACCAATTTTAGGAAGGATTTTAGTTTTCAGATGGAATAACTGCTATAAGTAGAGACAGTAAGTCAGAATTGGCTAAATTTATCCCCTAAGGTTTTCAATCATTTGGCTAAAATAAAAACTAGGAGGAAAGGGAGGAGTTGAGCCACAGCAAGCTATGTGAATGTAGTTTTGTTTTATTGACAGGTAAATACGATAAACCTCATGTAGTGTGTGAAGCCACAAAAAGATTTCTGTGGGAGAGTTTTTCTTTTCTGTCATTCCATACCATATATCTTTTTGTTGGGCTAATGTGTTCATTGCCTTATCATGAGTGGAACTGAATCCTCAGTTCTCAGTATAGTTAAGGGATGTTGCAGGTGCTTGGAAGGATGTGTGCTTGTGAGGTGCAGCATCTATTGGTTTCTTAGTGCCATTACTCTCCTGATTCAGCACAGCATGATGTCAACAACAGGCTCCTGGGAAAAGGAAAAATGGCCCTTTGACTTAACTGGTGCTGATCAAGTGTCTGATTTCCTTTTATATTTATTGTATATCACAACATCACAACATTTCAGACATAGATACATGAGCAGAGCGGATAAGAGTAGAAATTTTGCATGTCTGTGTGTTTGCATGTCCTGGTGTGTGCATTGAATAGGAATTGTTCCCAGAAGTAAATTAATTTACATTAAATTAAAATATTGGCAGGGAAAAAACAGCAAAAGATTTAACCCTCTAAGGTGCTGCGCTGCTGTGCTAGAGCAGCTTGTCTACATATGCAATCTCCCTCTGAAATGCCCTGGGCTAAACAAAGCACATCATAGCAGGGGAAGCTAGAAAAGGCAGCAGAACTTGTGCCTGTGCAGAAACCTGAGATTTTATGTCCCATATGGTAGTTTATGGGCGATTATGATGCCTCAGTCTGACTCAATATGTGAAATGAAAGAATGAAAATAGTCCTATTGCCAAAAAAGAAGAATGATTTGGAAGCTCAAGGTCTGGCCCTCAATAGGGCTGAGTAAGTCACAGACCAACTGCTGTGATTTATGTGATGGTACAAGTGTGATTAACTTTCCCCTGGATCATTAGAGAGTCGCTGTGGGTGGTGATGTGCCAGTTACTGTTCTCAGCTGGAAGGAGAATCAGCAATAAACAGCCAGATGGGGGGAAAAGGGGAGAAGGAAATTCTTAATCAGAGCTGAATTTTAAGATTAAAATTGCACAGATTTTAAGTCGACTAAAAAAGTGCTTACTTGGTTAACCCTGGAGACTTCAGTTGTCTTTCTCTATAACAGCAGAATGCAGGAGATCTGTCACCTGACTTGAAATGCTTGTCTGCACTTTGCAGAGGTCTCACGTGAACCCTAGCAGTGACAGGTACAGTTGTACATAGCCCATTTCCAGATGCAGCTTGAGCATATTTGCCTGAGGGTGGTGGGGATGTGTGTGTCCCATTGTTTTGAGGGGTGGTGGTGCAAGTGCCTTTTCAGTGCAATCTCCCTTCAGGAATTTATACACTTTGAGATCCCCCTGAGCTTTCTCTTCTCCAGGCTGAACAGTCCCAGCTCCCTCAGCCTTTCCTCACAGGAGAGATGCTTCAGTCCCTTCATCATCTTGGTGGCCCTTTGTTGGACTCTCTGCAGTATGCCCTTGTTTCTCTTGTACTGGGGAGCCCAGAAGTGGACACAGGACTCTAAATGTGGCCTCATCAGTACTGAGAAGGGGAGAAGGATCACTGGCTTCGACCTTGCTGCCATTGCTTTGCAGCCCAGGATACCATTTGCCTTCCTGATGGCAAGGGCACGTTCCAAGATAAGTTGTGCTTTTTAGTTACTTCTTTTTGTTTTGGAAGTTCAGTCATGTGGTCTGTGCTCCAGAGGTCTGGGGTGTGCTGAGCTTGCTGAGAGCAGACCTTGTAGCTTTGAACACTTTTAATTGCTTCAATCTACTCCCCTGCCCACCAGTTTGCCCTGTCCTATTGTGTCTTTTGCAAAGTGCATCTGTATATTGTGCACCACTGACAAAAACTCTGTGGCATGATGTAGCAGATTTTTACAGAATGAGTTTAGGGAGGATCAATGCAGGGGTAGCAAACTGTGAAATCACTATTACAAAGGACTCATTTTATAAAAGAATACAGCAAATCGTGTTAAAACATCTCCCCTTGAGAGGGTTCAGCCACCTCATTTTTGCAAGTGGTGTAATGTTTCAAATCACATTGTAACATTTTACATTAGACTCTAAGGCTGTAAACTGTAAGGCTGTATGCAGTAGTGAATGATAAACAGTGCTGAGCCATTTCCTAAACTCTCATGCTTACTTCACAAAATATTTTAATGTTTCTCAGCACAAAGATAACAGGCTTTTGAAAAATGACTGTTATGACAGCATATGGCAAAATAACCAGGCATACATGCCTTTGTGATGCCTAGACCATCCAATTAAGATTATAAACTTCTCTACTATTACATCTCCATCAGAGATGCATCTCTCTCAAATTGGCATCATTGCAGAAAATCACGGTTAAAACACCAGACCACAAAAAATGTTTCTTGTGCTTGTCCAAGTGTGGAATTTCAGTTTTACGTGGTTCTTCTATAACATCATTTGTAGTAAGGTCAGCGTGTCCAGTTTTCCCTCCCAAAGGCCCAGAACTGAAAATCCTTGCATCTGGATCAGTGATGGGTCTGAGATTCACTGTCTTGTGAACCACTAGAGCTAAATACTGCAGCTTGCTGTCATTCAAAAGTCATGACTCACTACTTCCCAACAAGATAAGACTTTGGTTTCAAAGTCCCTATATTCAAAAAATATGAAGATTAGCATACCTGAATTATTGCATGGGGAATATGGAAAACTCTAAAACTTATTAATTATTGTTTCCCTTCATCTGAGGATTTTATGATTATCTCTTACTATAGCAATAGCACTTGAATTTGCACACTGAAAATTTAAGGACAATAAAGACCCTGGTCTTTCTGTAAGACACACAGCTATTCTGAATGGTTCCTTGTACTTGGGTTGTGTTTCTCCCTCTGCCACAGATATTTACATATAACTTTTCAATTTCTGGGTAATTTTAACTTTTCTCATAATATGTCACATCTTTAACTGACTTCTTCTGAATTTGGTATGCTTCGTGTTGGTTTTAGGTCAAAAAAGCTTTAATAATTAGGGTTTGAGGTAGCTCAAAAGTCACAAGACCAAGTGTAGGCAATGGAAAAGCTGCTTGAATGTTCCTGATAATTTAGGGGAGAAAACTTTACAATGAATAGACTGCTTTGGTTAGGAGGGAGGCCGAGCTGGGGGTGAGTGGGACTGGGGTCACTGTGTAGCCATTACCACTTCAATCATTATTAAATTATTTAGACGAAGTCGAGCTTTGTAAGAAGGGAGGATCAAGTCTCACTTCCTTTCTTTGCTTCCTCTTTGCCACCCTGTACTGTAGCCTGGTGACTAACCCACATTTGCATCAACAGGAGCTTTCACTCTTTTCAGGCAGGAGAAAAAAATGAGCCAAATCCTCCTTCACTGTGGGTGGAAGGAAAAGGCATTTTCATCCTCTTGCTTTGTAAACACTGCTGTGCACTTCCTTTGCCTTTTACACAGTTCATCCAAATCAGCACATTTAGTTTGGGACCTCTTGGACTGTTCCATTTAATATACTGATTTTTTTTCTGGGCTTTTAATTTCAGCGAGGAAAACAAAAATACAAACAAAAGAAATTTGATTTGATGAAGACTAAAGCATATTGCTTGGTTGTCTCTCTTTTGCAGTTGGATAGCTCTCTGGGAAATCAGTTATTTGCACAGCCCTTACAGTGGCAGACAAATCCTCTTTCCTGAACAGACCTTGCTGAAGAGTCCTGCATCACTCTGAACTGAAAGCTCTCTCAGTTGGCTGAGTGACACTATCACACGTTTCTGACCTAAGTCAAGCAGAGTCTTGCTTGCTGACTGATCTTCTCAGTGCTGTTTGCTTTATGCAGTGCAAACTGGTGCATGGCATGAGAGAGAATTAAAATGATGTTTATATATTAGCGTAAGCCTTTTAGACAACATATGTTCAGGACCTGATCCTGAACTATCAGCGATTTTACAGAGAGAGTCTTACCTAGACAAGATTAATGCAGATGTTGAGTCTTAAATGGAGCTGCTTGATCCATTCCCCACTTAGAGCTGAACTATACAGAGTGCCATTGTTTGTTCTCATGAACCTTAACAATTTGCTGGGTATTAGTTCTGCTTTTTAACAGACCTTGTAACACTATGCAGGCAGTTTTCAACCCCAAATCTCGTCTTCTATCTTCTAAAAATAATTGTTCTATCTTTATAGTGACAGAGGTCTAGCAGGGAATAGGGACATTGTAACACTTTGCACAATAACGGGGGAAAGGAAAGGGAATTGTCTATAATTTGTTTCTCCATCCAGACAAGTCAAGCTAAGTTATGATGAGAGCGGTGCAGCAGTCATGATCACCTACCGTTTTATAGCTGATGTGATTGTTTTTATGAAGCCTATAACATTTTTAACAGTGCTGTTGTGCTGATCATTGTTCTTGTCTCAGCAGAACAATATTACTACAGTCAAGTCAATTCAGCTTGCAAGCAGGGCTTGCTGCTGACACGGTGTGAGAAGAAATTGCACAGAGGACTCTTTTTCCTTACTCAAATGTAGGCAGGGGACAAGAGAGAACGACAACAATGGTCAGTTGGTCAAACCCTTCAATGAATTGTTCAAAGATTTTATTTTCTTTTCCTTTTGGCAAGGTGACGAACAATTCTGCCACATTTCAGATAGATAGCAACCTGCCATTTAGTGTGGCTTTTCAGCTGTTGTTATTCATGCAGTGGTTGGATGAAGGGCACAAGCACGGCTAAAAATAAAGACTGGAAGAAAGGGTCGGGTTTTTTTCATTGATTGTTCTGAATTCTTCAAGGTGTTGCTTTGCAGAGGGTCATACAAGAGTCAACATAGTGCTGGTTACAGGAACCTATAGTAAA
Organism: Athene cunicularia; assembly: GCF_003259725.1. Lineage (NCBI taxonomy): Eukaryota > Metazoa > Chordata > Aves > Strigiformes > Strigidae > Athene > Athene cunicularia. The sequence continues at coordinate 13,116,182 of NW_020799095.1, read as the reverse complement.
AGGAAAAGGCAGATGGTGGGTGAACAGGGGGGCAGATAGTATATCCCCCATTCTTCCAGCTCCTTAGCCCTTGGTTCTTCCGCCTGCATACTACTGTCCCTCATTTAACTGCTTGCCTGATTGTTCTTATTTCTTGTCTGAATTGCAGCAGAACATGACTTGCAAACAAAAGAGTAACATTTTCCCTAGCATGTGGTAAGGTCAAGTGCTGAAAGAATGGGAAAAAACAGACAAGCCATATGAACCCTGATGTAGATGAAATTGTATGTTCTGGAGTCAGGTGAAGAGGAAACTCTACTGTGCTTTTGTCTTGCCCTTCAGCTTCTGGAAATTATTCCTGGGAAAACTTGCCACTTTCTGAAATCCAGCTAGGCTTAATGTTTGCTGCTCCTGCTCTCTTTTCTAGAACAGTTGCTTGTAAATGGATATTTCAACAGACTGAAAACTCTGACCTACAAATATAAGTGCTAGATTTTGCACAGCTAGAGGAAGTTCTTCATCAAAAGAGACACAGTCCAGAACAGGTTTTATGTACTCTGGTATAACTCCTGTGGAAGTTAATTGGAGTTGCAAATAGTTCCTGCAGACAAAAGTGCCCGAGGAAACAGTATTTTTTAGTCTAGGCTTATACAGCGAGCAGGAGAAGTCTAAGAGACTGACCCAAAGTTTGGTGATTTTTGAGCTGCAATGAGGTTGCCACTAGCTGGGCATGCAGGGAGTTGAAAGTCTGCTGAGGACAGTTTCTTGTAATCTTGTTCCCTAAGTAAGCATTATGCTGTTGACAAGGACAGTGAATTGTCTGGTCTTGCAGTGGAAATTAAGGCGTTGAAATGATTGCACAGATTTGCTTTTTAAACATTTGTGCATATAGAAGTGTCTGTGACTGTCTCTGTGCACGTGGTTTAAAAGTTTTTAAGCCAGCAGGGAATAACTGGCAAGATAAGATATCAGGCTAAACTCTTCTGCTTACAGCAGGTGAGATTTGAAGAGCTAATGGACACTGTAGAAAGAACAAGGAAGAAACTTCTGGTTTTGGCTAGTACTTCCCTGCTTTTATCAAAATAACTTCTGACATCTAGGCCTGAATTTGAACTAACAACTGCTGCATGACTGCACTAGCAGTTTCCAAGTCATTTATTTTAAAGTGCTCTAGGATACTTGGAGTATGAAAGGTGTCATAGAAAAACAAGTTTCGTTTCATTCTGTTTGACAGTTTGTTATTGAGCTTATTATAATGGTACATAGAGATTTTAAAGTTTACTGAAGGTCTTCTGTATATTCTTGGGTTTATGCAAATAAGCCTGTGGTATAGTTAGGGAAGACTGAAAATAAATGAAATATGAATCTCAAGGCAACAGGTCCTTGCTACTCCTTTATAAGACTTAAAATTTCCTAGTTATGATCTCTTTAGCTCCCATTAAAACATAATGTTCCGTTTTTAAAATTGAAAACTGTGTGTGAATTTATGTAATATGTTTCCATATAAGGTTACTGCCTAATGATTTAATAAACAAAGGCCATACTGGAGGGTAAAATAGCTGCATTTCATGATATGAGAGCTTTGTTTTCCTTTTCCTTTCACATAGTTGTATTCTGGAATGTACTTTAAATGTACTTACATAAAATACATGTAAGTATGTGTTGCACATGTATGGACCTAACTGTTGGACACACAAGAAGCACACCTTGGTCAAAATGCATTAACGTACTAGAGATCTCCTCTTCACACTTTTGGCAGGTCATGGAGAGCCTGAAGCTATAGATTTAACATTCAAGTGCATGGTTCTAGGAAACTTGTTCAGCACTCTCACCTCTGATTGGTTTTGCTGGCAATCCATATAAGACACATCTGGCCCCTAATTGGCTTTGATGTGGATTTTCCCAAGCTTTCAATATACGGTCTTGGAAAGACCATTATTCTCTTTATTAAAATAACCTGGTTGAAACAAAGACCACATCTGCTGCAGATTCAAAATGGAGAGAGAGAGAAGAAAAAGTTGTATCCAGCCTGTGAGCCAGATGAGAAAGCGTTTTAGCATGGAGGGTCTGGCACATCAAGCTTTGTAGAGCCCTGTGGAAATTGGAGGTGAGCAGGGGTTCTGGCTTCTAGCCCAATGGAGTTATGGGTGCCTCTGTGACCACAGGCAGCTAGTTAAATCTCCCTGACCCTTGCCTGGTCCAACAGGAAAACTGCATGAAAGACAAGACCTGGTTAGATACCAGATTCTGTCCCTGAATGGAATTTTCCTAGGAGAGATAAATGCAAACAACAGTGCTTTTTACCAAAGGCCTCATGCACTCCTATCAGAACATTTGCAAGTCAAGTGTGAGGCCAACAGCTATATCTTTTAATTGCTTAGTGTGCTGCCATTGGAAATAGTTTTCTGGTCTTGGAAATATGATGCTAGATAGCTGCTGGTTGGTGGTGGGTTTTTTGTTTGTTTTTTTTTTTTTTCCCCCCAGTGCTGTGTTTTTCCTTTATGTGAGGGTTGTCCAGAGTTTGTTCAATATGGGGGAAGGGGCAGAATTATTTGTGAAATTCATAAAACAAATTTTGTGTCTTTTTCCTTCCTTGTTTCTAGAGTGGATGACATGGCTTGACATCTGTAGAGGGAGAGATATAAGTGATGTGAATATTGCTTTCTCTAAGATTCTGTTTCTGATGACTGCATGATACAAAGGGAGAGCAGGGATTGGAAGATTCTGTGACATAATTAAGGTGGTAGAACACAACTGTCCTCTAAATGGGGGGAAAGTTCCTGTGGGAAGAAACACTTTTTATGTGGCAATGTTACACACTTACAGCAATTCCACCACTGAGGGATCACATATGCGCACCACCTGAGTACCTCAGATGTGCACAGCTAGAAATGTGAACTGGTCGTGTGTTTGTACCCAGAAGCACATTCTCTTCACCATGCACTCATGCATCTGGTAGGAGTGGCCTAATTGTTTTCAGCATGTCTAGGAATTTTTATTGTTTCCAGGAGGTTTTTATGATACGTGAAAATCCATGTCAAAGAGAATTAACAGGTGGATTGGAATTGCTGATTGGAGAGAGGTTAGAAATGGAAAATATGACATGAAACATGGTCCAAGGGATAGGAAAGTAGGGTTGCCTTTGTGTGGAAAGGGGTTCAGCAAGCATGTGGGAGGTCTTGATTTCATAGGCGGCATGAATTTTATTTGGAGCTCTTGACAGCTTACCTTCCTCCTCCTCCTTTAGAAGGAGTCCTGGTGTGATAAATCTTGACATGGCATAAAGTGATTTGTGGTAAAGCCAAGGCGTGCAAAAGCGAATGATCCATTCCTAAAGGGAAGATTATTAAAATAACCTTTCCATGCTGAAGCTGAGATCTCTCAAGCATTTGTGTGTATGAGAAGATGAATTCACCCCTGTGGAAATACAAGGGGAAATTCTGTCTCTCTGAAACAAATAGTTTAGAGTAGGCACAAGGAATGCTCTCTTGAGAAGAAGCTTTCCTCTATTTCTGAAAGCGGATCAGGATTCCTGATGCAGCTCTTTCACAACACAATTGAAACAGTGGGGCTTTTTTCACTTTTATTTTCTCTCTCAATTTATCATGGTTCTGACTTATAGCAGTTTTTTGGGGTAACATTCACTTTGGAGAAATACAATTTCCAGACAGGAATTGACAATATTTTCTATCCTTCCTATCTACCTTTACTCACCTCCCAGGACTTTGCTTTGGTCTCTCAGCTGGCTGTGTCTGTGTTTTCTGTTGTTTTTTTATGGGAAGAGCCAGCAACAATACCTGAAGTGTGAGATCTAGTCATGATAAGCATACTGTCTTTGATTACATAGTATAAATGATATATAATGGATCATATACTTTTATTTTAAAAAATAAAACACATTTTATTTAAGCAACAGTGACAAGATATTCCGAGGGAGTCTCCCACTTTAAAATAATCTAAGATTTTACTGAAACACAGCTTCTTTAACTTTCTGTGTCACAGCAGCTTTTGTTAGGTTGCTTTCTGGTGCTTCAGATATCACAGTCAAAACTCCCAACATGCTGCAAGCCAGCATGACAATTTCTTCTACAGCAACTATTAAAATCAGGGCATCAGATCTACCATCTGCAGCCCATCTGCTGGCCCTAACATCTAAGATGCAGACTTCAACCATGAACAGCTAAACCCCACAAATTGTCAGTAATGAAGAGTCCATCATAATCACTTAATGTGTCAAACACCTGTGTGAGCAAAACAGTGAAGGAATGACTTTTGCAGGAGAGTGGATATAGGATTAGATGGAGCATTGCTTGGAGCCTGGATGGAAATATTTGTGTTGAATGTTTACAGTGGAAATTGCAGTCCTTGTAGAGCTTTGTAATGAAAGGATGACACATCCATATAAGTGCCTACATAATGCATATGGTAACAAATGGTTAACATGCCTTCAACAAATAATCAATCTGGGATGTCATAGAGCAGCACACATCCCATTTGGCAGCAGTTTCCTAAAAGAATTGAGGGTGATGCTTAAAACCTACTGTTTTTTACAGGCTTGCCCACAGCCATGCCACATATGTATGCAGACTCACACAGAGGTCCCATTTTGTTGAATGTCCCCAGTTGTTTACAATCCAAATTGGAGGGATGGTGTAGCACATCTGCTGTTGCACAATCTATCCCTGATAACTGGAATACCCTCAAAGCATTGTGGGATTCTTGTAAATAACCTGCTGTGTCTGTTGTACATATTTTCCTTTGCTTGAGCTGGTTGATAGGGTGTGTGGCTACCCACTTCACTGCCCTCCCAGGAAGGACTCCCTTATCTGCATGATGCTGCAAAGAGAAGGAATGAGCTGAGACCACAGGGTACAATTTTTTTCTGTTAAACGCTGAGGACTAGTGTTAAGAGTCACTGTATCTCCTATTTCTGGCACAGGAGTGGAATCTTGCATTATTAAAACTACAAGCATGTCTATTTAAGTCCCTATCACATGCCATAGCATGAGTAGTCTGTTTCCATAGAGTGCTTCTAGTACTTCTAGACAGCCATGGTGAAGTATCCCCAGCACTAATGGTAATGGCAACAGGGCCAGGTGAAATACATTGCTGGAAGGTTCAATGAAAGACGCCTCGAGGATGGTACAGGAAGAAGAAGAAAGTAATTGGCATTAAAAAAAATGAAAATTGCTAGGCAGGGTGGTTTTTTTTTTTTTTTTTTTTTTTGTGGAGAAAGGTAAAAATACAGAGAAAGTGGGAATGAGAATCTGGATGTTAGCAGATTTGTAGCTTGTGCCCTGGGGATGAGGATTATGAACTTGATTCAGAAGGTGATGGGAAGTCACAGAAGGGTGATGACTAGAAGAATGACCTATACTGTACTTCTGGCTTAGGAAGTGAGACAGAAATGGAGCTGCTTAAAGAAGTGGAAGGTGCTATGCCCGTGGGAAATGATCTAAACATTTAGCAGTTGAAGCAGTAATATTACAGAGTTGACATCAAGAAAAACTTTTCCTCCCCTTCCCTTCTTATGGGTTTTCCTTTTACTCATTTGGGGTTTTGTTTGGTTTTTGTATTTAAATAGAAAAAGATATATACATGCACAGAGATATCTCATATTTATTTTCTTAAAATATGTATAATATTTTATACAAACACCTATTTACAAACACAAAATTGGAAAAAAAATATTCTTGCCACTTTTAAAACTGAGAGTGGGCGTGAAGTTGAGTAGGGTGAGTTAATGGCAGCGAGGAGATGCAGAAACCATGTGTCTAATTTTGAATGGACCTGATGGAACTACCGTCCTTGTATCAGGATGGCAGGAGCCATTGATCCGTACAGGAGTTTAGCAAGACCCCAAGCATGGTTCCTTCAGAACAGCAACAAATAGTTGAAACCAAGGTGTTCCAAATAATAATATAAATATTTGGATGGATTTTATTGTATTTTTAAATTTCCAAACAGGTTTGGAAACTCACAGCTGCAAATATCTAGGAATCTGCAAAAACTTGAAATGTAAAGAATGCTTTCATTTTCCTTCTCTGTAATGAAGAAGAGTGAATACCCTTTCAATCTTCTCTGCAAGGATATTGTTGAAAACAAATTGATTGCAATTTGATTTCAACTAACTGGCGGGTTTGAAAAGAGTCGCCAGCTGGACAGCATTTCATCAGCAGAAGTCTGTGGAGATGAGACACTGGTGTCAAGATTTATGAGACTCCAAAGGCCATATTAATATTATTGTAATACATTTGTTGTCAGTCTCTTTTCACCTGCAGACCTTTAAGCATTTTCTGAAGAAGGTGTCAGCCTTTACACAGAGGATTCAGTCCTGGTGACAACAATTTTCCTTTTATTGGTTGTCTTTCACTGACTATGTAGAAGTGGATGTTGGTCCTCAAGGTCTGCAGAGTATGCACTGAGAGTGACTGATCTAATGTAAAATGAATCAGATGTATGTACTCTGTCCCAAGATAAAGAACTACTTTATCACCCTTTTCTAATGACCATAAATCAATCTCCAGCCTTGTGATATGTAATGGCAGTCAAATTTCTAAAATTTTACATGAAACTGGTACATTGAATGACCTTGAATTGCTGAGGTTTGCACTGCACATTTTTTGGGTAGCCAAAGGTGATAAAAGTAGAATAAAAAAATTTCTATTCTTAGTTGCTAGCTTCAACTCAGGATATTTATGTGTACTTGGACAAAAAAAAAAGATTTACCTAAAAGCATTAGGATGAATTAGTCAACACAGTTATTATCCTATATCCAGTAGTATAATTACAGTTATAAACTTGTCACTACTTGTGTTGTTAATCTCCCATCTAACGGTTTTAAATGTGGATGAAAGATTTAGTCTGGACTGAAGACTGGCATTCAGAGATGGATGGTCACTTTTTAAAGGCCTGAGCTGGATTTTGGACCTCCCTGCCCACTGTGACCTTGATTTTTTATTTTAATTTTTTTATTTTTTTTTTCCCCCCCTTCAGAGCATCAGTCTGTGTTAGTTCTGAGTACATATGTTGTGGTCTTGTCACCTGCTGACAACAGAAAGTTGGCTACCAATTCAGATTATCTTGTCTTTAGAAAATACAAAACTATGGTCTCTTTTTTTTTGTTTGGAGCATATCAATTACACCAACATTAGATATAGGGAGGTTTATTTTTGTCTCTAACTTGTGTTCTGTTTTGACTAATTTTACCTCCAGAGGACCCCAAAATCAAAGTAAAATTGTCAAATTTCACATAGGATTGAGTGAAAGCAATATATCCTTCACTAGTGCTTAAGAAAGTTCATTATTAGTTTGTCTGGGAAGGTGCTGAACCTTGACTGAATTTCAGGTTCATTAAATAAGGTTCACAGATATCTACCGAGGGTATTCCCCTTGTAATGACTTTTAGTCTTTACCAGCCTGAGCTGAATTAAAACCAATAATGCAGCAATTTAGAGAGGAGAGGTTCACATGCCCCTTAAAATCCATGAGCACTCATTCTCCTTAAATTTGTTTTTAAGGTAAATTTTTAAAATAGAGCCTTTAGACATCATAAAAAATGAGCCCATAGCTTCAGTAAGCCATTTATCGCAATTTATTGTACTGATGTAGTCTTTTTTAATCTTTGTTCTTTTTTTCTTTTGGTGATTTTATTTTATCAATGATTTATTGTTCAGAGTGGAAGTTTTTACTCTTTTTAACTTTGACACACTTTTGAAGCTAAATGAAGAGTAACCCCTCCTTCCCTTTTATGCTTTCAAATATTCTCTAAAGAAAGTGTCATCCTGTAATATGACTACAATATGAATTTACAGTACAGATTCATTAGGCCTCTGAAATAATGTGTCTGATTATAGGGAAAAAGTGCTGAGTCTTTGCAGCTGGAATGGATGGATTTACTTTTTTGATTTTGGAAATGAGTAGAGGAAAGTAAGTACAGGTAAATATAGAGTAAAATATCTGGAAATGATTGGGGTAGAAAAGAGTAATGAATGCTAGCATCCTTGGGCTCCTCATTATGGCTGGAGCTCTGCAAGACTTGGAATCCCTTCCTAGATGTTCCAGTGACCGTGGGCAAGATAATTCAAATATTTTTGCTACATTATCTATCAGATTCTGATCAAGTTGTCTTTTCTCTAAATTAAAATGCTATTCATAGAAATTTTCCAAGTGCAAAACATTAAAAAAATCACTTTGTTGTAGAATGGGTGGATAGTCAAACAGTCATCTGGGTTACCTCTCTTTTCCTGAAGGCTCTGGTAGGATGCTATAGAGTAATCTCTAATGTTCTAGTTTTCCTCTACTCTCTTGCACTATTCCTGACACAAACTCTGTAACAGTTCCTGGAATTGAAAATCATAAGGCAAAGAACAAGAGAAAACTGGACTTCCTAAACTACTGATCAAGATGAGCAGAAAAAAACAGCAGCTCCTGCAGTACTGTCAACACTGAAGAGAGGTCATGTTAGCAAAACCTTGTCATTCAGAGCTCCAGCCTGACAAGTGGGAAGGAAACATAGCCCTGTTATTCATGAAATGAGGTACCTCCACAGGATGTAGTTTTTCCAGTCCTTTTCTGTCAGCAAAGCAGTTACCAATGCTAATATTTAATCCATCATCTGTGGTTATGCGAGTTAATGCCCCAGAGAAACAGACAAGGACTCATAGTTGCTGTTTTAGGCTTTCTGCTGTGAGCATTATATTAGTTGCAATTGATTTTGAAGATTTCACTGGCAGCCTGTGAAATGTAAAGATTTTTTTTGTAAGAGAGAGAAGGCCTTGTCTACATAAGAACATGGCACTGACTTCACTAAATCATCTCTCCTGGCTACAGCACAGCAGAAAATGGCACATCAGCCTTCCTTCCTATCACATGGTAGTCAGACCCTGTCTCCAAAGAGGCTCAGAGATGTACAAGGGAAAGATGATAATAAGTGTTTCATTAGGATAGAAACATACAGAATTTTCTACTTTTCCAAGCTTTGTGTGTCTGAGTCTGTATACAATATGATCTCTGAGTCCATTTGTTTATCTTTTAGCACTGCTCCCATGACATCTGGTATTTTGAATACAGAAATGCCTTCATGCCAATGGACCATATAGTAGGATATAAATATTAACCAGACTAGTAACATGTGTTTTCCTCTCCTGTTCTTGGTAATGCAGTTGAATTAAAAAAGACAGCCTTAAATGACATGTCCCTACTAACTTACTGCTGTTCTACTTTATATTCATAACTCTTCTGCAATTGCACCTGCTCAAGAAAGTGATATTAACCAATTGCTGCTTTTCTCTGCATATTAAGTAGAGTTAAAAGAGCAGTGATATGGTAATCAGATAAGGAATTCCCTATTCTGGAAACTAGCAATGTATTTATAAGGTGGCAGACAGAAATAACTGTTTCTAAAAATACAGTACTTATAACTTCTAAAAATCTGCTCCATTGTTTTGTTAGGCTACAGGACTTGGCAGACATTAAACTCTGCAGCTTCAAGTGGATTCAAATAAAACATGTCAGTTTTAGGTTGGTGACAGCACAGACACATGCCAAACGAATAAGAATCTGCATTATTTTGAAGTCAGTAATAAAAATCTCATCCACTTCAGGAGAGTAGTGCTCTCCCCTTCAGGTAATATGAAATTAAGAAAATTCATGGCTTGGTGGAGCCTGTCACCAGGCCCGTTCTTATTTATCCACTTTCATTAGCTCTACAAGGGCCTTTCCTCAGCTTTATCGTGTCTTCAGCTGTAAACTACATTACCTGGCTTCAGTTTCAACAAATATGTCAAACGTGAGTAGATGCTAGGCTTTCTGGTTTGATCCAAGGACAGAGATGTCTTCAACTGCACCCTGTGATTCTTAAGTCTGACAGTTTTTGCATGCTTCGTATGCTGTCCTCTGATACCTGGAACAGAGGGCAAATGAACAGGACTGTTGCTGGAAAGCCACAGTGGCCCTTCTGGCCTTACTTCCCAAAATGCAGTAGATCGTCAGGAAGGAAAATATACCTGCTTTCTCTGACAGACCCTTCACGTATTTAAAATTGCATTTCTGAGGAAGGCCTTTCAGTCAGGTTGCTTGTTTGAATGTATCTTGTGTCATGAACTAATTTTTGACCCTTGTAGGATACTGAATTAAAGGACAGACCAGTCCATAACTTACAGCCAGTTACAGTAATTTCATATGTTTTCTTCAACTGAGGTAACACAGACAAGATGAAAACCTTTGGGGAACTTCTGTATTTATTTGAACCAAACTACTAAATCCAAACTTCCAAGACAGTGGCCTTCTCTAGTGTTTAAAAAAATTTAATCCTTGAACTTTCTGACATCCAGAAGTCAGACAAGTCATGGACAGCAGAATCTCACCTTCTGTTTTTTGCTGGGGTTTTTTTTTGGTTTTTTTTTTTTTTTTTGGTGGTGGTTGTTGTTGTTGTTGTTTTTGTTTTCCCCCAGAAAATACAAAGGATCTATCACACCGTTTCAAGCTTTGATTCTCTCTCATACTATCAGACTGAGCCTATTTCAATAAGTCCATAAGAATAGGAAAACTTTATTTCAGAGAAATAGTTTATATTTTCTAATGCAGAATCAGTTTTTTAATGACTAGTCGTTTTTTGACATTGATTCTAATTTTAGACAACTAATCTCTAAAAAGTAAATGAGTTTCAATTATAGACTTTTAAATAAGGTACTAAATATATTGGTTAGACTCTTGATACGTGCTTCTGAATAATTAGCCCCTAGGCATGCTCTTTGTATTTGCAACCTTGCTTTGTTTTTCATACAGAATAAAAATATTTCTGCTTCACCTGAAATGAAAAATAGCTAAACATCTTCAGATGCTACAAAATAAGTTGCAATCAATCTCCTTAATTGTTTAATTCAAGCCCTTGAACTACCCAGATATTATTTCTATACTTCATTGCATTTATATTTTGGTAGAAGTAAATCCAGCAGGGTCACTTTAAAACTATAAGATTTAAATACAATTCCAATGGTGTGGTTGAACAACTCTCTTTTTTGTTTTTGGTGAGGACCAGTCAGAAACCTGGACTTTTAAAAAATAACAATATTTTATACTTGTCTAGAAATACTCACCCAGAATTATCTTGAAGGAACTTTTAAGGTAATAATATACATAAATCAGAGAAAGGATTATAATGTTCATCACTCACTTTTGGGAAGCAATTATAGAACTTTAATGATTTCCATAGCATTGTATATGATTGAATTTTGTGTATTAATAGAAAAAATGTCCTTCCAGCAGTATGTTGAGAACTTTAATGAATCTGAGTAGCTGAGACCTTTCAGTATCACTTTGTCCTTAACCTCATGCCCTAATAAGAATTCAGCTCTGACCTGATAATGAGTCCATACTAAAGCCCTCAGTCACAACACTCTCAAGCTCTTGGAAGTCCAGACCTCAGCTGAATGACTTTGTTGCATACCTAGCTTTAACAGCAACTCAAGGGAAGGACCCTGACTATAGTGGCTTGGCTCTCACATCTAACCAATGACCCAAGCTAACCTCAGTTAGCTTGTGAAATCTTGCAAGATCACAGTCCAAGATAAAGGAATAAGAAAACATGAGAGGCAAATTAAAAAAGGTAGCTTGTTCTTTTTGAGGTCAGCCTCAGCATATAAGGTTAACTCTGCTGGTCTGCTTGTTGTATTGATAACCTTGAAAGAAATGTTGATGGAGTGAAACCACTGTGCGAAGAGATCTTTTGTGTTACCCTGCACCTGGACTGGAGTTAATACTAATTCTAGTGTGACAGAAGTTATTCTGAAGATTTCATATAGACTGTACTGGCTGACTGCCACCCACTGTGGTTATTAGGCTGAGCTCTGCAATTTGTTTCTTTATCTCAGGCTGTGCGCACTCAAACTTTCCCTGAGCTATTGTTGTCAGTTTGCGTACATTAATATATTGTGGCCCTAGGACCACTAATACACAATGCCATGGTATAAGTTTCTGTCTTGTTGAATACTTCATAATTCACCAGCACTTGTATCTATCTAGTGAATTTCAAAGACAGTACATCACATTGTGTCTTAGGAGACTGAATCCTTCCTTCAGGGTTATAAGCGAATACTGCTCTGATGTCATACGGACACTGAATTACCTCTTGGGTTCAGGCCTCATTCATCTCCCTTTATGTTATCTCAGTGCAAAAAAAAGAAAAAAAAAAAGGTCTTTGTGCAGAAAATCAGCAGGCTCAAGCAGGGGACAGGCATCCTCGCCTCTGGGCAGAAAGGCTGCAGGGGTTTCCTTCTGCCTAGCACTGTAGGATCCAGGTCTTCTGTCATCCCGTGTCTGCTGCTAAGAGCTGAGTGGGTAATAAATTAGTGAGTGGCTTTAACATTTTGAACAAAAATCCTTTTTGTTGAGTATTTTGGTTTCTGAAGTTTATTTTCCTTTGGATTATCTTTTCAAATGGTTCTTCTTTGGTTAGTAGAAGGAAAGGGAATTTGCTGACTCACAAGGCTAAAGCTTCTCTCTCTCTCGTTCTCTCTCTCGTTCTCTCTCTCGTTCTCTCTCTCGTTCTCTCTCTCGTTCTCTCTCTCGTTCTCTCTCTCGTTCTCTCTCTCGTTCTCTCTCTCGTTCTCTCTCTCGTTCTCTCTCTCGTTCTCTCTGTCATTTTCAAAGGCAAAGATTTACTCCAGAAAAAGCTGTAACTCCCAAAACCTGTAACCTCAAAGACAAATACTTGCTGACAGGGGTAACATAGTAGTACCAAGATCAGGACAAGTGACTCCCTCAGATGGAATAAAGCAACAGAAATTAAGCTTTCCACTTGCTGTCAGAACAATGCCAACAGCACCAGCCTTTCCAGAGCATTGCTCTATAAGAAAATGGAATAAGAAATCAAATTTCTGTCTTCAAATTATTAAGTAATTTTTAAAAATACTTGGGAGGAAGCTAGGATCGAGCAGCTCCAGGGTTTCCTTTGATCCAGATGGCCTGACAGATATTTGGTTGTATGGATGGGTACTAGTGAGCATTTCTAAAGGGCCTGGGAATTATGTGCTCTCATCACTGAAGACAAAGCTGACTTTGAACATTTTAGCTAGACAAATTTATCTACTTCAAGGTAACACATAACCTGTGCTAATTAAGCTGTATCATGTCTCCTGATCTGCAGGCAATTGTCTACAACGATTCTGCTGAGCTTCCTGTTTGGAGGGGAGATAATACTTTATCCATTAACTGCTACCTAGAAGCCACTTGGAAACTTTCAGAAAAGATTTTAAATCATTATTTTTTTGGATCTTGTTTCTTTGCTGCCACTAAATAAAACTGCATTTTCTGACATTAAAGAATGGTACAGATATATCTGTGGCAGACGTCCCAGAAATCAACAATAGAATAAAAGATTAAAGATACTCATTTGGTTTAGAGACATCCCAGATCATGAAGAAAAAAAGCTTGAGACCTAGTTTTGCCAGATGCTAAGTGTGTTTCAGCCTTCAGTGAAGTCAAAAAGAGTCAGAGGAGCTCAGCCCCAATGCCTTTGATCTCGGAATTTTGGCCATTGGCCCACGCTTAAAGAACGATCATAGGTTTCACCATCCCATTTCATCACCTTTTTCCATCCCGTCTTCCCATTCCTAAACTTTAACTTTTTAGCCTGCTCAGTCAAAGGCCAGTCCTACCAGCAGGAGGAAATGGATTTTTTAGCTGAAGGGAGTGTGTTAACCCTCATGAGCTTACTTTTAGGGTGAAGAAACAGGCACTTCTTATCTAACTGCTTTGCAGTTGTGCTGAGGTCACCCAACTTGAACGACTCAGAAGAGTGGTGTCCTCTTTAGAAGAGTGGGTTGATGGAAGGATGGTAATAAATTGAACATAAATAGAAAGAAGAAACAATGCCTTGAGTATAAAATAACACCTCCCTCTCACGTGTTCCTGCCAATACCTTATGTAGTTTTTGTACTGCTCAAAAAGGATGTTAAGGCAGAGATGCTTAAGTGGTACAAAGACATTTCTGTGGAAATTTAATTTAATATTTCTTCATTTTCTTTCCTATAAAGTAGCATTGCAGGAACAGAGAGAGGATGGTTTACATTTATGGAAGGTGCCAAAGGCAGAGAAGAAATATGGTGTGCAGTACAGTAGAGGAAAAGAAGAGAAAGCAAGAAAAATAGACTATTGCTCCAGCTATAAGACACTATGTATTTCAATTCAAGTCTCTGTCGTCTCAGGTGCTGAATCCTCCCTGATGGGTTGTTCTGTAATCTTCTCCTCTCCAACAACCATTTTTCTTATCAATACATCACTTCAGAATGAAGGCAGCAGAGATTTTAGCTAAAGTTGCGGTTGCATAATAACATAAATCTGGCCTTGCAGGTCCTATCACTAGATGAAAAACACTGCTGTCCTGTGGCACAGAGTCCTGGTCTGCCTCCCTCTTCTGGTTCAAGTGCATTTAGAAAACATTGGCAGGTGAGCCTGGAGGCTATATGGCAGATCAGCCTTGCCTGTGCCACTCCCGTCTCCCACCAGACTGGCACCATGTGCTCTCTCCAGCCGGTTCAAATGCACTATAAACTGACATAAGCTCGATATTGTTGTGGCTTCTGTGGCAAAATTTGGCAATTGTTAGGCATGACATTTATGTGGCCATGCTTAAACAAGGCTAAACTTGTGTACTACTTTATTAGCACAAAAATCTGACGCTGATGGGCATATAAATAGAAAGGAGAAAAACTGTGGGACTGGGTGCATTTGAATGATTTCTGCTTCTTGCACTGGCTTATCAAATCCTTTATACTCTGTGCAGAACTGCTAACCATATAAGGTTATTTGTCTTTTGGTAAAGTATTCTTCTGTTGTATTACACGCTTTTGATGTCACACAGTAGAGACATGAGCTTAACTGTCAAATTCTATGATGTAATTGATTTAAAAGAAAAAAAACATGCTTATAGATAAGGCTTTGATGACTGATATATAGATATGTTTAAATGATGTGTAGTGAAACATAGGTAACAGCTAAAGGGCTTTCATCTGAGATGAAAGACGTACAGGTTTTTGTTCAGGATCTTTTCCAAGTAGACAAACTTAGACTTTTATGCTGTTTTGCATTTCTGTGCTTGATATAAGCTATTAACAGATGCCACTATGTGCTGGGGACTTCTCATAACAGTGCTGCAAACTTCTGTCCTTTGCATATTAATGTCTGGGCATGTATTTGTTAATATCATGCATTTTTAGTCCAATATTAATTTAATCAGTGTTATATTTGTCAATAATACATACCTAAAATACTAGTAAAGTCAAATCAGTGTAATTACAGGAAAGCACAGTCATAAAGGAGTCACTCACAGTTTCCAAATAAGAGTTGTGATAGCAAAGCAGGCATGAGGTCTGAAGACCTTGGTTTGTAGTTGGAGGTGATATACTGCCTCATATGCATTTGAGAAGAGTAGTGCCTTAAACAGAACAGCAGGTTATTAAAATTAATAACCCTCTATGTGTTGGCTTTTATGACTTGTCCATGGTTGCCTGTCGGCTCATTGGCAAAACAAGGAGCAAAGCTGACTCTCAGCTACATATTTTAATCTCTTATACTAACATATCACTACACAGTTTGATGTCAAATGTGGCAAATGTTAGGTCAGAGCATGAAGCCACTATCAGTTACTCAAGTAGTCAGTGGTCTTTTCAGACCACATGTGTAAAGTGCTCCTGGAGGTCATTTCATCTGTTAGTTACACTTTCATTTCCTCATCGTGTGTAAGTCTGTGCCTGTTGCTTCACTGCATGAAGCTATTTTTAGCATGAGAATTTTTCAGTGTCAGAAACATGCTAAATCCCTTCCTTTCAAATTTGTAAGATGTAAAGGGGCAGCCTGGGCTTCTCACTTTTGATTTAATAGGGGCCAAAGGCTCATTTTATAGGCCAGGTGGTAGCAGCTTTTCTTTTGCTGGATAATTTTTCTTCTGCAATCCGAATTTGGAGATTTGTATTTTCCAGATACATTTAGAGAAGAACATCATAGGAACCTGTTTCATAATTTAATGTTGCATTTTCAAATATTAATCTGACTTTACTTCAAAAAGCTCTTATTTCCTACCTTTGTGCTCTTCATTCCAGGAGTCATTATAAGAAAATGATCTTTACTTATAACTGTTTCTCTAACATGCATTAAAAAAATCCCCAAATCAAAGCAAAACTAGTGGAAAAAAAACAAAGCAAACAGCCACCAGACCAACCAATCAAGTAAAGCTTTTGTCTGAAAAGCCGTTTCATGCTATCATGATTTCAGCATAAAACTCTAACTGTAAGAATGAATGTTTCAAGATCATTTTCCAGAAAACTTAGATTCTGGATGGGCTTAAAAAAAAAAAATGAAGACCTTGTTTTGGTTTTATACATATTTCACAGAGCTTCTACAGTTAAATAATTAATAGTGGCTAACTACTACACAATTTAATTCTGACTACTTCATTGTTTTTCATTTTTATTACATTTTAATATCCTATACGCCTTCTTTCTTGATGCTTTGTGTGCTCTTCTCACACTGCCTAGTCAAGAAATCTGAATAGGCTAGATGAAAGACTGTATGGTTTTGCTAATTTATGCCATAAATATTTTAAAAATCTTCACGGAAAGTTTTTGTAACTTTTGCATGAGTACTTTGAGCTAGAAGAGCAATATATTAATTGTTCTTTTTACTCACCTGTTGTAATGTAATGGGGAGGCACGTTATCTGTGCCTATGCATGTATGGTGTTAACAAGTGATGATGTTTTCAAATTTTTCTTTGTTCCATGTGATGAGGGAGCTTCACATCTTATGTTCTTGCTTGTATAGCTCAACAGAAAACTTCAATTTTCCTAAGAAAACTACAGTGATATCATAATATCAGATATTTTGCACTGAATTTTGAACTCGACATGTGTCCAGTTGCATTGAAACCTTGAATGACTCACCAAGCCAAAAGTGAGTGCGTTCGCCAAGCAGATGAGTGTAAGTTTCAAGATGATTCTGACTAGTTTTCTCTATTACTCTACTGTTATTAAATAGACTCCAACAAAGAACAAATTCCTTCTTTTCACTTTTCATTACATTTGGAAATAAATTACAGAGGATGAGTTATGGATGTGAGATAAATTGTAGAAAAACATGGCGTGGTGAGTGGGAAGCATCCAGCAGAGCCCCACTGACATGCTGGTTCTGGGGTAAAGAGAAATTGGTTTTAAAAAGTGATGCTAAACAGGATTCGTGAAGAGTAGTCACTCTCACATTTGTTATGCCTCCATCTAAGAGTATGGTATGGATTTCTAACACTGTGGGCTGTTGCTGCTCCAAGTTATGGGCAACAGGATCCTAGTTCAGGACTAGATGCAGGAAGATCTTTATCTCCTGCAGTTGCTTGCTGCGTGCAGTTGGCTGTGTTCTGTTCTCATTTGTTTTCTATCTGCAGTGCTGTATGTGAAAGCTAATGGAAGAAGTTCTGGTGAAGGCTAAAGCATTAGGTTCCATTAGGATGGAAGGCATGATCTTAACTTTCTTGAACCAGGGTAATACCCCAGAATTGAACAAATTCAAATATATTTTGACACAGACAAATATGCAAAGATACTAAACAAAGATAGTAGTTTCTTTTAACATACTCTTGTAACCTGTATGTTTTCTGATGTGCTTTAATTTGTTTTATTAATTTGTATCCAAATATAGAGAAATGTGGATTACTTGCATTGAAAGATGTATCCTGATCTCTGATGTAAACATTTACAATGCAGTAATCCAGCGATTTATCCAAGAAGTAAAGTAACTGATAGTAAACTCAATTTCCATTCTGACAAAGCAATGGAATTTTCCATCTCAGAATTTTCAGTGATTACAAACCATACAAAACTGGATATGATAATGAGCTGTGCAAATATTATCCTGAAACCTGTTTTTATTTTTCATCCCAGTAATTTACAAAATCATGACTTGCAAAGCTATGTAACGTATTTTCGGTCACAAGTTCTAAGAAGAAATATGAATGTTCAGTGCACAAAAGATCAATGTTTTTGAAATCAGTATTTTTTATACATGACTCCTATGTGCCGAAAGTCAGAAGAAGGTTTCTGGGTCCCATCAGAAAAAGATGGGTAGATTTTTGGAAGGAATGTGGTTCTCTGGTTACATCATGTTCATGCAAACTCATCTAAAGTTCTAAAACTTATGTGAGCATGGATGGCATTTTATGAACCCAGAAAACTTCAAACCTGAGGCTCAGATTCGGAGTGCTTGATGTGCTTCAGACATTTCTGCTTATTTTTTTTGAAAGAACACATCAACATTTCTGTTCCTTACCAATCAAAAAAAACCTTTGTACAAAGTATTCTTCCATGCACTGAAGATCTACCAACACTGCCTGTGGACAAAAATGTCCTGCAGAAAATACAGTTTAGGAGACAAAGATGACATTGGTATGAACAGATTAAAAGGTAGCCTGCCATCTTTATACAACCTGTTCTCAGTCTGCAGAATTGCTGGCACATTTATAGGCAGGCAGTCCATTGGCATTCACTTTGAACCATTTATTAGTGGCTGAATTAAACCTCTCTTTTCACCTCTCACAAACACAGATAGCTAGAGAAGGCAAAATGCTGAAGACTCTTCTCCTACTTTTCTCTACTTAACTCCTTTGTCAGCCCATCTCCATGGGCATGGGATTTACTGTGAAGTAACTCTCCTGTGCAAATAAGCCCTAAATTCAAAGTTCATTTTCACTGCTTCCCATTAAAGTGTCAGGAATACTACTATCTGAAGTCACCTCAGACAAATACTATGTGTCATTGATATCCTGCATATCTTATACTAGAAGTGGATGCTTCTCTTTTAATAATAAATTATGAACTAAGGGGAAAAATGTGATGTGGTTAAAGGCACATGTTGGCTGGTGTGCAGTTAAGAAGTTAACTAACAGATTACTATTTTAAAAGTTACTATAAATGTTGCTCCTGGCTAAAGTATGGCTTACTTATTTCTTCAAAAGTAAACCCAGGTATACTATACCTTGTCCTTGCTGCTGCTTGCAGCACAAAATGCATTTTTTGCCGTTCTGTCTGACTACTGAAAAATTCTCAGGACTATGAGATCCAAAGCATTGATTCAATAGCCACATACAGTTTGTAATCTCTGTGCGATATCACTTTTAATAATTCCAACAATTAGCTTCAAAGTAATCTCTGGCAAGAGTTCTTACCATAGATTAACATGAACATTTTTAGTTTTATGTTAATTTGGAATCATGGGGTTCCTACCAGTGGCAAAAAAAAAGGAGGTTGAACTAACTTTTACTTTATAGAAGTTTAAAATCTGTCTCAGCGGAGAATCAAACCTAGATAAGTTCATATGTATAGGCAATTATTTATAACCTCTATTTTAGGCATCAAGCCTAGGTGTTCTGAACCAATTTCTCTGGAGATTGCTTACCTCTTTCCCCTGATACATAAAAGTTAGTTTTCCACTATGCCTGAGGTGTCTATCCTCTTTTGGATATTTGGTTCAGTGAAGGCAACACAATACTAAAAATCAGGCTTCCAGTGGAAAATTTTGTAAGAAATTTCTAGTCAAGGAGAGATGTTATCGACATTACTGCTAATATTTAAAACAAATCATAGATGGACTTGCAAAACTTTGTGGGTTTGTAACTGTAGTTTTGATGTTGCGTAATTACAAGAGAGATGGCTGATGCTGATGTTTTACTATTTTATTTGATATAAACAGTGAAAAGGTATTTAAGAATGTGTAAATTGGGAAATCACTCTGGATTTCATAAATCACCTATAATTTACATAGTGTAATCCTACTTTTTTTCTCTCTGTTGGGTCAAGTTCACAGATATAGGGGTGAGGAACATTAATAGTATCGTTATTGCCTGTTAATACAGGTCGTTAATGGGTTCTAGTACTCATTGACTTTGCAATGCATTGTATTCAATTCTCATTTGATATTTGATAATTGTAATGCCATTAATGAGGAAACATTTTCCCTGTGATCAGTGCCTTCTTGCAGTAAGATGGGGAGGTGACTTGCTTATCCATGGCATACCTACAAATTCTGGCTATAATTCTTCCAGTATGTGAGGCCTGTTTCATCATTGTTATGTATTTCTAAGTATTCTAAAGAGCTCAGAGGGGTAGGAACTCATACCTGTTTTAGGGTGTAAATAAGGTTAAATAATTTTCTTCTGCAACTACACTGGCTTAGTATACAAATCAAGTACATAATGGCTATGCTTTCGTTTCAGCATTTAAATGAGCATGCCCAGTTGATTATTAACAACATGGGCATTCTCAGACTCTTCTCAGGGCTTTCATCAGTTCTGCATACAAAAGAAGTTTCTCCAGACTTTGAGGCTGGCTTTTATTCCATCTCAAACACACTGTGTGTCCGACTTGCCTCTTCTGCTTGTATTACTTTTATTGGGGATATTGATCGATATGAAATGTTGGGGGGTGTGTATGTGTGGTTTCTGAGTTATTTGATCTCATTTCCTTACCATGTTGTCATGATCTGGGGACATAAGAGACTGTAAAATTTACTTATTAATTTCTACATTTTTTTATTCTTTTCTGAAAATCCTCAAGTCAATGGTCTTAATCTGTGTTTGCAGATTTTCCAGGTTAAGTAGACTGCTACTCTGAAGTGCCTTTCTGGTTGTCTGATGGCTTCAGATACAATTTCTCCTCATTGGCTGCAAGATATGGTTTTATGAATTATACCATGTTAGAAATTCCCCTGAAAACTTAATTTTCATTTGTATGCTCTCTAATGGTTTGTCCAAAATATGGTCTAAAATGCAGCATCATTTTACTTGAGCTAATATGACTTACCTGGAATGCTCCAAAAAGTCTGACTTTGCTCACACCATCCTGAATGTTAGTTATGATTTACGAAGTGATCTCTTTTATTCTGTTGCAATAACTTGTTGTCTTCAGTATTTACCACTCCCTTAATCTTTGGGTCAGTTTGATTCCTTCCCTACAATCAATTTATCAAAAAATATTAAATAGCTAGGGGCCAACAACTCCACTCTGTGGCAATGCCCTTGGAAATACGGCCACAGTGCAGTGATTTCCAGTGAGATCAACAAGACCTATCCTTGACTGGTTTTAATCCATTTAATGTATGCAATGTTGATTTTGTGTTCTAGCTTATTAATCAGGATATTGTGCAGTATTGCAGTTAGTTGTGCCTTACAGAGATCTAAGTGTATTGTGTAACACTATTAACCTTTATGAATCAAAAATGTAATCTCATAAAAATACTGAATTAGTTTGAGATCTATTATATATAAGAGAATTTAGATTAGTACTTTATTGTACTACTGTCTTTTGAGTCCCCTATCAGCTATTCCATTGTTTTATTTGGGATCAACACATGATTACAAAGTCTGTAATTACTTCAGGTATTGCCTTACTTACCCTTTTCTAAGTCTTGGCAGAAGATTATTTTCTTAGCATGGTCTTCTGGAAATTACCATTAAGTATTGGAAATGAGCTTTGGTCTCATTGAAAATCTACATCAACAGTACAGATCTCTTATACAAGTTCTTTTCTAGTTGAGAGTTATCTGGATTTGCCGAGTCAAAAATGTTTATGAATTAAATGAATTCAAAACAGCTTCTATTTTAACATCTTGTTTTGCTGCTAACAGAATGGGTTCATCATAACCACTATGTATATATATAATTTACTTTCTCAAACAAAACACATAGAAGGAATATTTACTGAAAACTTCTGTCTGTGTTATTAACACTTGCCTCTTGTTTATTGAACAATGTCCCAATACAATTGTTAAGATACTGATCATTTTGAGTATAATAAAAAGAGTCTTCCTTTGGCATTAACTGTGCTGGTCACAGATTCTTCTTTCGACTTTCAGTTTTTCTCATTAGTGGTTGTGCTTCCCACTGACTAATTCATATTCATTGCTATTACCCTCACATTTCTAAATGACATTTTTCAAGAGTTTTGTTTGTTTTCTTATGTTTCATCTGGTTTCTTAATTAATGTTTCTTCTTGTCTGGACAGTAGGTTTGGAAATTTTGTGGCTTTAGGGAAATGTTCAAATCACAGTCCACTTTTTTTTTTTTTTAATTTTATATTATTTTTCACAGAAGATCCAGCCTATGTTTATTTCCATTTTTCTTAAAATAAGTCTTTGAAAGCACCAAATACATGTTATTGAGATGGAATCCACTGCTTTTACACATAATGGGTTTAATGAAACCATGAACTTCTGTACTCAAGCAACTGCTTTTTATTTCTGGAGTTAATTCTTGTTTCTGTCAAGATGATGTAAATTTTTTTTTTTTTTTAGTTGGAGGCAATGCTTTTGAGCCAGGAAACTGTCATCTGTAGTTTGTGTATTGTCTGGTGTCTGTAGCACCAGCAGCATGACCACCATCCCATCTAACTTGTGCCTCTGTGGTAATTTAACAGTCCTTTCAGTCAAGATAGATACTGAAGCAGCTGCAAATGATATTATTAGATGAGCGATTTGAGTTTCATCCAGCCATGGGTGATTCTGCTTGAACCTTTGAAGATACTGATATCCCCAAAAGTACATATTTAACCTTTTGGACAGAGGATGAATGGGACTTCAGATGGATGTGAGGAGATTAGGGATCTGCCTCACTCTCTTTCTTAGGGTTTACAGATTTAATTTGTTTTAGCTATTCCCTCTCTTGTAAGAATACTATGTGAGAGAACTGTGGTTCACTCTAGATTTTGGACATTGTGACCAGAATATTTATATTCTTGAATAAAATATTCTTGGAATAACCAGAAGTTATTTCTGCTACAACATAAGCCATGCTTTTGTGATATTTTCTCTCCTTGCTCTCTTCAGTCATATCTCTAGTGAATCTTCAGAATTCTTGCTACAACCACAGATAAAAGAACATTTTTTTAATTAGGTGGGCATGAAAGCAAAATCAAGGTTTTTAAGTCCTATCAAGTTCTTTTTTTTCCTTCCATTTATCATTTTGCAGCCAGGCAGGTTTCCTATGTGATTAAATAAATTGTTCCCCTCTTCCTTTGAAGTTCAGTATGACCCCATGTAGTTCAGACACCTCCACAGCAATGGTTATTGTGGTAATTACTTCTTATGGGAAATATTTTTGTAAACTGAAATATCAGATTAGATAAGTGATATTTTTATTGCACTAGATGTAGAAATATTCCATAAATAACTAATCAGCACAAGAGACTTTTAAACAGCAGTGCTCCAAACTAGTGTACTGAAAAGAATGGTGCAGTTGGATTAGTAATGATCATACCAAAAGATATATTGACCCACTTCCACTAACAATCCATCAGTCACTACAGCAAGATAAATCTAGCAGTATCAGTAATATTTCCAGCTGAAAACCTTTGCTATCAAGCCATACAGGCTATGTGTTACTCTTTTAGGAATTGTAACATAGCTTTGCATTTCTCTTGTCAGCAACTGGCTGCTGTACTAAAAAAGTACTATTATTCATTTCAGTGGAAATGACTTCTGATAACGTCCAACCCCCCAATTCTCTCTTCCTCAGCGTGTTCTGTGTGAAGTATCTCTTTATTCCTGATTTATTACAGGAAAGAAAAAACATTCTTGACCTCTTTGTGATTGTTATCTTTTATTGTGGTTTTGGATTTTTTTTTTTTTTATATATACTTTGTCCTACAGTCTGCATGGCTTCATTCAAATCTAGATTACATAAAATCAGCTTAGGTTTTTCAGGTTTTGTTAACTGTTCTTTGAATACCGCGCAGTTTCATACCAGAAACAGGTTCCACTTGTTGACACTGTCCCCTCTCAGAGCATGTTGGCAACAAGCCTGAGATCTCCTTCCAAATGAGTGCTGGTTTTCAGAATCACTCACAAATTAAAATCTATACAGACAGTCTGATTTAGTAAGTGTATTAGAGAGTGCTCTCCAGAATGCTGCCTTGGCTTTTTAAAACACTGATTTTAGAGTAAAAAAATACAAATGGCACTCAAATATTTAAAAGTAAAACATGAAAAGAAACAGAACAGGAAAAAATCTAAACAAGTGCCCAATTTAAACTCACTTGCTTCTCAGTGATTATGCATTTGTTGTAGCCAGAGGCTATCTGTCTCTCCTCACTTATCTAATGTATTTTAAAAGAACATATAGGAAAGGAGTAACATCATATAATGGTAGTTCTTTTCTGTAGGAGAAATATTGACAGAACAGGTTCTTACTTTGCAGAAAATTATGTGAAATCTATTGAAATTAAACTCAACTCCTAGGGAAGTAGGCTTCTTCATTAAATGGGAGGCTATCACCATTCCTAGGGCCTTGTAAAAGCATAAAAGAAGCATCTGTTAACAATGATTCTGAAGAGCAGATATGTATGTGGTTCTAAAATATTAACTTGAACAATATCATAATGCAAATAGAGATCATAAAACTTGCCTCATTTCTCCTGACTTAAACTATTGGTATTACGATCTGATTTTTAGACTGTACTGAAATATTCTTACTTGTGAGTGGGAAGCTTGGCAACCTAGACTGTACTGTGTGCAGTCTAGTTACATGATGTGCAGCCTGCCTGACTGGACCAACTACAGACATGTTTGGATCCAACTTTAGATTTATCTGGCAAGTCTAAGACAGACTTTCTAAGTTTTCTTTCTACTTTTGACCACCTACTGCCCCATCCCCTTTATGTAAGGTTAGTTGTCAAATTTGTTATGAACTGGATGGGAAAGGATGATTTCTGTCCTGTAGAAAACACTAATAAGAAAGCTTTCAGATGCGTTGATCAAGGCCCATCATGTCAAGGCAATACTGGTGCATTCTTCACACAAACGTGATTGGATTTGTTTTCCTCTGAAGGGTGAGTAATATATGGCTTGACAGTCTCAGGCTCTGACCTACAAATCCACATTTTAAATGGATTTTTTTTTTTTTTGCAATTATTTCATTTTTTACTCCTCCTCAGAAATATATTTCTCAATGTGAATCCAAATCTGGAATTTCTATTCAATTTGGTCATGTTTGAAAAAATGTATTAACTGCTTAATTTAAAATCTACTAATATGTCGACCTCTTTACTTATGCTTACACTAATCAGATACATGACAAAGACCTTAGAGCTCAGAAAAGTCATTGATTATTCCAGGGGAAAAAAAAAAATTAAAAAAGGAAAAAGAAAATGGAAATAAAACTATCAGGGGGAACTGGAAGGGGGGAGTGGGTGGGAAGAAAAGGAAAACCAACCAATCTGGCACCTCTGAGGGCCCACATCTGGAGTTGGTTGAGAATAAATTGTTTTAAAAAGTCTGTGGTATCGCATAAAGTCTGGGAAACTCATTCTGAGGCAGTGATGGAAAGCTTTTAACTGGAAAAAAGAGAGAGAGGAAAAAAAAGAGATCTCCCTCCAGGCCTGTAGTTTTCTAGCAGACTTGTGAGATTACTGCAGATGCCTCAAATACAAATTATTTTAAACATTTTTTTTTTAAATATATGCTGTTTGTAATTTTTTGATTGATCAAGGATTTTTCTATGCTTATTGAAAGCCACACAGAAGAGATATTACCAAGCCAATTATGTCGTTAGTAAAAATTGCACATCCGGCATGCCAGATACATCTCCTCTGGAGACACCACTTTTTACTTTTTGATGCAGAAAGCTGTGATTTAAGTCCAGAATACCAAAGCTAAAATCCAATGTCCAAGGCCTGTGTAAAAATTCCCATTATCTCAGAAAGAGCAATTATTCTCTGATGTAAATTACAGTACTGTCTTGGAATGGCAAAAAGGCTAGCGTAAGATCAAAATGCTATTCTAAACTAATTCAGCTGAGAAAAGACATTAACAAATAATTACCATAAACAATGTTCAATTATTATATTTGAATAGTACTTTTTATTACAGCCTCATGCAAATACATTTGTTTATCCCAGTAGCATATCCCTGTTCTAGGAGTTTTCATATTATGCTTCACAAATTCAGAACTATTGAAGACAAAGAAACTACTGAGGATCAAATGCATATAACTACAAATCTGAATATTCATGACTGCAAGTATAATATTTCACCCTGACTTCTGTTGACAGTGGATGATGACACAGAAGAAGGGGTTGATACTCAGAAGTGGAGTTCTTTTTAGATTTTATGACTTTACTTCAAGGTCCAGAAAGCATATTTTTTACTTTAGTTTAACATCCACAATCTAGTAACACAGTTTCTGGCTGATCTGTTTTGATAACAGCGTTTTGCTCCTCTTTGTTCAAACCTGTTTTAAAGAGAGGTATAGCTCAAGGGAAGAAATATCCACCATTAAAGCTGAATTGTGGTAGCATCGTATTGGTTTATTTGGACTGCTAAAGAGGATCAGTAGAAGATGTGCTTTAATGATATTGAAGTGAAGTGCAGCTCATGAAGGTAAATCATCCTGAAGCAGTACCATTGCCTGATCAGGGAAGAGAGATTAGTCATTTGAATGCAAACTGCATCCTTTGATTTGAGATAGAAATATAATTTAACATAGTTAATTAAAACTGGTAACTTTTTTTCTTCCTTTGGATAAAAATAACATTACAAAATTTTATTAATGTTTCAGAGAAAAATGTTTTTTTCAATAAGCAACCATCTGCTGAAAGCTGCAAGCTCTAAATGTGCAACTGAAAGAGTTTTCACTGAGTCCTAAAAGAGATTCTGTCTAACTTGGCTCCAATAG
Source organism: Athene cunicularia (assembly GCF_003259725.1). NCBI lineage: Eukaryota > Metazoa > Chordata > Aves > Strigiformes > Strigidae > Athene > Athene cunicularia. The sequence continues at coordinate 13,089,498 of NW_020799095.1, read as the reverse complement.
AGTTCAATATACATCTAGAAGTCAGCCTAAAAATCTCAGATGATGTCTGGAAATTAAGTTCTATTCTTTAGATGTGCTTGATAAAAGCAAAGGTACATCTTTATGGGAGTTAAGAGGCCTTCAAAAGAAAAAATCTGTCTGATGATCAGTTGACATTAGGGAAGATAAAGTCTGACTGAGCATAAGATTGACGATAATTCAATATAAAAGAACCTTTTGTCCAATTTCCTAATTTTCTTATTTGTATCCATTGTACTTTTAATGCAGCAAACTCTGATTTTGTCCTTTAAATTTATAATCCTACACAAAAATATTTCACGTTAGTGAATAGAAATGCTTAATTGGGAGTCCTTTACGATGGGAAGGATGAGACACCAATACATTATATTTTATATGATCACATAGAAAGGCTATATACAGTATTCCAGAAGGCAACCTGGGTATTCCCTGTCTCTGATTTAGCTGATATTATGCATAGTAAAATGCTGGCATTAAGGAAAGAACTGTGGGGAAATAAAGTTTTGACTTACCAGTAGTACAATGCAACAGATTATCAGATATTCTCTACACTTCATTCCTATATTGAGCTCTCAGAGTATTTGAACTGCATGTTGTCTATGTCATATACTCAAGATAGCACTACCAGAGATTAGCAAGAGGGCACATAGGAAGCCTTCTATCTAGATAAGGAGGAGGAAAGCTGGACTAGTCTTATTTTGACTTTAATTTGGTTGTACATACATCAGACACTATATTTAAGATAAAATCTACCACCATTTGAACAATCTATGTTATTTTACAGAGTTCCAGTTACTCCTTTCTTTAGAAAAAATGCTATCGAACAGGTCATGCAAGTGTAAAGACTTGACTCAGTCTCCTTTTATTACTTGTAAACACATAAAAAAGAACATAACCAGCTATATACATATATATATATATTTTAAAAAAAAAAAAAAGCCTTATCAATAAACATTACAATATTTATTGTGCATGTTCCTATGAAAAACCTACTGTGTAGATGCGTTTTCTGCTAGCTATACTTTAATATCTTGCATTGTCATGGGGAATTGAAACTTTCTAATGCATCATAAATCTTAGAAATTATTTGAATTAATGGATTAAATGTCAGCTTTGAAAGCTTTTGCTGATTTATTTTGGATCTTAGAAGAAAGAATGTTTCTACTGCAAATCAAATAATTGCATTTTCATATTCTGCATTAGTTATTCCCAGAAAAATATTCTTCAAAGGTATGACCTGGGGATGCTATTTTTTTTCCCCTCTATGAAAGTTTCTAGCATTCCATGTTGCATTTTTAATTAATACAATTGCCAAACCAAAAGTGGAAAAGGGCTAGGGAGAGTGCTTTACTTGGAAAATGTACACCATGCGTTGAAAAGATGATGACCCTAGCTGAATGTACTGATATGGTTTCTCAGGTGCCAGTACACAGAACTCAGTTTAGCATGCTGTAGCTAGAGGAAAGGGTGTCAGTTGGATAGAAGAAAAGAATTCAAGTATTGTAGAAAACTTTTACAGTTCTTGCAATAGAAGAGAAGGTAAATAGCAAAAGTATTTATTAAATTTATGTGATCATTTCAAAAAGGGGTAGAGAGAAGGCACCCCCCCTAACCACAGCGAAGTGAGAGGTATTGACAGAGTGATGATCTATAGTCAGTAAAAGCAACAGAAGGATCCTTTGGCCTTTTCACTGATTTAAATCAGATTTGGAAATGCATTAAATACAATTAACTTCAGGCATTTAATTGTAATGCCTGAGTTAAGAGCTGAGTTACGTTAAGCACCTCTATAACTGACGGAGATTGATAGACATGTCTGAAAGCAGTTCAGCCTACTTTGTATCTGGACTGTCCTTACGGGATTATCCCACTGTCTTCTCTGTGACAGACAGTTTCCAGACTGAGATTCTTCAGGTAAGTGGCTAAAATGAGGTAGGATGAATTCAGGTTTAAGAAGCCAAAATCATTTTGTACTGATGAAGAGAAGAGAGAAAATTATTTATGGAGATAGCTTTACAAGGATTGAACATAGCACACCTCTGTTTATTTGTCTTAGTTTACCTTTGTTTGATAGCATTTGTTGCTGTAGTGTCTAAGGAATTTTCTCTCAACTGATTTTTTAATAAAAAAGTAAGGCTGATCTATTCTTCATGTGCCTGCAAAGTTATTCTAGAAAATGAGTTTATAGGTAAAAATGCAGTCTCCCTATTCCAATGATCAGGAAAAGTATCAATATGGCAACATCCAGTGACCCTTTTTACTTGTTGAATGCAAAAGTACTGGATTTCACATGCCCTTTAAATGTACCTCTGGGAAAGTGCTGAGAAGACTGTAAACTAAGCTTAAGATGTAATAAATACAGACTTAAAGAGACATATCATAGAAGAGTTAAATTTTAAGTTGTCAGAGAGAAAATGTGGATAAATGAATCAAAATATTTCCGAATGTTGCAAAGATAACTTAGAACCAAGATCTTCATGCAACACTGAGAAGATGAAGGACTTCATATTAATGAATTAAGAACTATGAACAATTTCAGAAAAGGATTGCCAAAGACTCAAGGAAGATTTTAAGAGAAAGAGTTTTAGGTAAGCAGAATTGCAGATTTTGTATTATGAACTAAGGGAAAGCCTTGAGGTTCTGCTAACCTTTGCCTAAAGGCTCAGTAAAAGCCTCTGTTCAGTGTACAGTGCTAGACAGAACAACAGACCGAATGTACTGTGAACAGGTAGGAAAAAAAAACCCTTAAAATGCTCTAATCTCATTATACACATTTCAGAAAAAAACTTTCATTTGAATACTGTAGTCAAGTCTGGTCATTCTTCCTCGAAGGAGTTATGGAAAGAGAATTGATCTAAATATAGGAGATAAAAGGGTTGAGACACAGCGAAATAGCTTTGTATAAAAATAGACTATAAATGTTGGGAATCAAGAAAATCAAGAATCAATCAATCAAGAAAAAGAACCAAAATGAAAAGACATGACATAAACTGGTGAATTAAGAAGATAATTTAGGTGTTCTCTTTTCATTATACAAGATCAAAAGGATTTTATCTGTATTGAAAGTAGTGCATATAAATCTGACAGGAGAGTGTTTCAAGTTGTTTTGTTTTCAGTTGCTATCCACTACATTACTTGCTTGTGCTTTCCTTTGACACTGGTGCTGTTCCCTACTGGCAGAAGCCCTGTTCGAATCTAGTAGAGCATTTTGTTTCAACAGTAGAGACCCAAATCTTGTTTATAATGTGTCAGTATCGATGACTACAGCTTAGACTGGGTGATGTGAGTTAATGCTTTGCACCCATTATCCAGAGAACAGAGGACTGCACCATAACGCTTATCTTTCTTTGTAGTCTCTGGGAAATTCCCAAGGGCAACAGTTGTAGTAATTTCCTTTTACCTGGGGATGCCATTCCTTTACTGGAGGATAGAAACCCTATAGTAGATATTAGTTTCCAGAGTAGTCATCCAACTAAAGTCATGCTAGCTACATCCAATGGGGAGGAAAAAAAAAAAAAAAAAGAAGTTAAAAAACAAGTGAGTATACAGATCTGCTAGCCAGAATAGCTGACTCCAATTTTTTTGCTTCAGTGGAGCTTAAACTCCATTTGGTGGTGTTGAGCAGAACAGTCTTGTTAAACTTATGGAAGGAGGGCCCAAAATATCAGTGCTAGTTTGTTGCCTTTGAAGTACTCCAAAAAGTACTTTATCTTTTTCTTTTTTTTTTTTTTTTTTTTAAATTGTCTGAGGAAGAAGTTTGCCATCAGAAAGGAGGAAACAGGAAACTATGAGGAGAAACACAGAGCTGATTAAAAGCACTTCCATTATCTTTCGAAATGCACTGTAGAGTGATTAAAAGGCTGGATGCAAAGAATTCCTGTGAACTAGGGGCCATGTGCTGTCACTCTGTAGCAGATACATTAAAAACCTTCTGTGGCTGAGAAGGAAATGGCTTTCTTAGGCATACAGATGAATGAAAAACCCCAAGTTTGTGAAGAGATTGCTCCAGCATGGGTCCCCCATGGGGTCACAGCCTCCTTTGGGTCTGCTCCAGCGTGGGGTCCTCCCCGGGGTGCAGGTGGAGATCTGCTCCCCCGTTCCCCTCCCTGGGTGCAGGGCACAGCTGCCTCACCAGGGGCTGCACCACGGGCTGCAGGGGAACCTCTGCTCTGGTGCCTGGAGCAGCTCCTGCCCCTCCTCTTCACTGACCCTGGTGTCTGCAGGGCTGTTTTATATTGTCACTCCTCTCTCTGGCTATGGTTTCTGTTGTGCATTGTTTTTTTTTCCCCTTCTTAAATATGTTATCACAGAGACGCTACCAACATTGCTGTTGGGCTTGGCCTTGGTGAGTGGCGGGTCCATCTTGGAGCAGTCTGGCATTGGCTCTGCTTGACATAGGGAAAACTTCTACTTTTAGCAGCTTCTCACAGAAGCCACCCCTATAGCACACCTCGACCCTCACCCCCTCCCAGCCCCCACTCCAAAACCTTGCCATGCAAACCTGAGACATATATAACTTCATATTTATATAACCTAATTGAAAGACGCAGTCCTTCTCCGCTCTTGTAAAAATGAAATTTGAAAACTCAGTTCAAGTATTCTGGAGATGTAGTTAACCCAGAGATTAATATTCTGAAATGTTGCTGGAATAGCCTACATGGGTGAAAATGCATTCAAGATTACTGAGCTTTACTTTGGCCTGGAAGCAGGATGGAGGAATGGAGGAGGGGGAAGGAAATAATTTGGTTTGGGGTGAAAAAGGAAGACAGGAATTTTGGTGAATTGCTTTTTGAAAAGCTTTGATGGCAAAAAGACACATTTTCAAGTACAAAAGAAATGCCATATAAGTGAGATGAGTGTTATAACTATTCTAGGATTAAGTAATGCACTCCTGAGTTTTTGAAGTGAGACAGGACTGCTGTTTGCATGTTGCTTTGTAAGGAGGCAGGAACATGAAAGGGAAGCTTCAGTGTCTGCCTCAACAGGGAATGCTTAGGAGCATGCTGTGTGTGTGAGTGCTCTGCCTTTCCTGTTGTTTGTCTGAAAGCCAGGTGTTTTCTGCATGTTTTAGTCTGAATGATATGACTGGACTGTAGGAGGTACAGAAATGCGTGGTTGCTGGTAAGTGAGCGATGTTCTTCCTGAGGTAAGGTGAAAGGTTAGTTGTACACATTTTCCTCTGCCAGTTCTTGCCTACCAGAGACTCCTAAGTGAATGTGGCATCTGCCTCCTACATAAATCTGCTAGTCCATCTGATTTTATCCAAACTGACCTCTCAGTAGTCCTTGTGGGGTGTTGCTGCTGGAGGTCTTGTAAAATCAAACTCTGAGGAGATAATGAAGATTTGTAGCTTGATTCTTTACTCCATTACTTTTCCATTATTTTGATTTTAACTCTCTTGTCTTCATGTTCTCTGTTCTTACAGTCTGAGAAAAAGAATTATATTGAACTCAAAATTCAGGATCAGAATGTGTTGTGGGAAGTAATAGAGGTCTGCTATGGGAGTGGATGATCCAATTAAATACCAAACTTTTGTGCATAGTCTATCTCCTTTACTGTCACCTGATCAGGGTGCCTAACATTTAAAGTGAAATACATAACAAGCTGCTTTGCCTACAGGGTATATGAGGTAACACGTTTCACCTTTTAAATACCACTGGCACTTTAGATGGCTATTACCGTGTTCCATCCTATGTAAATATGCACTCACACCACATTTAAGGCTAAGAATCTCTGGAGCAACAAATGCCTTATTGCGGGATTATACCTGATTATTTGTGCAGACTATTAGCCTAAGAAAGCAGTTCAGACTTAGCTGTAATGGGCGGGATGAACAGCTTGATACCCCGTTTTCACAACTACATTAATTATCTTAACTGGTTTGGTTCATTGCAGTCCCCCATTTGTGCTTATATTGACTTTTGAGATAATCAAATACATTATTTTACAAACTCCAGAAGCCTTTAAGACAGAATAACGAATGGATCATTGACTAAACTGCAGTCAATAGGCTATTATAATTTCCCTTAATACAGCAATATTGAAGAGTTCTACTTCACTTGAAAGATTACAGTTACTGAACAGTAACTGCAAAAATAAAAGAGAGAAAGCCACTTGGAGCATTTTACAATAAGGAGATGACATGAAAAATTATAGTTGTGAAAAGAGGAAGAAAGTAATTTTTAAAGTCAGTTCAAGTTATGAGATAGTTGACTTTCTCAGCTAAAAGTCATTCACCTGTTTCTGCTGCCATTTATTTTGGATAGGCAAACTCCTTTTGCCTAATTTTCAATGCTCTCAAACAGTGTGAATTCAGAGGTTTACTTCTGAGGACAGCATCACTATATTAACATTTCAGTTAACATCCTCTGTGACCAAGAGTAGGAGGTGTGGATAGTGTGTCTAACATGGACATTAACAATGTCATTAAAATGGAACTCTGAGGAACTGCTGTTCTGCAAAATTTGTTTCCAAATAACCCCCACTGAGCCATCATTTGACATACTATATGAACTTTTCAGTACTTTTGAATGAGTACTGAGATTCTTGGCAGAAAAAAGGAAAAACTATTATGGCCCACTGGAATGATGCAAAACCCCCTGTTAGGGTAGCTAATATAGGATAGATAAAATCAGATCTCATTTTTACCTCTCCTTTTGGAAAAACTATGCATAGTCACAGAGAAGTGATACATGAAATGGAGGAAGTTATTAAAGAGCTTCCACATACAGAGTAACTTGTTAAAAGAAGGTGGTTATTGATTTTGTGATTACTGGGGAGCATTCAGACTAAATGACTCCTGTGAGTGTAGTCAGAGAGATGAATGTCTATATGCCATCAGTTTTACCTGCCATTAGCTGAGTTTGCAATTAATGGAAGGCCGTTTTTTTGAAACCAGATCTGTAGAGAATTAGGCGGGAACATAAAACTAGGAAAGTTATCATAGTTTTAATCTGGTAAAGTAAAAATAAAGTATTACAAAGTATGTAGTTGTGGGTGGGTGTGAATATTTCAGTGTTCCGCTTTATAGAATATTCCAATGTTTTTGCAGTGAGTTTTCTGGGCAGCTAATGCAGTAATAGTGAGATAGTTACAGGAGCAGGTGTAACTTCAAATAAAAGATAAAGTTGGTAAACAGTGTGAGTGAGTGAGAAAAAATGGAAATGATCTTAGGTACAGAAACATAGCTTAGCCCCAGCAGGTAAACAGGGTCACACAGAGCGGCTGCTCCCCAAGTTCATCTCAGGGTACCTTGGAGAGCTGTTCCAGCCAGGAAGGAGCCACATCCAGCGGAGATGGCCAAAGCTGGAAGTGTTGTGCCACACTCAAGAAGATGAATGATGTGCTCACTGAGCTGGAAGCAGTGAGCTTTTCCATTAGTGGATACATTGCTTCTGACTTCTGATGGATGGCTTCATGCTATGCATCAAAAAGTACAGAAAAAAAACCCTCAGGAAAGATAATTTACAAGATGGTGCTAAGAAAAAGAACCAAGGGATATGTTAAATTAAGCCAATATCAGGGAGCAAATGTATCAAATCTCAGTAAGCTATTTGGCAACACTTTTTTCCCTCCATGAGGTAAATTACAAGATAGTGGTAAAATATGAGATTTATTTTAATGAAGTTTTCTCTGAGACAACCTTGGTGCTGTAGAAAACAAAATGTAAGGAAGAAAGGCCAAGTTTCTGAGCATTTAACCACCACTCACTTTAGGCTAATGTTAAACAGATGTCCATGAGGTAGAATTTAACCAAACTTCTAAAACATTAGATATCAAATGATGGTGGCTAAGTATTCTGCAGTATTTATGCATTTTTAATGCAAATAGTTATGAAATACAAACTTCTCAGGAAGCAGCTGTAAAACCTATATTTCAACGTGTCTATCAAATTTCCTCTTGAGGATACTTTCAGAGTAAGAATGAATACAATCGATAATGACTTTGAAGAGATGAAAATCATGGCCTTCAGAGCATAATGCATTCATCAACCATCAAGAATTTAAGACTGGTTACTTTAGAGGTACTCAGGAGTTAAGCTTCCACTTGCTATTGAATGGCACTCAGACACTACGTTTCCTTTACGGGCTTTGCAACTTCTAGCACAGAAATATAAGGAAACATACTTTCAGGATTCTGTATGTGCACACACCCTCTCCCCAAATTAAATGGATGCAGACATGGATGGAATAGTTGCCTTTTTATGTGCAGACATGTTTTATACTGTTTGGAAAATAAATGCTTCCAGATGGCCCGTCTGAATTTATAAGTGTTAGTAAGCTCACTATTACACCAAGAGCGAATATTTTTGATGCATGCATTTTGCTCAATCTCAGAAGTCCCTCAAATTTCTATTGTGTTTCAGGAATGCTTGGATTATCAAGTCAAGAAAGAGCTGTGTTCCCTTGTCTGGCAATGCTGATTTCTTTCCTCCTTAATTTATTTTTGTGTTTACGTGGACTAAATTTTCACTCTGAGATACATTATATAGTAGCACTGAATCTTCAGGATTAAGGTGTATCATTTGGCATTCATACATATGTGGAAAATATATGTAAACAAACATACCTGTCTTTATGTGTGCGATTTGAAAGTTGTACTTCAGGCTCAATTTTGTCTGTTTCCCCTTAAGTACACCCTTAAGGTCAGACATTTAAAGTTGCAGGGATAAACCCTACTTCAGATCTGGTCTAAGCAATAATAAAGCCTTTTAGGGCACAGTTGTTAACATCTCACTAGTGAATCCACTCATCTTCTGCACTGGAATTGTTCTGGCTAGTCCAGGGTGTAGGAAATTATGGGTGTAATGGTCTAGAACCATCTAAGCAGCAGTACTTTAAAAAGACCTTTTACTTTACTTTTAAAAAGACTTTTACTTTAAAAAGAGAATTTTTTTAGAATCTTCCTGTAAAATAATCTGAGTAACCTTCTGAACTCACAGTTGAGGTAGTCCTGAAGGTTCCTTCCTATATACAACACGGAAAATAGCTCTGGCTAGGACTATGCCCCACAATGTTCTTTTCTTGTATTAGATTTCAAAAATAGAATAGTTCAGAAGAAGAAGCAGTCTAGCACTTTTATGCATTTTTTTGTATTGCCAACACTGACTGTGTTGTTGATGCTGCTCAAATGCATATCCACAGGACATGAAGCCTACCTCATTCAGAGGGCTGTTGTTTCTCTTGTTTCTGGCAGCAAGAGCTGTGGAAGGTTAAGAGAGAAATGTTCACCCTATTAACTAATATCATAATAAATAGGGAGCCTGGCTAGAGCTTCAGAAACTAATAATTGTTATTAATGAGGTGTTTATAATCCATTGCTTGTAACACCCGCTTGAATCAATGAGTAGATTATAATCCAGATCATGTGCTACCTTGAAGGGAATTCTGCTGTAACAAGGAAATGAGGTACAAATTTAGAAAGTTTATTTTCTTTTCTCCCCAAGTCAAACTCTTCTCAATGTGTGAACTAAAGAACTTGGAAATTTAATATAATTTTTTGAGCAGTGCACCATGTTTTTCATCCTCCTTCCTTCCTTTCATCTGTAGCTATTCACCCATTCAGTTTCCATTATCCTTTTTCTCTTCTTCCTCCTTTTCTTCAGCTCATGGGTAGTCTTCCATTTATTTTTATTGAGTTAGTGGCCTACCTATGTGAAATAAATCTGTAACCTTATCACCTTTTTGAGTCTAGCAACCGTGGTTCAGCACCTATAAACCAAAAGGACTGCCCAGTCACTTTGGGGCAGGCTTCATCTCTCATTGCAATGAACAAGACTGAAGCAACTTGTTTTCAGTGCTTAGACATTTCAAATAGGAGAAAGTACTGCTGCCTCCTTAATTCTTTATCTACCAGAGAAAGGATTCAGAATAAGTACCTAACTAGTATTTAAAGCCAAGCAAATTCACTGTGGAATTAAGTCACAATATTTTTCCAGTTAAGATGAATAAACATTCAAGGGAAAACATTCAAGGGAATAATGATTTCTTCAGGTACTCTCTCCAGTTCAACTTTGGACATTTTTTCTAGGAGATAAGCACAAATTTTCATCTCAGTATGTGGGTTCCAAGCAAAATGTAAAATCTTGGGACATAAGGATGGTCACAGTGGATGACACAATCATTTCCTCTGGCCCTAAACTCTGTATCAGATATTGAAGCCTATGAATTCTGATTTGATCACTAGGTTTTTGTGTGTCATCATTAGCTTTTACTGTACCTTAACATAAATCTTTCAAGGGATTATATAGCCTTTTTCTCCTTTCTTGGAATTCAGTTATGGTCAAGGGTTGTGTTCAAAATATAAATGTTAGCTTCTCTGATCACCTTGTATGAAAGCCCACACTCTTGTCAATAACCTACTGATGCAGCTTGCAACAGCAGAAAGTTTAAACCATATGGGCAGATTTTGAGGCAGCATGTTCAATTTCTTTGAAGACTGCTGTTGTCCTCTGGGGAATCTCTTTGAGGAAGCTCACTTATAAAGCAGTTTTTCAGATATTTGATATTGCTGATGGCAAGAGATAGCCAAGGTACTCATATTGTTTCCTTGAGCGATTTTACAGTGAGGAAATGAAGGAAAATTTGTGATGATCTTCTTTAACAGTCAGAAAGAGTATCAGTCAGGAGCACTTCAACTGGTTGAGACTTGGGGAGAGGGAAGTTACAGTTGACAGTGAAATTATTCTCTTGCATGCAGTTCTGTAAAGGCTCATGCATGCCACATTTCTGCTTCTTTCATTTTCAGATGCTGATTTATTAGGACTTCCTAGATCTGACACAAGTGCGATTCCTCAGGAGCTGTTTTTGGAACACAGCCTGCAAAGAATTAACTAGCTCATTTGCCAGCAAAAAAACAAAGACTGGACAGAAAATTGGACATTTTTCCCAACTGTTAATCTATTTTTCTGAATACTTTAAACTGTAGTGTATGAAAACTAGAGGAAGAGCCATAGAACAATATAAATACTGTGCATGACTAATAAAATAAACCCTCAGAAATCCGTGTGCAGACATTCATGCATTGGAAGAAGAAAGTTAAAATCATAGAGACTGCACAGTCAAAACAGCCTAGTGTACGTTCTTGTCTGAGAGAAGGAATAATAGAAAAGCAAGCTGCAAAAGGGCCAGGGAAGGGGATCCCACACTGTGAATCAGGATATTCATGCCCAGGTTAAATGTGGTAACGGAAATAGTTGGGGAACAAGGTTTGGACTCTGACCTATGTGAATGGCCACCATAATGAGGTCTCTACAGATAGGTGTACCCATGGTTTGGATATCTCTGAACGTTTGTCATGGCTGTTGCTACAATTTTTCTAAGAGATCCTGTAATGTTCTGCAGAACCTCTTCCTTGCCTTTTGTGTTTAATATGATAATGTGGCAAGGAGACTGCAAACTGTTCCTATTAGCAAGTCCTATAGTATGCTTATTATAGTAATGGAAATTACTTTTGAAATGCAGTCAGCAGTGGAGTATAAATGACTGTGTGAAAATGAGTTAATCAGCTGTCTTTGTTAAATGTTTTTCCATGTGTGTGAGTTAATGCACTTTCCCCTGATTTGCAGCCACTGTCATCATTGCTGTATGTGATTGATATGTCTGCCTTCATAGATTTGGAACCTGACAGTGGCACTAATAAACAGCTTGAAGTCACTGATAATAATTTCAGAAGGGACTCCAGGAATTGTAGGGGACTATTTTTTTGCAAATCACAGCTTTTTATCCTGGGAAGGGTGAAACGGTTTTGACAGTTTGCATTTTGTTTTGGCATACAGGTGTTGTGGACAGGTCTGTTAACTGGAGTTAGCTGTAGAAATCAGGAAAAACAAAATAAGCAAAACGCTCCCCCTCCCCAGCCCTAACAGTTATTAAGTATAAAATTAAATGTCCTGCACTGGAGCATCCTCAGTGCAACACTTAAGCTGGTTTCACAAGGCTTGTTACACATTTGCTGGTCATTATTAATTAAAAGACATGATGCAAAATATAGCCCTCTTATAATTTCATAGTTCTGAGAGGATACAGACTAGGTATGGAATCACTCCACTGTTTGTGTCTCTTTCTGCTCTTGTTATTTTGTGGAGGGCCTTCAGGACTTGAGGTGAGGGTTAGCCTTGTTTTATGGTGAGAAGTAGCAGAATAAATTGGCAGGTTAGGGATGAGTTACACCCACCACCTCTGCTTCATTTTGTTGTGTTGTGTGGTGCTTTGGAGTTAGCAGGCAATCAGATTTGCTTTTTAAAGAAGAATAAGTACAAATCATCATAGAAAGTAAGACAGTAGCAGAAGCGACATTCTACAGGTTATCTTTTCTCTCAGCCTTCCTTCTTTAGATGGTTTCAGAGAAAAAATGCAAGTGAGACGTGAGAGCACTTGTTAGTGAGAATAACTTGTCTTGCTCAGCTATTCAAAATAGTTGTGGTTGTCAGGGGCCTCTGGAGATCATCTGTCCAAACCCCTGCTCAAGCAGGGCCACCTAGAGCAGGCTGCCCAGGACCACATCTAGATGGCTTTTGAGTATCTCCAAGGATAGAGATTCTACAACCTCCCTGAGTAGCCTGTGCCAGTGCTTGGTCACCTTCACATTAAAAAAGTGTTTTCTGATGTTCAGATGGAGCCTCCTGTGTTTCAGTTTGTGCCCATTGCCTCTTGTCCTGTCACTGGGCACCACTGAAAAGAGCCTGGCTCCACTTTCTTTAGACATTTATACACATTGATAAGATCCCCCTGAGTCTCACCTTCTCCAGATTGAATAATCCCAGCATTTTCGCCCTCTCCTTGTATGGGAGATGGTCCAGTCCCTTCATCATCTTCGTAGCTTTCATTGAACTCTCTCCAGTATGTCCACGTCTCTCTTGTACTGTTTCTACCAATATTTACAGATAATGTTTTTGCTGCCAATTCCCAAAGTGGTGAATAACTGCCTTAGTGTTGAACTGGTTCTACTGAGAAGTAGAAAGTTTTTAATGAGGTTTGAAGTTTTTGTCGTTCTGTCATATCTCAGCTGAAACCAGGACAGTTTTAAAAATATCTGCTGTGGCTCTTTTTATTTAGTCTGTACAGGAATATCACTGTACACTATTAGCTGTACGTTCAGTCATATAAGCTATAATGTAGAGTGTGGGTTTCCAATACCGTGACCAAACCAAGTAGTTTGGCAGAGAGTGAATGGAGATGCTATTGCAATAACATTGGCATAAATGTATATGTTCCTGAAAACTGTTTTTAAAATTACCTTTACTAGGCAGAAGGTGAAGTTTATCATGTTCTATTATTTCAGAGCCTTGTAATTGTAATTTTATCTGTCGTATGTTCACTAATATACTTGAAAATGTCAGTATCTTAAGAGATGACCAAAAGGTATTTCCCCACAGATGCTGACATTTTAAGAAAACGCAATGCATTGTTTTCTGTTTTGTAAGTAGTTAATATATGAAGGCTTCTTTTGTATACATGGGCATAGTATCTGGAATCTAGTATTAAACAAGATATGCACATAACAACTTACTGCAGTGGGCTATAACATCAAACAAACTGCCCCAAAAACCACAGCTGAGAATTAATGAAATCAGGATGGAAATATATGTTTAGGAAACCATAAAAGAGCTTCCTGACTTTAATAAAAAAAGTTACATCAATGCCTATTAAATCAGGCCAATATCTGTATGCTTTCATGGGCATGTGGGGCCCTGCTTTACCTTGATTTTTTAAAGATTGGACTATTGACACCATATAAAGAAAGAACTTGTTTGACCTTGACAACTGATATTTCATACAGTTTTTGGTCTAAGAGACAGAATTTCATGATCTACTTTGTCTACTTTTCCTTCAGACTGAGCTGGATAAAAACATGATTTGTCAGTGATATGCCACAACTATTCAGCACATCTCTTCTCAGACGTGACTACTAGTTCTTTTAACACCAAATGGAGTTCATAACTATCTCAGTGTTATGATAGATTTCTTTATACACTGCAGCACCATTCTCAATACAAAAAAATCAATTTTAAGAGAACCAGAAATTAAAATATATTTTTTAGCTCCCACTACCTGAAAGAGAAATTGTTTTTAAATCAGAATTTCCAAGGGCAATTGCCATGTTCTAAGATGTATGTTTTGATGAGTATATGTTGGATTAGAGAGAGGAAGAAGAGGTGATGGAACTAATAATCTATTGGATTATTGGTTTATGTCTTTAAAATAAAAATGTGTCACTGCAAAGAACTGTATAGCACACTGTGAATAGTCCTTTTGATGCTTTTCTAATACTACACAGATAAAGTAATTGCACTTGCTTATCTTGAGGCTGCCATAATTTGTTATTCATTGAACTTGGAGAATGTGCACTCAGTACTTTATAGGCAAAAAAGTGGATTAAAATGTACATAGATTATTTACTCAATCACTGAGCAAAGTCTGTTTGAGGGGAAGGTCTACTTATGAGGCATTTTCATTATGAGGGAGATGAAGCGATGGCCTCCACCTCCTACAATTTTAACAAGACATTCTCTTCAGTTTTTTGTATTCACTGACAATGTATTCACTAGAGATAACTGGTCTTAACTTCCTCTTCCTCACAAACTAGCAATATTTCATTCAACATAATCCACCAACTTTTTAACACCCACCTCTCTAGCCTGTGGTTTTGCCTTTTGCAGCATTTTAACCTTGTTGAGGCATTTTCTTCATCCAAAGGTTTTTCTTACAGCTGTACCTATGAGAAGACTTTACAGGGGGCTTACTTTTGTCAGACTTCATTAAGTTATACTCCTTCATCAAGTCTGATAAGTTTGTCCAGTAGTGGTTATGCAGTACCCATCAGCAGTAGATGCAGCTGTC
>NW_020799095.1:13030645-13074590 GCF_003259725.1 Athene cunicularia | reverse complement strand
TGTATAAGAGACAGGAATAGCTCTATCCTAATTGTGGTGAATTGTATCAGTAGATTTCCCATAGACAATAAGGAAGAAGAATGGGTGAAGGCAAAGTAAGGTTAGGCTTTCTTTTCCAGTAGAAACACTTCACAGCTTGAGCAGGGCATCAAGTGCTTTCAGAAAGCCAAATGAACAGCAGAACTTACATGGTGTCTATTGTAATTATATTCATGAATGCAAGATACACGTATCTACATTCTTGTAATATCATTCTGTATGCATGGACATCTCTTTTTCAATAAAAATTAACTTGAATTATTAAATTAGTGCCTATTAACATAATCTGCTGTTTAGGTACTTCAAGGTGTTTAAAAAGCTTTATTGTTCTGCTGAAATGTTAAAGACTCAACAAATAGAAAAATAAGGAAATCCTCTCCAACAGGTAGGTAGTTATTTTTTTAGTGAAATTATCCATGCAATATGCTCTGCAACCTATCCAGGAGATTTCTTCGTGCTAACATCTTTCCATAAGTGCCAGCTGAATGCTGTCAATACCAAAAGCATATTGTGTCTCATGCAATAGGCACAGATATGCCTTATTAACAATTACAACAGGCAAAGTGACATATGTCTAATTTTATTGTTGTAATATCATTAAAAAGTACCTATGCTTTCTGACTGAGAACATTTATGTCACTAAGGCAAATAAAACATGGCTTTTATTCTTCCATTCCAATGTAATTTTTCCAGGAAATACATGAGAGACTTGAAAATTTGAGACAGTTGAATAAAACCATCTATCTTTTCAAAGATTCTATTATATGAATAATTGCTGAGCTTGTGGTGAAACTGTGAAGTCATTTGGAAATGTGGTAATCTAGTGATACAGTATAACAAGCAAAGAAACATGTGGTGTTGCTTTATTTTTAAAGTAATATGGTTCTACATTGCAGGCGTCCTGTTTTCTTCATTGCATTTATAATGCAATCCAGCCCAAAGAAGTCTGAATAATTTTTTTATGTGACACAATGGATATAGCAGAGAAAAAAATCATTATAAAGATTGAGGAAAGTGTGCACTTATGAACCCAATTTTGAGCTCAATTAGGTCATGCAGTTTTGCAGTCTAGTGGCAGATAAGAGGATAATGCCATTTAAGTCAATGGAAAGGTTCACTGGACTTTGCTCAGACACCAAATGCACTAAAAAGGTCACTTTTCTCAATGCAGCCTGAATTGTTCTCTCAACAAACCAGGTTCTCTCAAGCATTTTACTCCACATTTTTTTCTGTTAATTAAGAAATTGTTTATTCCTTGAAACGAATAGGTGCTAGTTGTGAGTGGAAGGTGGCCCTTCCTGTGTCATTGATGGACTGGATTTACAGGCTGTCATTTCTTACTCATTGGGAAGTACTGTGTTAACTAGTTGATTACTCTTCCAAGGGAAATGCTAGAAGGGTGAATAATTAGTTATGAAACTTCTTATTGAAAGGACTGGCAAATATTAAAAATGCCAATCTTTCTCTGACAGAGATAAACAAAATCAGTAATTCTCTGCATTTTCCAAATTGTATCCTTTTCTCCCTGTCTGAATTACCTAAGATCCTATCGCCATTTTGTCTGCTTGGTTAGGATAGGGAATGGCAGACTGGTTGCACTACCATATTTCCAGCAAATACCTGAGGCTAAAAAAGAGCTATAAGCCATTTATCTCTTTAATTTCTATTATTTGTTTGTGTGTGTCCAAATCTTGACCTGGCTCTTGGGAAATGAATCTCTAAGAGTTTGTAGGAGTTGATACCCTTTACTCATAAAACTGAATTATAAGACTATATGGCTTTGGCAGATCCTTAAATAAACTCCTTCCATACTTCCCTGCCAATGCATTTCATCCCTGACATCTAACATCTCCAGTTTTCCTGTCTTGGGCTACTTACAAACTGAGGCTTCCAATTAAATTATAACTTGATAAAATTATTATAATTTGAAACACACTATTTCCATATAAGTAGAAGGATTCAATAACAGTCAGTGCAATAATGGTAACATAAGCCCAATGCTTTTACATACAGCCATGTATAGATGCTCAGCTCAGTGCAGCTGAATGGAACTCAGTGTGGTTACAGCAGAGCAGATCTCTTTTTCTGTAAGGTAAACTTTTTTGGGGCAATAGTGTATGCACTATTAAGTCAGCCATAAATTCTCCTTTGCTGTGGTAAGTATGCAACAGCCCATGCATGTTGTGTGTTTTAGCTGTTTCTTGAGACTGATATTTAAAATATATTATCTTTTGTGCTTCATAATTTGCAAATGTTTACATGATGGACTACCATACAGTTAACAGGCAAAAAGAGATGCTGCAAGGACAGCATCCAAAAGAGAGTTTCTTTGTAAGACCAAAATCCTATAATTTCTCTTTCATACTTCAGGGAATCAACAGCCAAACATTATTGCTTTCCCTCTTTGCTTAAGCACTCATAACAATGCAATCAATTCATAGTAAGAAAAAGAAAATCAAGACCTTCCAGCCCCAGAAAAAAAAAAAAGGATCTTTAGTTCCTTTTACAATTCCAGCTGGTGCTATTTATATGATTTGGAATGCAGCTAAATTTTACATTTGAAAGGGAGCTATAATTCAGGTATTATGCAGAAGTTCTGTCTGTCAAATCTTTGAAGAGACAGAGCCTTGTTTAGCATTTATCAGGCATGTAGTATAGGCTGTATAGTATAATAAAACAGTATAATAAAGCATGTAATCCGATTCCTGATGAGATTTCTCAGGGACCAAAATAACAGAGGATCGTATATATACATATACATATCTCAAGGGTTCCTTGACAAGGAACCTGTAGATGTACTCCAGAATATTGAAAATATCTGCAGAATGATTCTTCCTGTAGACTTATGCCAAGGATATTGTAGCTACCTTCTTTTGTGTGCTTCCTCACACTTCATGCATTAGAGTGGATGCTACTTGCTAGCATAGTTGCTCACAGTATTGGAAGAAGAGCAAAGAAACCTTAATTAGGTCACTTTTTAGGTGTCACATCTTTGCTGGTTTTGGTTCCAGAATTAAAAAAACAAGATAACATTGCTTATGCTCTGAAGACCATTATCTGTCCAAAGCACAGAGGAAAGCTAGTCTTATTCTAGATGGAGTCCTTGCTAGTGCCTGCTTAACTCACTTCAGCAACCCAGATGTCCAGCCCCCACAGTAAAATTATGAAATCCTTGCTGCAGTTATAGAGCGCCTTTGGAATATCATCAGCACAAGTTCTGCTGAGCCATTTCTGTTTCTTGCAAACAGCTGTATTGTAACTAAATTTATTAGGAATGTGTTATGACCAGTGAGAGGAGGGGCTTGTCTCTCATGACCAGGGGCTTAGTGATCAGTGGAGTTGCAGCAAGTATAATGCAACTCTGATACTAGCAATATCATCCTTTATCACAGTCCTAGACTGATAGTAAATGAAAGCTTTTCTAACAGACATTTCTGCTCACTCTTAAAGATTTTGAATAGATGTTTTGGTAGCATGGGAAATAGGAGCTACAGAAGGTCATTTGGCAATCAATATGCCTTAAGCAGATCTCAGCACTGCAATTAACATGCTATTGTACAAATCAAATGAAGATGATCTGTTCAGCCACACAACCAGCTCTGGGCAACCACCACAGACACAATGCCTGAGATTTATACAATGTTTAAATGAGAAGAAAGTGAGTCAAAACACTGGGGTCTTTTCAACATGTTATTAGGCAATTCACTGGTCAGATCATATTTTAGCTAGATGAAAGGAATCAATGATACATTTAATTAGGTTATTGCTGTTGTAGGAGGACTTGCAGAAGGAATTGGAGTTCTCAAAAATTGTGCTGAAAGTGTTCTTCATAGGGCATATAATGCCACTTTATATACCAAAGTCATACAAATGAAGGTATGTTTCCTTCAAACGTGGGTAATTGCATATCTGTGCAGCTAAGTAAGTGACCTGATTTTCAGAGGTGCTGGGTGCTGACTTTTGAAGTTTACAGGTCTTCACTACCTGCGGGAAGTAGGCCACTTATATAAATGCCTAAATATAAATTGTGGTGCTTGGCTTTAGGCTGCCAAGCTTGACAATTTTGGCTGTAATAAGTAAAACAGACCTTCTATGCTGAAAGTATGTCAGTAAACTTGGCTCTAGTTAGACAAACATTGACGGGATTACAGCAACAGAATGTGCATCTTTTGGGTCCATTCCACAAATGCTAAGCGCCTTGAAAAAAACCCCAGCAGAAACAGAAGAGTGAATTCTAAAACTAAATTCTAGGCATAAACAAACACTGGCTTTTGTATGATTTCTTTCAGCACATTAGCTATTATACAGACAAACGTTTTGACGGACTATCAATGGAAATGTGTGTATATAATTTTTATGTATATGTACCTCAGAGCATAATAATCAGAGACTAACATGCCATCAGATATGTAGTTTTATAAACTATATCTTTGTCAATTTAACCACTCTTTATACCTGGTAGGTTATTCAAAGTTAAAAACTTAAACAATTCAAGACTAGACCTACAGCTGCTGTAAATCCAAGTAATTCATGCACTTCAAAGAAGGGAGTATGCTGGTATGATCCAGCTGAGCATTTGGCCACTAGACTTAAGTTTACATTCAGGACCAAGAGTGAGATCTACAGGTGGCATAAGTCAAAGCAGGTCAAATGCAAATTAGCAGAGCATCACTGATTCATGGCAGATGAGGAACAAGAAGTAGAATGACAAAGATGTTTCTCATTACCCTTCCTAAGCACTGTTTTTTTTGTTTTGGTTTGGTTTGGTTTGGGTTTTTTGTAACAGGCAAACAAATGCACATATTGAAGTAGAACAGTATAGACTTGTAGTTTCTGTTTTAATGATGAATTCTTTAAGACTACTCTATAGATGTGACTTTAAAGGTAGGAACCTGGTTCTGCTGGAGAAACACAGTCTTTCATAGTGCGGAGCAGTGTGGCAGCATTGTGCAATGTCTTGATCCTGGGGGAAGAGGAGTGGTGGGATTTCTTCCTATAAGGTAGTAGCCAGCAGCATCCAAAGAGATATGTTGGTCTCTTTTTCTTTGGTGTGGAGCTGTGGTTTTAAAGTGCTGTATCTCTGACTGATGTAAATTAGAGTAGATTGCTGAAAATGAGAGTGCTTTGCTGCTTTGAGTTCATTGTAATGCTGATCTGTAGTGTGCTTGGTTTAGTGCTTTGTGTAAGACATGGGTCTTATCATGTAAAGTACCATGTAAAGGTACAGTATATAGTCATAAAAGGAGTAAGCTAACTAGAGGGAGGTAGGAAAAAATGCCTAACTTTTGACTTCTGTTATTTTCATCTTTCATACCATGTAAAAAAATGGGATTGGGTACTTTAATACATGACTTTTGTATTAGGCTAGGTAGAAGTTCAGGAATTGCAACTCTATATAGGATGATCATCTCTAAGGTTTATGAACAAGGTAAACCAAGGGAAGTTTCAGAGCTTCCCAGGAGTGGAAAAAAACCTATCGTGTGGGAAATGGAATGTGATTAAGTTGTGTATAATTACTATCTAGAATTGAACAAGAAAAACCATTTGATTTGTCTGAAGGTACAGAACCTAGGGTTGGTAGGCTCTTGTGTTTGAGCTGACTTGTGTGTTTACAGCAGCCTTCAGAAGCTGTGACCGGTCACACTGTGAGGCATTCGGGGGCACAGAATGTTGGACTGGAAGGCCAAGATGTAGAGCCAGGCTGTTGCATCCTGACTAGGAGATGTTGGCTTGAGAAACCTTTTCAGGTTTTATTAAGGCTTATGTGACAGGTGGAAGTGTGTGAAAAAGCTTCTTTTTACAATCTAGTGAAACAACATAATTCAAAAAGTACCTTCTGGCTGAAAAAGTTGTGGGATTTCTGTGTCTCATCTCTTTATTGCACATAAGTGAATCGGGGGATTCGGGGAGTTTCCATCGCTGTATCCTCTAACCCTGACAGCAGGGCAGTATCTGCTGCCAGTGCAGAGCCCACGGTGGTTGGCTGACCGTTGGAAGGCATTTGTAAAGCACAAAAGATCTTTCACAAACAGGAGAAACTTTGCCCTTCCTGATTATTGGCCTTACATTAGTTAAAAAGAAATATTGGACATGAAGTTTGAGTCTGGCCTGAGTATAGAGCTTTTTGCAGAAGGGAGACATGCTTCTGCAGTACTCGTATGTATTTATGTACAAAATTCTAGGGGCTGGGACTTTATAACTTTATACTTTAATGCAGACACTTGGTGTTAGGGATACAAATGTTTTCATACCTGCTTTCTGTTTAAGTTGACAGCTGCTGAATATACAGCCAAAGTGAATAAGGGACTGCATGTTGATCCTGAATCCAAAGAATCTCTGATTTCACTCGGGAAGCTGTCACAATACAGTTCTGATTTCTGAGGCTTCTAATACATTGACCCCAACACCTTGGCAGAAAAATCAGTGATATTTTCAGTGGGATTTTGGATACCTATTTTACAATATGGACCAATCCTTATGAATCTGAGGAAAACCCATCAAATAGCATCAGGACTATGTTATGTTGATCTGACCTCTTTTTTCTTTAAGGGAGAAATGGGGGTTTGGTGCAAAAATTCAGCCAGGGTGATATTTACCCAGCAGCTAGGAAGTTACACGCAGATCTGGTACAAGTGCTTTAGAAAATCTTATGCTTTGAGATACTTCTGAAGTCTACATAAAAATATTTGGTTTGGCATGTGCATGTTATTCTGTTTTTTTAATGCTGATGAAGAATTTCAGGAAAGGTTTGAGAGACTTTGAACCTCTGTCTTTGGGGTAGGTTCTTTTCTAAATATAAAGAGTTTTGGTTATTTTCTAAATATAAAACTATTTTTGCTACCTCTAAGAACAGAAATCATGCGTTCATATACATGTGCAATTTAGATGGCATGACTTGTGAAAATCCATTTTCTTCTCTGAATGATACATATTGTGAAGGTGGAGGAAATTGATGACCACTTCTACTTACATCACTAATAATAATATGTTGTAGAAATTATTCTACAGTTATCATCCAGAAGGGGAGTTGTCATAAGTTTCTTGCAAAAGCAGTAATCGCATGATCTGCATTCAGGGATTTTGGTATGTGCCCACACAATGTAATGATCTGCTAGGAGTAACCATACTTATATCTTGGCTTAATGCAGTAGAACAGCCCTCAGAGAGGGTATAACAAAATACAACTGACCTTCCAAGGCTAATGACCCCTGTCTGTTAATGAAGCTTGTCGGTCTAAGGGGCAGTGTTTTGCTGATGTGGTGAAACACATGCCATATTTTCATGTGTATGGCTTGCAACTTTTCTGTTTAAAAAAAGGAGGGGAGGAAAAAAAAGCAACACAGACAAAAAAAAAAATCTGTTAACTGAGTGCAGGGTACCTTTACATATATTTTTGTTTCCTTTTCCATGCTTGGAGTTTCCTTCCTCTCTAGAGAAAATGAGATGCCAGTGACTTGCAGTGGCAGACATCACAGCATAGTACTGCTTCTAGATCCAGAGCAGCTACCAGCCTGATGCTTTGTGTCTCTCAGTGATGCTACAGTCTCTCTCAATCATGCCTTAGCATCACTGCACAAGTATGTAGAATTCATGGAAACTTACCCATTCCTTCCAGAGAAAGAGACAGAGAACAAACAGTGAATTGTTCTGTTAATTGTGATTTTTAGAAAATGTCTTCCACAGTTAAGGCTAAGCACCTTCATTTCAATTTTGTTCTAAAGGATGTGTTGTTCTAAGAATATGATTAAATACTTTCTTGAATTGATTCTACAGAGGCCAATTCAATTATTACATTAAAAATAAAATGTGACATTTTTTTAGGCAAATACAACATAAACAGCCTCTGTAAATTCACTAGCCATGAAAAAAATGTTAATTTGTGCTATTGCAGAAATAGGTCTGGAATTGAGATGGAGGAGAAATCTACTCCATTTTACAGCATTGCATAGTAAAGCACATTGCAAAGAGCGAAGACTGATCATGCCTCCTGACAGCTGGGACAGAGCCACAACAACTCTGCTGTAAAGTTTCTTCATTAGTTCTAATTTCCAGTCTTAAGGAAGAACTTGAGTCCACATTCTTGAGGGGAAAGGAAGCAAAGCAACACCTCTTCTCCATTTTAGAGTAGGCAGTAGTCCTTCCTCACATTTTTGGGGAACATCTTTGTGTATTTGTCTCTTTACTGCCTCTCAGCTAGGGAGGCCTCAGATATAATCTCCTCTGTTCATTCTGGACTAATTGCTGTTTTTAAATCTAACAGCTGAGAATGAAGTCCTAGTCCTGATAACTACTGTCTTGCGGGAGCTATGGACACGCACACGACCAGTATGATCAAGCAGTGCCCATTTATTGAAGGTAAGCAAGCCCTTTTATAGGTTTCTCCTGTGCACGCGAACGGTACATGGTGCAATCCTTATGATTGGATAGTTAGCTTTGTCCACGTGCTTCAAGCCTTCTCACAATTGGATAATAAGCGCCACACTCAATGTGTTTCTCCGCCCCACCCATCTCCTGGAGTTGGTTGCTGAGTTCTTTGTTCTATGTCCTTGTCATGTCCTTGACGAGGCATGCACATGTGTAGGATTCAATTATCTATTTCTGCTGCGTACAAGTGCTGAATTTGTCTAAATATTTTTTGCTGTTCATAAAGTATTTGAGTGTGCATGAGATGCTCTTTGAACTCTTTTGAATTAAGCATATGATGCAGATCCTACCTATTATTGCTAATCAGTCTTTTCACAAAAATGCATGTTCTCCATCTCTTATGATCTAAACCAAGGTTACTTGCTTTACAAGCAGTTTTACAGTGGAACTGCAGATGAGGGTAAACTTGTTTGCCTTTTGTAAAGTAAGCCTCTGTTTTGTATGTTTGTTTCTGTAAAACAAGCCCCTTCTTTGTGATTGTCAATCTCAAGTGGCATCTTAACATAAATATTCTACTTCTGAAGATCTCTAAAATGCCCGAAAATATTTGGTACCAGCAAGGAGAAACAAATGTGTTGGGAACAAATAACAAGAGCTCCTTTACTGAATAAAGCTGTGAGAAGAAAACATAATGGGACCTGCCATCATTAGTTGATAGAACATGAAAAGGAAGTCCATTCTTTACCACTTGGGCCACTTAAACCCCCAAAAACTAAACAAAAAACCACAACAGAAAAAGTAATATAGTGTGCATTAAATACTGATTTATCTTAAAACAAACAAAAACCCAGCAGTCTTGCCTTATCACAGATCTACAGTAATCCCTAGCCTATTTGATTTCTACCAAGGGAAAAATTTTTCTACTAAAGTCACTCTGAATGGATCTGACTACTGGTCATCTTGCTGACTGTGATCCAATATAAATTAAATCCTGAATCCTTTCTTCTCATTCTGCCTCATCTGTCCTTGGCTACTTGAGAAAACAAGAACTTCATGCTTGGGAAGTAACTTTAAGCTCTTAAAGCTGATCTGTCAGGTTTAGGTTATTGGATAATAACATTTTTAATTGCCACTGATTTGAGAAATAAACCTTTCTCCGCAAACCCTCAAGTTTACTGATATTTGTAGGTTGAAAAGTTCTTAAAATGTGTTATTCTTGAACTTCTGTGAGTTCTTATAACCCATTTCCTGTCTTTAAGACATTAATAGTTTCTCTGGTTTTAGGAGAGCTGATGGTGACTTACAGGGGGAAGAGCAGGTATCCTTGGTTATGTAGTATAATGAAATTATGAGGAACTGAGAAACTGCGTATTAATTTTGAGTCACAGTCCTAGTTGTTCTTGTGTCTTAGTACCTGGCAAGCACAAAATAATTTCAGCTTGGTTAAGCTAAATTGCATTACACTGCATGAGCTGGGAGGCAAAGATACCAACAGGTAGTTAGTACGGTCCAAGTGATACAAAGTGATTTAAGATACAAGAACTTGATTCAACAAATATGCAGCATGCTTCATATTGCAAGGAAGGGGAAGGGATTTTCTCATCATTGTAGAAGAACACATTGTGTAGGGTGAACTTTCTAGGCCATATTAATGCACAGCAGTTCTGCTCTTCCCCTTTTACATGAGAGAGATTATGAGTGGTGCAAAACAGAGAAGGGTGAAACCAAGGGATGGGGACAAAAGGTCCTCCTACCTTCCCTTTGTTAAAACCAGAGTCACAATACATTCTTGGTTTTTTTTTTTTTTTTTTTTTCTTTCCTCCTGCCCCCTTTGCTCTTCTCTTTTTCCAAAGTTCTTAGAGCATTTGAATATTGGGAATTTTCACTCGCTTTGTCATGCCTAGCTCGTAAAAGCCTTTCCTCAGAAGTATAGCTAACAGAATTATCTCCCTTAATTTTTACATTGGTCATGGAAGGCTAATCAAGGAAAGTCTTCCAGGGTCAGTCTTTTGTTCCATGAAAGTCAACAGTCTGGGATAGGGAGGGTAGGAGCTTGCATACAAGCTCTAACTAAATTGAATGTGTATAAGAGCTCTTATTACAGATGAGTTAATTGTATTTTCCTGAGGGAGTAGCTGAGAAATTGGCAGTCTTTCACTGAAAAAATGTTTCTTATAAGGTGCCAACTTTATTGGTGTTCTGTTCAGCAGACTTTGGAGGGAGCAGCAGGTCTTGTATCAAGGGCCAGCTTCTCAGAAGTTGGAGCCTGCTTCCACTACAAACCTGACTTGACCTAGCACTGACAACAGTGTCATGGAGAGGTCTATTCCTCTGGAGAAGGAGGGATTTGTGTCTTGAGAAGGTAGAGAGGAGAAGGTCCTCTAGCCATAGAGGAACTGCCTTTCTTGAAAAAAGATGATATGGTCACAGGGCTTGATCTGATTGCAGAAACATCAAAAGTAGCCTGTAGTACTTTGCCACTAGTTCTCTGATATGTGTCAGGTACTGGATCCAGAGCTGGTTTTAATAAGACTCCAAACAAAGTGGCATCAAGTTAAATTTTACAATAAACCAAATTCCATGTCTGGGGTGAAGAAAGGAGGGACCTTAGCCCAAGAGCTGAAGGCTGTCTTCAGAAAAGTAAATTTTAGAATTACCACTTCATTTTCATAACATGCCTTGTTTCATCTTTGTGTAAATTCATGTAGATGCCATGGTATTAGTTACACCCATGCTTTCAACCTAATGCCTGCAAGAAATATACTTAACCCTGCTTTCCTGACCTTCCCCCACTGTCACCAAATAAAAATCAAACCAAAATGAACTATTAAGGTAATGAAACTCTTAAATAATTTTGCTGTACTTAACTGGTTTCAGGAGCAAAAAACCCTATAGCTTATAACAGTCTGATTTCAGGAATGACATATTTCAGCTTTCTCTTAGTTAAACTGAGCCAGCTGACACAGACCATGTTATGCTGTTATGCACACAGACCCTGTTGAAGAGGTGACGCTTGGGTAGTCCCGCAGGAGCCGCAGAGCACTTGCACAGATCCGTGGGGTGAGGTGGGTTGTTGGTGTGGCTCGCAGCAAGGGCAGAGCTTGCCCGCTGGGGCTGCAGTCCATGTGTACCTTAGAGGTTTAGCAATCTGGGAGCTTGTTCTGAAAGCCCTGTGTGGGGGCAGATTTGAGAGTAATTCAGTGGTGTTATTTATTCAGCTACTCCTAATAAAAAGAACAAAAAGGCAAATGAGATTAAAGTCCAATTGTTCAGCTAGTTCACAATTGGATGAATTCATTGAGTGGTCAGTAATGTGTTATTACACATGCTTTTCTTCTCACAAGTCCTGTATTAATTGTCTAGTCAAACAGTTTAAAAATTCTCATTACCTCATGTTCATCCTATCAGTCTCTCAAACTGATTCTCACCTACTTATGTCTTCCCAGAGTGCTCATTTATTGCTTTCCTGAGTGCATATTTTGTTTTGCTGAGATTTAATTTTTACTGGGTCTCTTAAAATAGAGCCACAGGGAAGATGCAGCACAACTTGTAGTCTAAAAATCTAAAATAGAAACCCTATTTTATATATATTATGATATATAATATATAGAAATATATATTGCATTATACATTTAATATAGATATTATAGAAATATATATTTTAAAATATATATAATATAATAGAAACTATTTCTTCATTTAAGCTCAGCTTTATACAATGCATACTTATTTATACTTTACAGGAAGTAATTTGTCTTTATTCTGGATTTAGAGCAATCTTTTTTTCTTTTTTTTTTTTAAAGTAAAAGTATAAATATTTGCCTTGGAAGTTGCCAGATGGGAAGAGAGATTTTATATTTTTTTTTTCCCCCCTGGAAGTTTTCACTCAATAAGTAATATAATGATTTTATCATTATGATTCTATAGCAGTGATTAATAAAGACTGCTATCATAGGATGAAGGATGGCTTTGCTAAAATATCCTTGAATCCAAAACCATATAAGTTTTGTAAAAATAAAACCCAATTTTTTTTTTAAACTGTTAGCTGATGAGCTACTTCTCTTTTGTCTGAGCCATGAGAGATGAGCATTCCTAGAATATCTGGCCCACCAGTTTCTAAATTACATCTTTCTCCTCTTGAAAATATTGTTGTAAATTTGGAAAAGCAAAGTGTAATCAAGCTGGGTTAAAATGTGTAATGAGATCAGAACTGGGGCCAAACTGTAAAACCATACAGTTAATCTTTGTGATGATTTTGATGCGCTCTGAGGGTGTGTGTGGTTTGTTGTGGGTTTTTTTTTTTGGTTTTTTTTTTTTTTTTGTGTTTGTTCATTTGCTTTGGTTTTCCTTTTTTTTAAACCTGAAAGATTTAGGCCCCACTTTCATCTCTGGTGGATATTCCTGTTTGTAGAAAATCTCTAGCAGCATGTTGGTTACAGTGACCTGCAGTGGATCTCTCTTTTAAAAGCTTTAATTTGTATTCCTTTCCTACAATTATCATGCTGTAAAATCTCCATGCAAGACACCATTTTTGATTCTATTCACCTTACTGGTTCACTGAGCAGGATGACAGGAAACTGAACATCAGACTAGTTGTTCAAGGTACAACTGCCTGCCTGTCTCTTAATCAAGATTCAGCCTCCTTGTAGTTTTATAATTTAAAAGCAGTCACTAAAAGTATTTCATCCCTGTTTTTAGTCATAAGACTGCTGAACCAGCAAATCCAACTGGCTGAGAAAGTTTGATCATATTCTTTAAAATAATGTGACATGCTGTCTGGGTATTGGATGAACGTACATCATGTTGAATCAACCACCGTACCTTTCAGAGAGCGTAGTGACCTCCAGTGAGAGACATTTTCCTTACAGTTGCTTTTACTAAGTGGCAAGCTCCTGCTATAAATGGTGGATGCTGACATATACCTGCTCTCTCTCTCGT
The DNA here is from genome assembly GCF_003259725.1 of Athene cunicularia. Taxonomy (NCBI): domain Eukaryota; kingdom Metazoa; phylum Chordata; class Aves; order Strigiformes; family Strigidae; genus Athene; species Athene cunicularia. The sequence goes on along the minus strand of NW_020799095.1, from coordinate 13,061,249 downwards.
GTGTTATCACCCATCTGTTAGATTCACACAGCATGAAAAATTACTGCATTTTACATTTCTTTTTATATAAAAGAATTATTTTGTAATTGGTGTCCATTGTTGGAGGATCACAGCATCCTTTCCTGAAATGCTGATGGAGCTAGTCGTGTGGCTTTTAAGCAATAGACTGTCAAACTGCCCGGCCTCAGTGAGCTGTCAGTGGTTGGTAGGATTTGGCAGGGAAGTGAGTTCTGCTGGCTAATGTGCTGGGAGGAGGATGTGGCTTACAGCTTCCCTAGGCCTCCCCTTGGTAGATCTGCCTCCTTAGCTGTGCTAGAAATGCAAAATGAGATGAAATTCCCTGTCCCAAGCATCTTACAACTTTGGTAATGAATTACAGCATCATACGGTTTTGTAAACTGCTGTTAGCCAAATTTATGGATGGGGAAAATGGGTGCCTGGATGAATTTGTAACTTTTCTGTGGTTACTCATGAAACAAATGACAGGAGGCAAACCCAAATCTTTCTCAGGACTGCATACATACTTTGTAAATGAAGGCCAATAGCCCATACAGTGTACCAAGGAATTAGATGTGACTGATTTAAGAAATACCTTGGGTAAACACAGAATAACTTTTTTCCAATGTTGTCTGCTTTGCTTCAAGTTAAGGAATTAATGTGCCTCTAGAAGCATAATACTGGGTACATTTTATAAAGCATATGATAGCCATTGGATCTATATACATTAACAAGTGCAAAATTTGTCTATTTAAAAATACAGTTACTTGAAATATATCCTCTGAACATGGTGAGAAGGAGATGCAGAGAGCCTGTGGGGAAGGAGCCACCTGTAGATCAAAAGTAGAGGCATTGACTGTACACAGTTATAACTCATTCTGATGCTTAATCCCACATTTTATTTATCTAATTTTAAGCAATGCATTATATGCTTGTGAATTCCAAAGAAAGCAACACTACACAAAGTGTTCTCAGAGTAACAGTGCCAAATTAGGATCATAATCACACTGTGCTGGGTGCTGTACAAATGTATAAATGCTGTAGCTGGGCCACAGATCTTGCACTTTATACTATGGAGATCACATTTGCTGGTAATAAACAGCTGGAAGGGGGGAAAGAAAAAAGAAATAAACTAGGAAATTTCCTTCCGTGTTTGTTTGATGTTGAGGATTGTTAACTGAAAACAAATGATTTGTTTGCACAGCGTGAGTGCTATGCTTGTGAAATTTATAGAGAATGACTCTGAGACATTTGAAGAGGGGTCAGGAGATGCACGATGTCTGTGAAATACAGCCTGCCCCACACAGCCGTCTTGAATTTCCATCACAGAGTCCATAAGCACCCTGCCTAAAGCTCAGGATGCTCAGCAAGAGGAATTCCAGGGAGCTCAGTGAGGTTTCCATCAAGTTCTGGCACAGAGGAACATCAGGAGTGGTTGGTCTGTTGATGTCAGTAGATTGTATGGGAGTAAAAATTTAAGTTAGGAGGATCACTCCCTGTTTGCTTGTTATCAAAGCTGTTAACGAGTAGTACCATGCAAGGATGGCAAAATATATTTATGTGCATACTTAACATATGACTTTGGTATCTGTCTCACATTTCAGTGTTTCTGTTACAGTATTTTATTTCAAAAAATGTTCTACATGTCCTTATGTCATCCATGATACCTCAGATGCCTGCTTGGAGGTTTTATTTTGTTTCTAGAGGGTTTCAACGTATAATATCAGTTAGGAGAGTGTGAACTGCCATTACTCTTGATTATTATAAGGTCTGTAAAGTTTCCTTAATGGATACAAAAAGACAGGTGGTATGTGCAACTGTAGCTCTATCACAAATAACAGTTGACCAGAGGAAAAAAAAATCAGTACTTTTAATGCCAAAGTATGTGGAATAACTTGTGCTTTTCAGCATCCACACACGTGAAATCATTTGGGACTTGTCTAACTTCACAAATTTTCTCAGATCTGTCAGATGAATCAGGAATCCAAATGCAAAAATGTGGCATTCATATCTACCATGTGCGACTCTGAATGATTCATATTTCTCTTGTGAGGGTATGCTTGTGAAATGGTTGTGTAGTTTCTGAAGTACAGAGACAAATTATTTCTCTAAGGCTGACTCTGTAAGGAAACTAATCTAATATGGCATGGTTATTATTATATTAATAATAATGCTATTTCTACTTGCATTGTAACAGCTAGCCATTCCTAGTTGTGGAGCATGACCCATCTGCTTACATTCCAAGTATAAAACAAGCATGCAGATGGAGAACACATGAAAACACGATGGTATTGTTTAACACAAAAGGATCTTTGGGTCAGAACATTGAAAGCCTAATCTTTTCAACTTGTTTGTTGTGACAAAATATAGTTTTAGGAGGGATTTGAAGGACTATAATGAGGTAGTGTTCAGATGTTTTCAGAAGACAAATGTATCTTACAGCAAAGGAGAAAGCACAAGGAAGTTTGTTTGCATTTTTAACAGATGGACTTTAACTGTTGTAATCCTACTACTCATACCAGTTGCATGCTCATAATCCTTATGAATCTTCTACATAATATTAACTTTTAAAAAATTGAGGCCCCACAGTGAGGGCCTATGCATTTTCAAAATTATATGGCAGGGGTACAGCTCTGAAGTGCTCATGCAAATGTTTAAAACACTATTATTTCTTGTTGCACAGCCCTGCTTATTCTTTGTCAAAATGTCATCAAGGAAAAAGGTTTTTATTGTAGTGCTCATTGATGATCTTCTGTCACATAAATTTCTTCAACCAGTAGGATTAGTAAACTAATATTTCTTACTTTCTGTATAATCCATTACTGGTTCTATATGACAATACTATTAAAGGAATTACCTACGGTAAGGAACGGATAATAACTCTGATATTTCAGATAGGCCATGGTTAGTGATGCTAGTCACTAGACATTGTCTATTTGCCAACACCATTTTCAGTATTCCCTTACTGACTGTTTCTCAGTTGCAATATAATCAACATGGACTGGTCTGTATTAAACACCTGGTATCTCTAATGGTGGCTCAGATGAATTTAGTGTAACCTAGAGAACTATGAGTGAATTTATAGTAATAACTATGGGTAATGCTTAAAAATTCCCTGGAGGAGATTAAGTTCAGATAATCAGTCATGGGGATACACAATGAAATTTGGTGAATGTTTCAAAAGAAGCCAAGATAAATGAGTTTTTGGCATTTGTCTTTTACCTTAGAAGCCTACATTTTCTATGGTATAGTGTGAGTTTCAGTATGACAGTTTGGGGGTGATCAAGGAGTGCAGACAGTTAGTAGAGTGGATGTGGGAAGGTAGAAGCTGTTTGCATGCACAGTTTCTCTTCTATCACCCAACCCTGAACAAAAACACACCCCCTGCAGTCTTCCTGGCAGACTAGGACTCAGTGATCAAGAAGAAAAATCTGATATTTTGAAAGTCAGGTATCTCAAACAGCAGTATCTATCGCTATTCTCTTTTGAACACACAGGCCACAATCTGGTTAATGTTTGGTGGGCTAATGTTTCCTTGGGTCCTTAATGCTGAGCATCATAATTTAATATGTAGACCTTGTTTTCCCATTCCGCCACCCCGATAATAATTCCAACAGCTGGACTGCCTCAATTGTTTTTGCTTCGTGAATATTCATGCCTACTGAATTCAATATTTTCAGTGCTTTCATAGGAACAAAAATCTTAATATAGTTCTGAAAGGATTTTAGTAATGCCCAATAGAAACTTGCTCAGCTGCATAAACTGTTACAAGGCTTCCCATTTTTCCCTTAGCTGCTTTTGGGAAGTAGCTCAGGAATGGTAGAGGAGGGCTGCATTCACTCAGTGGGCTGGAGGTCTGCATGTGAGCCAGCTGGGAACAGCTTCATTGCGAAAATAATCTAAAACTCGGTGTTGTAAATTACTAAGAACAAACTATCTAACATGGACTTCATAGAACCTGGGTTTCTTGTGGATTGGATGTTGGGTTTCTTTTTTTTTTAAAAAAAAAGTCTGCGTTGGAGATCAGTTAACAGTTTAAAATTTCCCTGATACATAGAGATAGGGGAAACAAAATGAACAAAAATCCTTCCAAGAGAAGCTTCTCAAGTGTGAACTTTTCATCAAGTTTAGAAAGGTGTGGCACAAAGTTCAGGTTTTTTTTTTTTTTTTTTTTTTTTTTTTTTTTTTGTCTTTTTTTTTTTAAGTACAACCTTACAGTTCTACTGTGTAAATTCTAAGTAACAGCACTGTCTACCTGGGCAGGATGTTAGGAAAGTATTGCCTGGCAGAAGCTGCCATCCCTTAGTGTGTGCTGTATGTGATGTAGAAGCCCTGATGAGCCAAACAGTGGCATAGCTTTTGGATTGAAATTGGGGTTTCATCTGGAAATGACTTCCTGCATTAAGTTAATCAGACACAAGTGAATGAAGCTAAGCTCTGGCATTACTTAGAGGTTGTGGAACTGTCTGGCAGGATACAGATGGGGGTTGTCTGCTTAGAAGACAGACAATGTGCCCTGATCATATTGTTTTCTTTGGTGTTTTGGTTTTTTTTTTTTTGGAGTTTGCTATGGGAGCTTAGGATTTTAGCCTGCATTTGTGACTATGCTCTGAAAACCAGATGAGGACTCCGGTTGGGGTGTTTTACCATTTAAGCTTAGAAAATGTGTACTTTCTGTTTGGTTGTACAGACTTTTGATTCTGTTGTGACCCCTCAAAACCAGGAAGATGATATGCATGCCGTTTTAGCTATAGTTTCTCTTTATTAGCCCAGAGTTTGTTGTGGTTTTTTTTTTTTTTTTAAAAAAGAAATGTCTAGAAGTGAAACTTCTCAATTTTGTAGTAGGTGGTTAAGGTAATACCCTGAATTTCGATAGTATCAGACTGCCAAGACAGTCCTTTGACAATTTTAAAATTGTAGAGTAGTACAAGAATTTCATTGTGAAAGCAGAAGTGTTCTGATGCCCACCTGAAATTGAAAGGCAGCTTCACAAATTTGTGGCAATTATTTGTAACTAGTTCTAGCTTGCTGTTTTGAGATGAGACTTGAAATCACATCCATTTTGTGTTCTTGTGGGCTTCATCGCACATTTTTTGGGCTGTTTGGTTTGGTTTTCTTTTTGGTGTGGTGTTTTTTTTTTTTGGGTTTGGGTGTTTGTGGTTTTAATTTTTTTTTTTCTTTTAGCTGACAGTTCTGGCCTTTTTTCAGCTTTTTTTTTTTTTTTTTTTGGTGGAAGTATGTTGCTTTCTGGGAAATAAGGTTTCATTCTGAGGCTAAACCATTAGGCAGTCTTACTGGATGTATTGAACTTAGTCTTTATTCCTTACCCGAGCTGCATTAGACTTTCATCAGTGCATGTCATCTTGTCACTGAGACAGCAGTTAAGCTTTTCAAAGTGGCTTGAACTGAAGTAATTTTTACTAGCACTGCACATAATGGATATTAGATTCTTAATGAAACAGGGGTGCTTCAGATCAGAAGAAATTCCACCCAGACACTCAGATAACATCTGACAATCAGTTTGTACCTCAAAGAAGGAAAGATAAGTAAGCAACCTCTCCTATGACTGCTGTTTAAGAAAAAGATTCCTCTTCCAGCAGTCTTCAGACCGCATGGAGATTTCATCCAAGATCAAGAAAGTGAAACTCATATCACACATACCAAAGAGTGAGAGACTCATTAGCCTTCGGATTTAGTCACTGATGGATTTCTCAGACACAGTCATTTTTTGAACACCAGTGGAAAGTTTGTTTCCTTAAGAATACCAAAACAAATACAGTATCGGTTCAATCTGGCTCTTGCTGACTGTTACTGCCAACTGGGGAACTGTTTCAGCAACATAACATCATTGTGTGGAAGTTATGTAGAGTCTTGGCAGTCTTGGCAAATGCCTTCCTGACTCTAGCCAAGTTTCAGCTGGTGTCTGCTTTATGTATCGTCTTATTGTTTCTCTCTATCAAATCTCATTTTCTTCCCATCCTCCTTCTCAGCTAAGTCCAGATATAAGTTGCAATTTCTTCAGCAATAAACATGGTTTGAGAGGCCAGTAGTTGAGTCTAAGCTCACACTTTCACCAAGGACTATCCTGGTCTTTGTGTTGGAACTGCCTTGCGCTATGTGAAAATTTAGGTGCTGTGTGCCCATTTATTACTCTGTGTGTGTATTAGAGTGGCATAGAGAATAAACTTTAGCAGCTCCTTGCTGGGGGTAGTAGTGCTGTCACCTGTTGTCTTCCAGACGAGTCTGTCAGTTTGTTGCATGAGGCTTTTGCTCCGCTTCAGTCTAGTGGGCATCTAGACAGGGTGGTTCTAACCCTGGATCTCCTCTGCCTCTTACCAAGTCTGTGTTTGTCAATTATTCATTGTAAATCTGGTTTGTTTTTCAGAGATAGATTACAGAGCAATCAGACAATCAAGCTGAAGATTAACTTCTCTCAATGCAGCAGTGACAAACAAAGGGTATGCTAGAGGCAGTAACATCATCTTTGTGTCTCAGAGCAATTCTCAGCATAGCATAAGCTGTCTTGTTTCAGTGGACAAAGTGGAGCAAAATCTTCACACCTGGTCTATGCCAAGTCAGATACAAGTAATAGGGCTTTCAGGACCAATGTTTGGATTTAGATTAGACATCCAACTAGTAAGGTATCTAACAGTTGTCAGATTTCAATTACTTTGCAAAACAAATTCAGTTGACAGAAAATTTGAATAGTTTTTATTCCTCTTCTTCTTTAGTTTGTCATTTATGACTTAGATTACTTTCTTTTATAATGTTTATATTTTCAGCACAGTTTTAAAAAAAATTTCAAGTATATTAGAAGTTGTTAACCGATTAGTCATGCTGCTATATCACTGAATAAAATATGTAATACACCCAAAAAAGCATGTTAAAGTGTTCAACGTTATATTAATTATTAAATTTTAAGGCAAACACATAAGAGTTAGGAAATTTAGGAATTAAAATCACCTCATCCATCTTCATTCATCCCCGTGTTGTGCTTAGAATAAATGTGTTAAAATAAAGTCTTCAATCACTGGGACTTGTACTTTCATTTCCCAAGGACCTATAACTCATTCAGTGCACAGCACGGACAGAACTTGCCCAATGACTTTGGTGAATTCAGTGACAAAGAGAACTCTGTTGTCCAAAGCTTAGTTTTCTCTGCATTCAGTGTGGTTTTAGATGTTTTGATGTATTCTGATAAATAGGAGATGAGCGCAATGGAAGCTGTGTGCCTGAAATACGGAGAGAATAAGATCAGTATTGATTAATAGTGGGAACCCAGATGGAAACTCAGAGGCTCCGACTCCTCCATACACACCTGCATGTACATCCTGTGTATGTGCAGCTCCGCTGACTTTATTCACAGAGTGTCTCCAAATGAGACCCCTGGTGTGGCAAGAAACATATCTTTTGGGAGAATGACATGATGTAGGATGGCTGTGGCAAAGGCAAGAGCAGAATCCAGTGTTGGACCACTCATCTTACCCAGCAGTGAGGCCATCTGCTGTCTTCCCACAACCTGCTGCTTCCTCTGCCCCATACCTTTACAATTCTGCACCAGACAGGTGGGGTCCTTTGCACAACGTGAAATCTCCATTCACCCCTTGTGTCAGAACACATTGTTCCTAGTACAGAAGGCAGTAAACATACCGTAGGAAGATGCTGAGATCAAGAATTTAAAACTTTCTTGTGATTGGTATATATTGGAAGTGTGGGATGGGGCAATTAAGATTGTTGTTGACTGTCTTGGCTTTGTGGATCTGGCAAATGCTGGATACACAGGCTTTGAAGCAGGCAAGAATTATTCCCCTCCGCACACTTTTTGTAGAACTTCCTTTTGGTGGAAAATTCTAGTTTAGCATATAAATAAACTATAATTAGATAGAATAATTCTCAATTATGTTCACTAACAGTTTCGTGCCTAGACTTCAGACTTGTGCACAGTATTCTTTCAGATGGGACAAAAAGTTGTCTCCTGAGACACAAATTAAGAAAAATATTTTAACCATTGTTGTTTAAAGGCATAATCCTTACGAATGGAAAGAGCTAAATCCTGAAACCAGGGAATGAGACTGAGTAGAACATTCATTTTAATCCTCCAGAGAGAGGAGGAGGACAATCTGTCTATTAAAAGCCATTTTTATTTTCTGAAGTATCTTATGCTAATTTTTCTTGGACAGAATCTTAGTGCTAAAATGCAAATGAGACCAAAGAAATTTAAAGCTGTTTCTACTCCACAGCTGAGTGTTGGTTGAAGCTGTATTCCTGGAGGATCGGAGGTTTTTATTCTCATTATGGCATCTATTTTTGTTTTATTTAGCGCCTATCTTTCAAGACTGTTCCTTGTCAAATCTCTGTTTATGACAGGGTTGCATTGTATAGACAGGGTGTAATAGTCCTACACTTCGTATTGTAAAAATAATGGATTAAAAAATCTTTATTATTTTTTAAGGATTTACTTAAAAGAGTCTGCATAAAAATTTGTCATCATTTCCCCCCTCCCATCCCAGATTCTTCTATCTGCTCCTTTTCATTATAGTAACAGGAAGGTAATTATACAGACCTCTGTGGGATCCATTGGACTAAAGGAGGAGAAAGGAGTATTGGCAACTTTTTCTTCCTTCCTTTGAGAAGGAAAGCTCATCACTACTTTTATAGCTGTTGCCAGGTGTTAGTCCAGCTATTAGAAATAGATTTTTTGTAAGAATTGTTTGAGAAGGAATCCACATTCTGGAATCATTTTGACCTAGATGATGTGGCTTCAGCACTACTAAGGAAATAGCTCTCACTGTCAAAGCCCTTGAGAAGGTAAATAAAAGGTAGCCTTTGTCAGCATGTCCCATCATGCTGTCTCTGGCATTGCTTACATCTGGGTTTGGGTTAGTCATGGAGCATGAATAAAGGTTCTTGCATAACAGATACAGGGTTTGAGAGAGAATCATGATCTTACAGCTTTCTTACTCAGCAATTCTTGTCCTGTACTGGCTTTTGTGGAAGAGGTGTATTAATACCAGTGAAGAGAGAAGAGAAGCTAATCCTTAGGTGGCTCTTTGGGCTTTGTTTAGCTTTGTTTATTTTAACCTACCCACAAAGCACTTCTTTTGTTCCTCTGGATATCCAGGCAAGAGATGGAAGGAGAGAATTGCACTAGGCTTTGGTGATTCTCTGTAAGTTTTGTGAGGGAGGTGGAGGGGAAGAAGTCTTTGAAAAATCAAGCTTTCTGTGTTGTTCATGGCTTTTAATAGCTCATAGCCTCCAGGAAAAACAAAACAAAACAAAACAACAAACACAACCAAAATAACCCAAAACCCAAAATCAACAAAACCCAAACAGACCTGGAGGATTGGCAGTGGTTTTTGCAGGTGTCCCTTCAAGGATTTTAAAATAAACAAAATATTCCTCATTCACTTGCTGCTAGGTATGATTCATCCACTAGGGTTCCCAGGCAGCATTGATGCACTGGCAATGGAGTATTCCAACAAAAATCTGAACTCAACTGAATTTTTCCTTTTCAAATATCTTCTGATTCAAGGAGTCACAAAATCTGATCATTTTAGGAGTGGAAAAGTGATGATCACTTATGAAGGTATATTTGTTCCTTAGCTGGCCCAGCTTTCAGAAAACAGTTGTTGATAAATCATGTGATTGCGTGCAATTATTTATCTACCTTTCTAATTTTCTCCAAAAATTATATGCAAAATATTTCTGGGGATCTTGCTGCTCTATGACTACAAGTCAATTTGGTTTTCTGCTGTAGGTCCTACATCTTTCTCAAATCCAAAAGGAAAGCTTGTTTATAGCAGCTAGGACTTCATGTAACTTCTTTTACAACTTTTACAAGTAAAAAAATGTGTAGAAAAGTCTTACTGTATTTAAATAACTGGGAATGCACCAATATAAATTTCAGGATTTTTTTGAACATGACATATTGCTTTAGTTAATAGATCCAAAACCTTAATTTATATTAAAATATATAATTTCTTCCATCCCCTCCTCTCCCACCAAACAATTTTTCTGACTCACGTGGCAGACATAACTTGTCACTCTGCTGTATCTCCCCATCCCAGTAACTTGGAGCATGAAAAACCTATGATCCTATACAGTTCCAGTGGGCACAGTCTGGATGAGAGTTTTAAACACAGAGTCCTTCTTGTGATGGTGAGGAAGTATAATAAAGCAGAGTAAATTTTTTCCTGAGTGTTTGCTCAGAAATACTTCCTTGCGGAGGAGCTATTATGGTAGCAGAGCATCAGGGTACCGCTATTGTATTTCATTTTTACTGGCCAGAATTCTCATGCAAGATTATGTAAAAGAGTAATCATCAGAGATAGCAGTCAGAATCCTCTCTCTGTAAGGTACAAAATACTGTTCTGGTGTGGTGGTTAATGAGTACTCTGTGCTGGGTATTTATTGAAGAATTTTCCCTGAAACCACAAGAGGTAAGCTAAAAACAGTAGGGGAAGAGCATAATAGAAAAGCAAGCATGTATTCTCTCTATGGCTGCTTATCATATCTTTGTCCTGTTAGAATGCTGCTGGAGCATTGGTCTTGTATTTCACTGAAAGTCCCCAAAAGTCACATCATCTTACAGTAAACTCCTTGAATGATCACAGGTCTTCTAGTATGCTATATAGGTAGAGATGAACAGATTTTTCTTGGGCAGCTAACTTGTACTTTCTGCCAGTAAAAAAAACCTCTTTATAGGTTTAACTGGACTCTGGATCTCAGCCTCTACGGGGGCAACTCTTCATTAATGTAGTAATCTCCTTGGGATCATTAGTGGCCATCAATGCAATGTTTCTTCCTGAATTATATCATCTTCTCAGTCAGCCAGATCCTAGGTTCCAGACCACATTTTCCAAAGCAGTTGGAGCTTGAGCTGTCATGAAGTCTCTGTATTTTCTGGCTGCTGAATAATAGTTTCATGCTTTCTGAGCAGAACAGTAATTAATGAGAATTTTATTATAAGTGGTAATGGAGTGAACTTTTCTTTGTACAACTCTTTGAAGGTTGTTTCTGACCTATGAACAACACAAATACAGAGATAGTCTTTTAAGCATCATAGAAAATGGTTCCTTTAAAGATTACTATATAACATTTCAAGTACTGTCATTCAAATATAGTCCAAAGGTCTGTATATTTGCACCTTTAAAACTCCATTCAGACACTTCCAGAGTTCGTTTTAAAGGAAACTGCTATGCAATTTGGGCTTGCAGAACAAGATGAAAGAGGAAGAGGAGATCATTACTTTTTTACTAGTGAAGCTAGCCTAGTGATGTGTGCAATATTTTCTTTTGATAAAGAAGTTCTAATCCGCAGTTTTGAATGTGTCATTACCATCTTCTGAATTCTGCCAACACCCTCTTCTCATCTTTTTTTTCACTCTTGTATGTAGATGGAGTTTTAGGAAGAAAGCAGAAATGATGTAACATGGAAGGTAAAAGTCAAGTTTAGACTGTGTTAAGGAATGGAGCAGAGTACCTAAGTAGTTATAGGCTATAGGGAGTGAGTCAGCTTATAGAAAGACTAAACCAAAAACCAGAATGTTATCTCTCTTATTTATGTTTTTAATCATAGTAATGTCCAATAAAAATAATTTTCTAAATGAGATAATCCAAGCAAAGATATTTTCAGGAATTTGGACCCAAGTTCTGAAGCAGGGAAGACCTAAGCCAAACCTTTTACTAAACTTACCTTGTTGAGATATTACATAAAGTTTAGGCCTGTCCTACTTCATGTCCACTTAGAACTTCAGACATAGACCTAGAAGAGGTAAAAATATTAGATGGAATATGAACAATGTCTTGTCTTGGCATGTCTTGTATTTAAATCAGATTTAAGATTCTCAGCCTCTCTCTAGAGATCCTTATCTATAGAATATTGTTCAGCTGTAAATCGAACTGAGCTCAAAATGGCAAGGCTTTAAGAGTCGTTCATAAAAGGGTTTAATGCAGGTGTTTCAACAAGTATATTGTCTTATTGCTCTCCTGTATGTAAATTGACTGAAATGTGACCGTTGATATTTTCTCCTCAGCTGTATTATTTCTGTTATTGGTATTTACTTTGTCTGTATCAAAATTCTGGGCTGCAGATATTACTAGCACAATATTCTCAGAAAGCAAATCTTCACAATTGTCTGCAAAAGATTTTTTTTTGCATTTTTGTTGGACACGATTCAAAGGCTTTGACCTTTCTCTTCACCTTTTTGTAAACAAAGAAACAAAAAATACTTTTTTTTTTTTTTTTTTTTTTTTTGTGGGGAGTCTGCAAGGACCTTGCACACTGTAGAACTGCCAGCAAAATACAGATGCGTTTACCAACCAAATTTTAAGACTGCAGATACATAGCAGAAGTACTTCTGTACCTTTTTACCAAGGAGGTTAACAGATATGGCAGAACATACCTTACCAATCAGATGCGTTCTGAATATTAATAAGCAACCCAGAGAAAATAAAGCATTTTACTTTTCATCTGTTATTGTTGAAGAGTGATAAGGTTAGAAAAACAACAGTTTACTAGGTACTCTGCAACAGTAAACAAGGAGGAGAGGGCAGAAGAAGGAAAAAAGGTGAGTTTAAATTAAATGACCAAATAACTTGGTGTACATTACTTGCCCAGTTCTACAATGCCATCATATTGCAACCCTTTTTGAGTTACCTCTTGGCAATTCATACTGGGGGCAAGGGGTGGGGTGCTGTCTCACAGAGAATGGATACAATTTGTGCAGTTGTCATCCCCAGTATGTATACTGCCACAGGAGTACCTCTGTCGTGACCTCAATGTTACTCTTTTCTGTTCCAGATTTGTATGTCCCCTCACCATTGCCTAATTAAGTGATATGATTTTATGAAACACAGATGTCCATTAGGGACCAGACTGAAATTATCAGACTTGCTTTATTTGCAACCCACTTTAGGTCTCTATAAGTGGGAAACCAGCAATTGTGTTAACCCATATTTTACTAAACCCTTGACAATTTTTGTATTGGGTGTCCTTACTTCCCCCCTCCCACCATTTCTGCAGAGCAGCAGGACTTTGGCAGCAGAGCTCTCTTCATAAAGCAAACCATTTTCATAAACTACAGGAGGGTTGGTGAGGTTATTTTTTTTTTTTTTTCTTTCTTTTTTTGGAAGAAGAAATAACCTAAGGAGTGTATTCTGGGAGGTACTCACTTTAGTGATTTCTGAAATTCTCTCCTTTACTTTCCAGCTTTAATTTTATTATCTAGTATATTTTTCTTTCCTTTCCATGTGTTGTACATCTGCTCTACAGGCTCCAGCCAGGAGAATAACCATATGGGGACATGAAAATCTCCACTGCATTGATGCCAGAAGACAAGTTTATGTTCATTCCAAATGGCATCAAAGGCTGCTTGTCTATTTTCTCTTTACGTCCCTTCCAGTGACTTAAATCTGTGGTGTTGTCTAAAACAGACAAGGAAAGAAAAGGCCTGTTTGATTACAAACTGAAAAATACTCTTCATAATGCTAGAATTTGGATGATCAATGAATTTGAATTTAAAGCACTTATACCACTGAGCATTTTCTGTTTCTTTCTTTGTAAGGTAGCAATTACTGCAGAAGGACCAGTGATCCTTCTGACTGATCTCAGTACTTCATTTCTACTCATGATGGATTCCTTCCCCCAACCTGCATAGATGCAATATTCTCTGTAGGAGTGAAAATCATTCAGCTAAAATTCCTCCAGTGTCTGGTGTTTTCATTAGGTAAATGCCTCACCTGCTGCACTGTCCTTATCATTCCAGTGATGATTGGAAGTGGTATGAAAATACTACATAGGCATTCCAAAAAAAAGGACAATCAACATCAACATAGCTTGATCCAAGCTGATGCTGAGTTGCTGACTTGATCTGGGAAGGTGTAGTTACCTCATATTGGTTGTGCACAGTTGCTTGTCATAAAATGAAAGGTTAAAGAAAATGATTGTGCCATCGTGGACAGAATGACATTTAGAAAAAGTAATAATAATCAAAAGTCCTGGCTGTACTTGAGTAAAAGTAGCCAAATGCTGATTGCTTTCTAAAGGACTCAGACTGTGTGATATATACTTGTTTTTATAAATAGCTATTTGAAAGCACATGTGAACTTGTGGCAGACATGGGCTTGACATAAAAGTCTGGCCTGAAAGAAATTTGGGATGTGGGATTCATTTTCATGCAGCAAAATCCATTTTACTCACAATGAATTGAAATAACCATTGCAAGAGAGATGCAAGCAATACACACCAAGCTTGCTCTCTGACACAAGGCCAGAAGCATTGCTTGGTCTAGCATGGCTGAAAACCTCACGGCCATAGCAGCTCCACAACATAGTGCTTGTTCCTGTGCCAGCTTGGACTGCTGAGGCTTTATGCTAATGTTGCTCTCTGAACGATAACGACTTTGAGAGACATCTGCAAATAGAAACTTGCCTGTGGAAATTTATTGGGATCAGGTTGGAATTGTCACTCAGACAGTGACTTCTGTCACTTGCTAGCTTCCTAAGGTTGATCTTCCTTGTAGTATTTTTCCGAAGCTTGATCTGTTCTGCTCACCAGGTGTATGGAACTTCTCTGACTGTTTACCAAGGAACAAGCAATGGTCCTAAGTCAATTTCCCATTGCATTACAAGTTCATGCATCACTATTTTTATCCTTCTGAAGCTATATCTTCAGCTCCCACTCACTTGTATATTTTCCAGTGCCACTGCTTATTTGCCAGATGGGAGACACAGTCGTTATGGTCCAGTAACACAGAGTATCATTGAAATCTATGCAAATAAACGCTTGTTCTGAAAATAAATGCTCTTCCACAGCCCAAGTGCATCTCAAAAAGTGCAGGAGGCAGCAAAAGGAACAAACCACTACCCACCAGCCCATCAGTTCCTTGCTTTGTGATGGTGTTACCCTCTGGGAGAGGCAGCAGCCAGCACGCCTTTGCAGTTAGTTACAGGAAGGTCTGTGGCTGTGGTATACTACATCAGTAGGGTATCAATAGAGATCTGAAATAATCTCTGTCCATGTAATACTAGTCAGGTGGCAATGTGTAAATCACACAGTTTATCCATCCTGAGAACTACATATAACCATAATCTCTCTCTATGGAAAAGCCTGTAATTTCAGACTTTCTTAATCTATGATAAAGCTCAGCCCAGAACTGGGAACATGTGGTGCTTGCGAATCATAAATAATAAACCCAAGACTGAATGCAGCTTCCTTGCTGATGTGACCTCTGCAGCAGGGAACTTGCAGTTCTGGTCAATGCCAGTAAGAGGATGAGTGTCCTCCTACTTTTTTATATTCCCCTTCTCCTCCCGCAAATCCTGCACTGCACTGCAGCTGAGGCTGGGGGACAAGTTGTTGAAGTACGGTTATTAATAAAGGAGCCATTCTATAGATCTGATGCACACAACTTTAACATTTGCTGTGTTCTCTATTAGGTTTCACAGTGATGCTTGGCATTTCCTTAGTTGTCAAAGATGTTTAAAATAGATCTTTCTAAGCTATTTTTTGCTCGTCACTTCCACCACTTCATGTCAGACTTCAAATATTCCTGTTCTGGCTCAACCCCAGTATCCCTACAGTATTTGATATGTGTTTGTTTTTTTGTTTTTTGTTTTTTTTTTTTTTCTGGGAAACATCTGCCAGATTCCAGAATAATTTCCTGTTATTTCTAAATGCCAAGGTTAATACTGGATGTGGCTGTTCTCAGTACTGGTCTCATTACTGTAGCCATGCCTTAGAGGCTCCATCTTCTTTCTCCCCAACCTTTGATTATTTACAATAGTGAAAATGCATCTCATTCTTATGGTATTGAATTAACAGTGCAAATATCATCTCTGATTCTTTTAGGCATTGTCTGTCTATTTTCCTGTTCACTAAGGACTGGTTCCCTATCTTCCCCCTACCTTTCATCTTGGATGCTGCTTCTCTCATCATCATTATCAGAACTTTAATTGTAAAGTACCACTTGCTATGACCTTAAGTGGCAGAACCTGTCCTTAAAGTAATACTTTTTGTCTTTTTTCTTTTTTTTTTCCTAATGTAACTCTACTTATGATTGGCTTCAGAAAGAGTATATTTAAAGGAAATGCACACTAAATTATAGTTTGATCAAAATTTCAAATTTCAGCTATTAGCATTTAAACAGAGTATAGTTGGGGATTACATTCATCAAATAGGCTGTGCATACCTGTGCTGGAGAGGGCAGGGAGAGAAAAAATCAGCAGTATTAATTTGTTACTTAAAGCTGAAAAAAAAAAAAAAATCTTTAATATTCTTCCCTCATTTACATTTTCTCCTGGTTATCCTGACTGGAGAAAACTGTAGCACAGAAGAGTTTCATCAGCTAATTTTTATGTTTCGAGAGCTTAGTGATAAGATGACACAAGTGGTGGAAAAAAAAATTGTTAATCATGTGAAATTATAACTTATACGTTGCTGAATATCACCTTGTTTTGAATCAAATAAGGTTTATGCTCCAACATGGAGTCTAGTTGAAAATCTATACTTAGATTGCATTTCAACTTCCAAGGATTAATGGAGGCAAGAAATAGAGAAAGGAAAATGCCCATTACTCTTTTTTGTACTGGGCAGTTTTTGTAGCCAGTGGTTGACATCTTAAGCACTTTTATGTATTGAAGAAGTTCTGGTTAAATTGTAGGTTCGGGTAAGCATATAAAATTTTCTGTGTATGTGAAACACTAAATGTGCAAAATCACATGCAAATAAGCATTCTGATTTCTAGCTTTATTTTCTTTCTTTTTTTTTTTTTTTTTTCCTCCAAACAACTTTGCCTTTTTTTCACCTTTCAGCTGATCCTCAGATCAGTTAGCAGCCAAAATGACAGCTAGGCTAGAAATTCTGTTGTCTGCTGCACTGCTTCCACTCTGCAGGATATAGCTATTGAGGGAAGAATAGCATGTCATGTACTGATGTCAAAGGAAATTCCTTTAAAACCGGTGAGAACTTAGCCTTTGTAAGTACTGATTCAGACATTTGAGATAGTTGAAATGTGAGTGTATATGAAGCTTTATACATAGTTACTTAAGAGGTACAAGCAATAACAACTTCATTACTTATGATTTCTACAGTTTTATAAAGAATATTTAAATGAAGACACTGATTGTGCTGGAAATGCAAGTAACAGCTGCTGTTTTACATTAACCCCTGTTTCCAGTCAATATATTTTAAAACTACTCTATGACAAAAGTGTAAATTTAGTGGGAATATCCTAAAATCATTAGCAATCAACAAAGCAATCCACTGTGACTATTTTCCTTTTTGAAAAAAGAAACAAAGGGAAAGAAATTTAAAATCTCTGTACTAATGTAAATTCTATGTATTTGTTTGGTTACAAATTATTTGCTAGTACTGTTATCCCATGTGCACATTTGTTGTAAACAGCTTTAAAATGCCATTTCTCATGGAATTTTTGTAACTTTTATTTGCATTAATTTTAAATGGGAGTTTCAGTATAGGTGTTTGACAGATGTTAGTACTGGCTGTTTTGTTGGTCTTATGTTTAACCTTGATATTTGCCCTATCTTCCTTGAAGGTTACTCCTTTTTTCTGTTCTCATTTTTCTCAGACAAACAAAATGAAAGGACTTGGCAGGGCAATTCAGCCTGACACTGTGAGCCATTGTGTGAGTCATTAGAAGAGACTGGAAGACATGCTTATTCTTGCCAGCAATTCAGCCTTTCTACAGGGTTCTTGTTCGCAAGTAATAGACAACCTTCCCATTGCAATCCCTCCCTCATGCCTGACTTCAACATTAGTGCCCGAATGATGGACTTTCCCACCATAAATATAACATCAAATGTCAATTATTTTGAAGATTTCCAAAAAGATTTTATTTTGCTCTGCTGTCTGCTCAGTAAATTTTAATGAATTCTTTTATTGGAAAAAAAAAAAAAAAAAGATCTGTTTTGCTGGGGGAACACTGAAGCAAACTATTTAAGATAACTATCAGTGTGGTAATTTTATTCATGCTATTTCTTACTGAGTTCCCCATGGACAAGACAAGTGAGAAACAATGCATGAACAACAATTGTCCAGATATTTTCTAATACAGATTCCATTTCTTCTCAGCTCTGTCTTCCATTGCTGTTATGCACTATACAAATCTCTCTGCAGTTACCCCTGATTTGTAGTTTGAAAGATGTAATAAGCAATTTGAGTTTATGATTTCTCCATCTGCTTGGAATAGAATTGAAACTGTTGTGAGCTAGCCTCAAATTTAAGCTTTCCAAAAATTCAAGCCAGGTCTCTCTAATCTTCAGAAAATCCTCTTTTCTTTTAAACAGAATCCCACATGTCTTTTTCCCACTGCTATGCCTTTAGTTCTTGCAGTGAAACAAAAATGTATAGGGGATCTAAAACAAAACAAAAATTAACTCAAAAACCTTAAGTCAGTTTGATATATCTTAGTGTTATGGAAAATCCATGAGGTGGTAAAAACAGTGTCATGATCTTTGGAGTACCAATGTGTGAGGAGTAGTATAACATTTTCTGTAAAATACATGAAAGTTTTTCCTTTACCAATTTTCTGTTTTCAAAGGATATTGAGAGCAAAACTTTTAGTTAGGTGATGCCCAGAGGGAAGAATTTTTTTTTCTGTTAAATTTTAGACAAGTTAACAAAAGTGAATGCACCTCTTCTGCCATCTACACTGTCAAGTATATATCCTAGATATGGGTGTCTAAGATGTTGCCTAGGAATATTCCTCCGCTGAGGCAGGCAGATGTGATCACTTTCATTATTTCTTACTGGTATTTATGAATTGCCTTTAATTTAGTCAAGTTACTTGGTCTCTGACAGACACAATGGTTATTTTTATCTAGTTCTGGAAACATGGTTTCGAGAGCAACTTTTTGCATGATATCACCTCTCAGCAGCATGATCATCCAATGGACATCCTGCAGTCTGTATGTGGGGAGCCTGGGTCTGGGAGTCTAACAGACACACATTCCCCAGAGGACACCTGACTTGTCTCTAAGCCTGCATTTGGAAAATCTCATTGGATGCATGATCCATCAGCCTGGTCTCAAAAACAACTACGTGCTTGTACCCAGTCATCTGGTAGACATACCTGATGTGATTTATTTTGAATCACAACCCTGAGATTGTTCTGTGGATCGATTTTTCAAAATATTAGAGGCTAACTTAAATCCAAATAGCTGGATATAAAGGTCTGTGGTCTGGATGTTATTGCTGCCAACCATTATAAATGGTCTGTTTTACTACTTTTTTGGGGGGAACAAAGCCCACATTCACTCAAGAAGAGAGAAGTGTTGGCCAGCTCCAAAAAATGTTAATAGATTTTTACCATTTGCAGTTTTACTAGAGCAAACTGACACAACTTTACTGTTAATTCATTACCACTCCTTTAGTTGTGAAAAACAGATGAGCAAATATAGCATGTGTGCAACAGAGTGAGAAATGGGTCCTACTCCAACATCTTTGCTGGAGTTTTATACCTTATAGCCTACTCGCTATGCTGCACACTTGACTGAAAAGGAAATGGTGTGTTCAGTCGATGTCAGGCCAGCGCCAACATGGTGTTCATATTAGTGCAGATTCAGATGCAGAAATCAAACATTGGTTTGGGGAAGTAGACATTATTGCTTAGAGGTACTGCCAACCAGGGGAACTTACATATCTTGTCATTAGTTGAATGGCAGTAGATATCTACACCAGTGAAATGTAAGACAGCCAAGATCTGTTAGATATACTAATATACCATCTTTGTTTCTGTAATTTAACCGAGAAAGAACCAGGAAAGAAAGAGAATGTAAAGTAGGATAAGTCCTCCTTCACCTTCAGAAAGAAATGCTGTGCTAGGAAAGTCCACTTGTATTGTTCCCCTAGTGAGATAAACCACTTTCTTTTTCTACTGAAAGTAGCATAAAAAAGATGGAGATTCTGATAAGGTACTACTTGAGTTGCTTTTTTTACCTTTACAATTAAGCTGCAGGAAACTCAGCTGGTGTTAAAGATGTGTGGTAATGAGAACACACAAAGAGACTAGACCTGACTAAAGCTCTGTCTAACCACTGTTCTTCCTTCAGTAGTGGCAAATGGTGAGTGACGAGGGAAAGATTAACAAGTTAAACACATGGAAATATTTCTGCTCTATACCTTCTCAGTCTCTGCTGATCTGAGGCTCAAGGGCAGAGATTTCATCAGTCCAGCAGTGGTTTCTCACCTTCTGAAGCCTTCTTTTACTTCTGATTCCAATGGCTCCTTTACTTTTTGCTAGGGGTTGCTTTTCTTCCTTGATAATTTTTAGTTTTTCTCCAATATCCAAGCACCTGCTACCTCATGGAAGGTGCTTTTGTGTTTTCTTTAATAATTCTTTTTATCTACTTGGCTCAAGGCCTAATTTTCCTCCGTCCACCATTTCTGCTTTGTTGTGCTGAAACACACCAGTGTTTGGTGTATGTAAGGTATTGGCAATTATGTTACTTCCTCCTGCTCAATCTCCTTTACCACATTTTCCAGTTTGTTAAACACTGATTTCCATCCATATGTATGTATCAAAACTTGTTTCTGTAAAAACACAGTTAAAAACATTTAATTGAAAGACTTGATATTTCAGTCCTCCTTGATGAAGTTTCCTGTAGGGGAAAACGCGATAGTTCACATTGAATAGGATTTACTCCTCAGATGGTATTCTTCAAATCAGTCCTTGCTGCACACTGGTAGATTTTTCATTTTTAAGGCCAGAAAAAATCATTATTGACAATTAATCAACTCTTTTGTAACTCAAGCCACATCATTTCAGTGAATAACTCCTTCAGCAAGACCCCTGACATGTCTCTCAGGAGGATACTTCATTTTAATTAGGTGCTAAGATTAAAGTTATCAAAATGATCAAAGTGCGTGCTACCCTGGCCATTCATTTGGCAAGTTATTGC
The DNA here is from genome assembly GCF_003259725.1 of Athene cunicularia. Classification (NCBI taxonomy): domain Eukaryota; kingdom Metazoa; phylum Chordata; class Aves; order Strigiformes; family Strigidae; genus Athene; species Athene cunicularia. Next base: position 13,040,334 of record NW_020799095.1, on the reverse strand, counting down.
CTAAGTTCATGTCATTAGTCCCAGTAATAATCTTGCAATGAGGTCAGTGACAAAGTTCTAGATAAAGTAAATAGGCAATATTGAGCCCATTGTGTTCAAGTTAAGTTTAGAGAAAATAAGAGCCTTACTTGTCCATTCAACATGACAATGTGTAGTCTGGAATGATCATTATTCTCATTTTAAACCATGGCCAATAGTTTTCTGCTGTTGTAATTTGGAATTGTACATTATGGTGTTCAAATGTGCCATGTAGGCACATGGGGCTTTTGCTGATGTTTTAGCCTTCTTCCAAAATTGCTTTCAAAAATCTGATGTAGAATTAAACCCAAAATATATTAAATTGAATTTTTTAAAAAATGTAATTTCAAGTGTAGAATACTTCAACAGACCTGTAAAACAATGCCTGCGTATTAGAAAGTAATGCAATACATTGAGGATGTGAGGAGTGAAATACTTGTAGTTGAAGAACTGATGTCCAAATTGTGCTTATTTCTTCTGAATTTACCCTAGACTAACTCCTTGTTTTCCCTAAATAGCCGTTAGCAGCCAAAGAGAGCACATATTCCAGTTTTGTTTCTCCTGAAAGAATTCTAGTTTTCATACTCTGATACCAGTATGCAAAAAGGGGAAATCGGTGAATTATTTAAAAATGCATTTCAGAGCCAGCTTAAAAGCAGATACCGTCAATTTCTGCATTCCCCTTACTGGACTTTTCCATGAGATAACATAGCTGCTGGGTTTAACTCGTTCTTCCGTCAAGGTCATTATTGCAGTAGCTGGTTGCTTGCAGCTGAGAATGGCTTTGGAGTATTGACTTAAATTCTTCACATCGGCCTTAACAGTAACAGTGCCATTTGAATTTCCTGGATTGTTTCATCTGGGTATTTGAAAATCAAATCTAACCCTGCATGTGTTTTCAGTGATGCTCATCATTAAAGCATTTGAAATGAGAAACTGGTGGGCAGTTTTCCTGGCAATTCATGAGGCTGATAATTCTATCTCTCTTCCTTCTTGACAGCAATAAAACCAATGTGACTTAACAGAAACATAAGTACATAAGTTAGCCTTTACAGACAACCTCCCCAGCAAAGTCTGCAATCTCGACTGAGGCATTAGCATTGCAGAATGACAACTTCTCACCACCACCCCACCTGAGACTTCTTGCCCACTCACTGCAGATACAAAACAAGTAGTCACAGGCATAACATTATGATTTGCAGTTGGGACTGGGCAAAGGTTTTCTCTAAATAATAAATCTTTAATCCTCCTAATGGTCTTCAATCATTTATGTTTAATACAGCAGCAGTATCACCTGTGGAAAAGAAAATGTCATGGTGATATCTCCAGTAGGTAAGGGACTAGAAACCCTTTAAATTCTCTATGCAGCCTAGCAGGAATGTGGATCTTAATTTTCCAGCTGCTAGGCCAGCAGGTGCACAGAGAAAGCTCTGACAATTTCCTGTAGACTGTATTGTTTCTGTGAAGGAGCATTCCCAGTGCAAGGATGGGAACTGAGGTATATCTGGCCCCTAGAAAGGTGCCCTAACTATGAGGTTAGAGCATTGATTTCTTGCTCTTTTGCACTATTTAAGTCTTTTAGGAACAGTAGAATGGCTTCTGCAGGCTAGTATAGATGGATACATATTAGGATATTCAGAGTCACCTCAAAATTCTCCATAAGCATTCTTGAATGGCCCTCAGAATACCCATCAACCTTGAACATTCAGCTGGAAGGGAGAGGACAGTCCCAGACCATTGGTGTGGTCTGAGTCCAAAGTGCATTTGCTCTTGAATTCCTTAACTATCAGCTGAGATTCCTTTGATAAGAAATTTTGCAGGGAGTTTCCCTCAATCAAGAGTATCTGCTATTGGTTATTTTAAGGGACTGTTGCTAATGTTGTTTGGGGTTTTTTTGTACCCTGGAGTGAAAACTGTTCCTAATTTTAAGACTATTCTACATTCCATTCATTTCCAGCATGGATAAAGCTGAATCAGTTAATCAGAACTCCACAGAATAGTCTGTCAGTGTAGATTAATCATGTTTTCAGTGTAGCAACAATTTTAAAACTCAGTTTTAAGAAAAACTGATTACATAGAAAAATCCAGTTGTGGTTTAAGATGACAGTGTAAGAGCTCTGTCTGAAGTGTAATTGAGATGTGACTTCATGTTTCAGATTGACGACTAAAAATTAATATTCTTTAAGCATCTGTTACTGTATTTGTAGCCCAATAAGAAAATACTATGCAAAGAAGAAGTCTTCTGGACAATTTAATTACTGACTTTGTAAACAAGCTATACATTCTACATGTGCATAGTATTATGTTTTATTAGAAAGATTTAGGTCATGCTATACATACTAGCTAGCCCTTTGGAAGACTTCAATGTTTATGAGTGTAGACCTTCCTGGAGCAGTATGGAAATTACCAGCCAACCACAGCAGAAATTATAAGTGTTCTGTTATGCTGAGAAGATTGTAGAAGAGAGGGCTTTGGAGCCAAGTGGTGGTGATGGAGAAGGGTATGAGATGTCTCTGAGCTTCTTCTGAATGTCTCTTTGAGATAGAACATCTTTGTGTGTTTCAAAGGAGTATTCTCAGAAGTGAAGGTGCTTTTAGGGAAAGAACAAGGTGAAAAATCCTCTGACTGCAGGGAGACAACTGTGTGGAAGATGAGGAAACTGTCCAAAGAACTGAGGAAATCTAAGAGAAGTATTGTGAATACTGACTGCCTTAGAGGTATTTCTGATCAGAGTTAGTCTATCTTTACTGAAGATTGTTTCATTTCCCCACAGAGTCTTGTTTGTTTGAGATGCTTTTTCAAAATTGAAATGTGTTTTTAAAAAATTATAGTCTAGAAGATCTATCTTGTAGGTAGAGTCTCAAGACTACCTTGAAGAAGCCCAGCTGGGATTAGCTAATGTATTCATCCTTTCATGTCTAACAGTAATTTTTGGTATAAGTACTTGCTGTATGGTATGCAGCATCAAGGAATAAAGAAAGTCAGTCTTTGATTCCTAGCATTATTTATGTTTTCTGATTGATTTAACTATATCCCACATGGGTTGTGACTGTGCAGTGACTTTGTAATGTTCCAAATCATAGAATGACAGAATAGTTTGGGTTGGAAGGGGACCTCTAGAGCACTCCTCTGCAGTCATTTTGCTTTGGAGTTGTGGGGACTTCCTTGTTCAAACAAGATAAATTTCTGCCACACTTGTATGACTTTCTGCATGTTTAAAAGGATTGTTCTTGTCTTTGAGAAGGCTGTCATAACCACAGTCCAAAAATAGTTCTTTGCATTCTGAGTAGAGAAATGATTTTGGCTGGATCAGTGAACATAGCAATAATAGCCATAAAGCTTACTGCAGTTTTTGCAGAAGAGGTTTCTTAAATACTCAGAGTGCTCTGTCAGATGCAACAAAGCATGCAAATGAACTGGGTTATAAAAATAATTCTAACATACAATTTTATGAACACAATCCTTGAAACTCTTTTTCATCACTGAGAAGTGAAGATACAGAAAATTACAAGGCACAATTGTTTATTGCTACAGGATTAACACAAACACCTAAGCTATCACCCAAAATCATTGACACAGACCACTTAATTGGGATAATAAATTATACTGTTCTGTTTTCCAAGAAATGAAACATTTTGGTACAGCACAAGTATCATTTACTGCCAATAATGTATTATTTCCTCTTGCAACCACATAAACAGTTAAAGGTATAATGGAGAAAGGGCAAACTATTTTCTGTGCCCCTGTATGTATAAAAAAAAAAATAAAATTGTGCCAATTCTGTTGATACAGCTCAAATAAGATGATCGATTGTTATCATGTTTGTTTTTAAGAATACTTGAAAAGTAAAAAGTCTGCTGCAATCAAGAGGTTTAAGCTTGAAAATGTGTTTTTATTTATGAGTGGAGTTGAGAGTGTTAATTGTAGAGATACCACTCTATCAACAAATGATTTAAAATGAGAATGAATATACACTTCCAGCTAATTGCCCATTTCATAAGATGTGTAATGCAGCAGAGAACCCTATGATTAGTTATTATTTTTCCTTGAAAATTGTGTAACAAAACTTTACTGTCTTTTGTCCTCATCTTCTGAGTTACAGAAGATGTTTCATTCTCTAAAGTTTGAATGAATGAAAATCTTGAACCATATGCCCACAATTATGATTTCCACAGCCTTCAGCAGCATGAATCCTAAAATTATTTCCATTTTATTAGAAGTACATTGAAGAAAGATTTTGTACATTAGGTAAGGTGCATTTTTAAAGCTCTTTAAGTATTATAAAGATCTTAAGATGATATAATGTCAGTGACTGTTACTTACATTCTTTCTTCATAATGTGTTGTATGCTTTAAAATATCTTTCACTGTATGATTTAAAATACATGAAAATCTGCTTATGTAGTATGTGCTGAGCTTTACGATTCAATGCATTTTCACTGAAGATTAAATTACGATAAAGATATGATGACAGTTTTATTATAAATGTAACCCTAATTTTAAAACTATCATGGCAAAATAAATACAGAAATAAATAAATACATATTTTTCTAGGAGATTTCACAATGTCATTAAGATGAACAATCACTGTGATCTATTCAAACACATCCTTTAAAAAAAATGATATATCAGGAAAATGCAAACATTGTTGAAAGACTGAAAGTTCACAGTAAGCTGTGCATGGTTTCTTTGTGTGAAAGGTATTATCTACTGAGACACTCATACATCTTTTTTCTGCTCAAACTTCAGGCAATTTAAGAAATAATCTATTTTTCTGTTATTCAATCCTAGTGCTCTAAATTTCTTAATATTTGTGGAAAGAAAAATGTAAATTATTTTATTCCTAGTGTAAAGAGCCTTGGACAGGTGGCAAAATTTTTGAATGATAATTCTTTTTCTGCTAAAATTTAAAGTTAATGTTTACACTGGTAGAAATTAGAATGAACTGATTTAAAAGTAAAAACAAAACAAAAACTAGGTTATGTTTCCATACTTTAAAACAGATCATATAAATGGTTTAAAAAACACTGCATTGAAGTTTGTGACAATTTTTGCTTGAAGGCAGTAGAAATTGAAGACAAATACATACCAAGGGCTTTCTCTCTCCTCTCCTCTCCTCCACCCCAGAAATGCATTTATTTTAATATTGCTCTCTCATTTTAAGTGATTCCATCTTTACCTCTTTCCAAGAAAGATGATTGCTGAATGCAGCCATTCTTGGTAGAACTGCTCTATGGGTCATAAAGGCCCTTCCATTTGAAAATCAGGGTACTTTGTTTGCCTGATAAATGCTGTACATAAAGCCTAATTTTTACTTTTTCTGACCCTAATCCTTCTGTTATCCTAAGCTCCTCTGGCAGCATGAAGATTGACTGAACTATGCCAAGGGGGAACATTGCAGGTATCTTAAGCAATACATCTCAACAGCCAGTGCCTGTTACTGCTTAACATAATCCAGTAATTATAAATTTGGTCATTTTCAGACTTTGCAGATCACAGAAAGGTAGTATTACACAGACATATTAAACTGTGGATTTATAATTAATAATAATATTAATATGTGGATTTATAATTAATAATCATAAACTGTGAGTTATCTTAGAGACCACAGTCTTCAAATAGCAGTTGTCACTGAGTTTCAGCTGTCAAGCAGGATAGAAATAAAATCGACTGGGACAAATCCTCTCATCAGAGAAATGGAGAAGGTAGAAAATATTTCTAATTCTTTTTTCCACTGTGACTATACTGTTTGGGGAAGGAGGCCTTAGTCCTTGTGGATTCTCCAATTATCTGAAGAGCTCTAAACCTCCACCAGATGAAATTCCATGTGATGCTGAATAAACAAAGTTGGCTATGGCAGCTGTGCTTTATAGTACTGTATATAACTATGGGTCAGGTTTAATGACACATAGGATTGTCTTCTGCAACACTGAAGTTTAGCTGCTACCTCCAGCAGAAGAGGGTGTTAGATCTAAATGTATATCTAGTCATCCTACACAGAAATCTTGGCCTGCTTTGTTCACTAGAGTCTGTTGGTAACGCCTTACTAATAACCTTGTTTGAAAAATATGAATTAAGGGATTAATTTGTCTTTGTCACTACAAAATGTGAAACTGTTCAATATCGCATACATAGAGGCTTCAGCCTGCTTATGGTCATAGCAAACAAGGCTAAATGTTGTTATTAAGTTTTTATTTAAATATGTAAGTAGTTGTGGGGTGGGGGAATCCACTCAGAGTTGCAAAGCATTAAGAAAAAATGTTGTGTCAACAGCAGATATTATTCCCTTTCCTGTTAGGTTAGAGTGTTTCTAGAGATGCCGTTTCATTTTTGCTTTGCTTTTAGAAAATCTTGTCAGTCTTTTAGAAGGTACTCAGGGTGATGACTACTGAAGGAAGAATGAAGAATTCAGGTAATAGGGATTTGAGTTATTGTTGCTTTTCTTGAACCACAAAGCAATGCACACACAGGAGGGAGGGGAAAAAAAAAAAGCAACAAAGACTGAAAATGTAGTTTCTGTTTCTGGCTCATGCTGCAAATTTTACAGTTAGAGACAAGCACAGCACCTGGTCTCCTCAGCCACTGTGAAGTCTGTCAAATATCAACATGCTATGACTGTGCTTTTAGCCGCCTTTCTAACACGATAGCAGCTTACAGCAGCATCACAAAAATAAATAAATAAAGCAGCTATAGCAGGCTAAATGGAAGGATGGGAGGGCCAAAAAAAAGAGAGAGAGAGGGAGAAAAAAGCAAGTAAAAGGAAAGAAAGGGTGGCGAAGCCTCCACTTCTGTTTCATAGTACTTACCCAAAGAAGGCAGAAGTCTCAGCGATGATGTATGGGTTATTTTTTTCAGTCTATAGTCAGATCATCTCTCATCAAGGGAGTGATAAAAAAGGATCCTTGTCCTAAGAGATGGTGGATATGGCAGTCTCAATAGTAAGGCTCGCTCCATGTAGCCTACCCATCACCCCAGAACTTTGGACTGAGAAAAGAAGTCTAGAACTAGTAGAGTAGCTCTTCTCATCAATTTATTTAGCAGTGTGAAATAAGCTCTAGCATAACATTTTTATTCAATTCATTCCCATTTGTATACTTTTTTTGTGTTCACCAGTTAATGAACATAAGGTATTTCCGTATGATTTGAGTGGGTTTTTTGAGTTGTACTATTTTTTTTCTCTACCATGATCCTTTGATGACGTTTCTAAACAATTCAATATAACAAGTGAAGTTGGACTTTTGTTATTTGGACAATGCATTGTGCAGCTTTTGTCTTAAGGATCTTCATTATAACACTTAACAATAGAGATAATTTGCATTAATATGGCACTTTCATTTTGGGGCTCTCAATACAATTAAAAAACATTAATTAAACCATTAGCATCTCAATACCTTTCTTAGAGCAATTTAGTGCTGTTTCTCTCTCTCATTCTCTCTTTTTCTTATGTGAAAGAACCAATACTCAAGGAAATGATGTGACTTTCCCAAGATCATTTAGGATGTTGGTGGCAGAGTCTGGAACTCTTGGCTCACCTCCTTATAATCCAAGCAATAAACTAATCTCCTTTAGGGTACTGTAACTAAAAGACAAACATTTGTAGGCAATGTGAGTAGGACTTAATGAATTTTAATAAAAAAAAACAACTTCCATTTTATTTTCTCCTGCGCTCAGAAGCATAACTGTATAATCTTTCATGAGTGGCCCCTTGGTACCTCCCTTTAAAAGCCTATCTCATTTAAAAATGACATAATCTTGTTTCATGGTTGCAATTTTAAGTAAACAAATCTAAAATAGTCACGGGCAACATAACCAGCTGCTCAGTATTTCTGTTGAAAGCTGCACTGCTGTTGTACTATATGCCATCTGAATCTATAAGCATTTTGCAAGCAAGTGTGATTGAATACCAAAAGGAAAATTTCTGTACAGTGAATACTTGTATTTTTATAATTATAAAGACTTGCCACACCAATATTTTCCTTATTTTTCCCCCAACAGATGTCTAAGAGGTGATTGGGGATCCATGACAGTGATCATGGAAATACCACGTTTAATTATTTGTCTTCCCAGAAGTTAAAACCTCAGTGGATTAGATCTTTGTAAATACAGAGCTGGAGTTTGTTCCTTAGTCATATGGGATAGACTGGTTAAAATAGAAAGAAATAAAGAAGAAAAATCCTCTCAATCATATTGAAATTGTTTGTTGTACAGCCACACATTGAAGAGGAACAAATTACTTCACTAAAATTTATGGTAGGTATTTCAGTTAAAAAACTCAACCAACCAAAAACCAGAAAAGCCTTAACAGTAGAGAGATCTCTCAGACAACTAAGTTAACCTGTCATCATTGAAGAGATCTCTCATTCTTCTTCCTGACCCTGAATATAACATAGAAAGAGGTGGGATGTATTTCTAGCTATCAAAACAGTTCTGCATTTGACAGAGTTTATGCTTGTGCTCAACAGTATCATGTGTTTGTTTTGTACTGGCTAAAGACACGCTGCCTTCTAGCTCCTAGCTGGTTATTATCAGTTGGCTTTGCAGATGAAATTTGCTGAAAATGTGCTTGTTGCTGTGCTGCAGAGTCTCCACTGACTCTCTCGTATCTTTCACATCTTGGAGAATGTCACTGGAGGTGCTGCAAACGCTGCTCAGTGCAATATCCTTCCTGAGCCAGTGTGAATTCCCTGGTGAGTCAGGCTGAGGAGGTCCCTAAAAGTCAGAGATAGATATGCAGCTGGGCAGTGTGGTGGATGGGGTGACACAAGACACTCATAAAGGACCATGTTGTGAAAAGAGCTGTGGGGTTTTTTTCACCCCTTCTTTCTTCCCTGAGTGGAGTATGTGGTGTGCAGAAACATGTGTGGATTCACTGGGATTTGTTCTAACTGGATCAGGAGATAATTGTCTACACTTGTATTAACAGTGGGGGATCATAATATGCTGTAGTACTGTCTAGGTCTATTTGATTACATATTTTCATTGAATGGATTAAAAGAAGTGTGCTTTCTCAGGTGCTGACTTAGTGTGTAAATCAAGTACAGCACTATGCTGAAGTCATTCTTTATACCAAAGTTCTTGCCTGATAGCACTGAAGGGATGTCAGAGGCACTGCCACTTTACACTGACACCCTGGTAAGGAAAAAAAATCTGGTGAGTCTGATCTGATCTTGAGTGTTTATGAAAATCTTGGGCCAAGGTCGAGGGAATTGCTGTATTTATTATTTTTTTAAAAACAAAGAAATCATGTTTCTTCTGTGGGAATTTACCTGTTACCATAATTTCTGTGTTTCACCGAGTTCTGTAAGTATGAAATGTTATTGTACCCATTTCACAAACTTCCTGACATTAATTATATAGATAAAAATGCTCTTCCTCTCTTCATAGAAGACTTATCAAGGATTTGGGAGTGCTCCCAGTGCTGTATAAGGTGAATCAAATATCATTCAGAGGCAGGGAATCAGATCCACTGTGCCCTTCACCTGCCTTGCAACCAGTTTCCATGTGTCCCTGCAAGCATGCCCAGTTACAACTGGCTTATGGCAGAATTTTGAAATGATGCCATTTCCACATTTCCATTTCTTATCTGAGTAGCAGCCATCAGATTTAATATAGCAGAATTTCAAAGACTGCTGAGCAAATCTCTTTTTTTTTTTTTTTTTTTTTTTTTTTTTT
>NW_020799095.1:12953144-13030595 GCF_003259725.1 Athene cunicularia | reverse complement strand
GGGGGGGGGGGGGGGGGAAGTAGGTAGCTTTATATAGATGTTTGTATACTTTTGTATAGATGCTTTAGATCAGAGCCAGATTCCTTGCCTTTCAAATTAGAGTATTCTCATAATGAGACTCAAGGTCTTGAGGCTGCCTGGATGTGAAGATTTGTGGGAACACTTTTCTTTATAATTCTGTTTTTTCTGTACCTGCATATGTAGTGGATACGTGCAGGCACTTATACTCAACAGTGTTAGCTCATTAACGTAACCCTGACTTCCACCTGTGGCTTTCCTTTCCATGCCGATGCTGCTGTTTCTGGCACTACATGTGCACATTTATGTATATTTATTTTCAAAGTACATATGTCAAAATGAAAACTCAGTGACTTGCTGAGGTCTGTAGGGGATGAACCAGTCACAGAGAATCCTCTATTCTCCATGAAACGGAAATAATTGTTAGGGTAAAAAACCAGGCAAAACTACAGTCAAATATTTGATGGAGTTTTTTGGGCTATTTTTCATGGGCATACAATACTAATGGAAATTTCTAGCTGGATCTGCCACCATTTAAACTTTTCTCCTTTTTATTTTTTTCATCTTTGAACTGATTTTCTTCACTCTTGGTTCATTCTTCAGATTTTACTGGCATTTGGAACCAAAAGAAGTCTTAGACTGTAGGCTTTAATGTAACTTCCCATACATGGAAGATAAAGTAATTAAAATTTGTGCAAAAATCTACACTATATTTCTATAACCAGACCCTTTACTGGAGACTATTATACAATAACAGTTCTTACCAACAACTGCAAAATGAATACTACCATTTTTTATCAATACTGCTCTAGCAAAATGGGTTCTGTGTCCCAGCCATTAGGTTATCTATTCGTTATGTCTAATATATTTATGGAAGAAAAGTAGTTTAAGACATGAGTGCAAAGTTAAGGTTAAGCTTTCAGCCGTTACTACTTTTCCGGTCTTCTGCATTTACTTAACTTCAAAACCATATCTGTTCCTAAACACTCTGCTTCATATTCTGCTTTCCTGTAATGGCTTGACTGCTGATCAGAGCACAACAGATTTTCTTTCCTTGCCTTTGTAAGACAGGTGTAATTCCACGGACTTGAAGTGTTTCTTTATACAACCCACTGACTTTATGATCTAGAACCAGTGTCAGAGGTTTTTTTCTCTCTTATTTAGAAAAAAGATTTAGAAATTAAGAAAAATCTTCCATTTAGTTTGGAATTATTTGGTCCTCTCTGAATTCCTTCCACCTCCATGAAGTATACATTAATTTTAATTTAAGTTTGTCATCTGTATAAGAAGTATATTCTCCCTATAGATGACCTAACACTTGTATTTCTTACTTAATGGCAATATTTTTGCCTTTACATTAGATGGGGTCTCAATCCAGTTATCTGAATTAAGAAGACTGCTTATTTCAATCTGAAAGCTGAAAAAGAGCAGAAAATGTGACTGTAATACATAATATTCTTAGAATTCAACTATTTCATTTTAATCAGGTGCATGGTGTTGATAACACTGAATCACAAATTTAGCTGTTCTTCAAAGATAGGATTTTGTGCAGTAGTGGATAGGGACTCAAAACTCTGGATCTCTGCTGAAACATTTTAAAACCTGTTGTACTTAACTTTTTTTGCTTTCCTTTCTCACTAGCTTCCTCCCTCCATTCCTTCTGACAATTTCTGGTTCTTAAACACCCTTTAGAAATAATATGTGTCAGGCAAAAGTAATTGGTAATTCCATACGTAACATGTAGTTTAAATAAACGTCAGTGCAAATGTAGAAAACTATACCGCACTGGAGCAGTTTAAAAGAAGGAGGTTTTAAGTACTTTGTTTTCTTTATACCAACAATTCCATCTATATTACAGGCAGAGGAATGTCATCTGACAATTTAATATGAAGACCTAGTTCAGTTTGGATACTTTAGAAGAAAAATTGCAGAATAACATTTGCTAACAGATAATTTACACAGTAAGTTTTATTTTGCATTGCAGTATGTTTTTTATAAAATTTTCAAAACTGAGATATAAGGTGTATTGCATAGTCCATTCTACAGAATGGTATCTGAGAACATTTATTTTTAGTATGTGGTATCTTCTGAGACTTCAGGGTTATTACTATGTTAGTATAGTTTATCAAAGGGAATATTAAAAGTAGAGGAAAGGAGAGCAATCATTGCTGCAGGAACACAAAATTGTATGGTTCAGTTTAGAGAAACATGTTAAACATTGACATTCTACCAGTAATGGAGTTTAACAGCCATCATAGTGAGTCAGTGCTCAGTAAACTGAAACAATGAGAAATACAGCTAAAAACCTATGACCTATATTTCTAGTGACTGGTGATTCAGTGTGAGCCTTTGAATATTTAAGACAAGGCACAATGAAGGGGACTAGGTCTTTAAAACAAGATCTCTGGAACACTGCCAAACTGAGATACTCAAAATCAAGTCTCACTTTTGAAAAAGTGTATTACACTCACATCTGATTAAAAAGAAGTGAGGAAATCACATCATTAGAATACACACACTGCTACTTTTACTGAACTCTTTGGCCTCATACACTTAATTAATTTGTGTGGCATTGTGTCTTACAATGTTGATGAAAGAAACATTAAAATGGCTTTTGATCAATATCCATCGAGCTATATGAATTTACATCAATTGGGGATTTGGCTCTCAGCCTTCATGAAACCTGGAATATTCACTGTAATGTATTACCTGCCTTTAACTTGTGCATGTATATCATATATATTTATTTATATACATATATGTGTGTGCTTTATAATCATCTTGTTAAAAGGTTTGCGAACAGTCAGGCTGATATAAAGGAGTATTTCATAGCAGGGGTTGAGTTCCAACCTGTGCAATGAATCAGCAGTGAGTCTAGTTACCACCTGAAACATCCCTATTCATGAAGATATTTCTGCTAGAGGATAGGTAAAGCTTCAGATTCAGTTTTGTTCTAACACACACAAAAATGTGTGTCTGTGGATATAAAGTGTAATGTCATACAGGCACATTGTGTTTAAGTTGAATGCAGTGAAAAATGAGGTAAACATACATCAGAAAGGAGGGGTAACAACAAACAGAAAAATACATTTTAAACCACTTAGGTCTCCAGGCTTGCTTGCGTGACTGGAAGGTTGTAGTAGTCCACTAATATGTTACTATCTGTCCCCACCTTGCCCACTTACACACCATCCAGCTGGATGTTATCGTCTGCTTGGCAAAAACGTAACATCTGACTGCATACTTATTCCCTGACCATTTTAAGGGGAGCTTAAGCAATGGCATAGAACTAGGGAGTGAACAAGTTAGTTACCACATGTTGGTTGAACAGACAGAAATTTGCTAAAGTAACGGTTACTCTATTTTTTTGATGTCTCTGTGTGTGTACGTTCCTGTAACAAAGACTGAGTTGTATGAGTTTTAGATTGTTCACCAATGGTTCACAGTTGTCCCCAAATTAAATGTTACAGTCCTCATCACATTCATGTACCTTTTGCATCTGAGCCTGGAGAAGCCTGTTTGTTATGTTTAAGCTTCAGTCTAAGCCTGCGTATGATAATGGGAAGATAGAACTTCTGTAACAACCTTGACTTGTCCTTATAATGGCCACATAGAATAACCACGTAATTCTGAGTAGAAATCTCTGTGTTTGTGATCCTAATTTGGATAATTTTTTAAAAAAACCTCAACCTGTTTCATTATTTCTCTCTCTCCTACAACATTCAGACACATGTTTTCTCCTCACTTCTGAACTGCAGAATGTTTTCTAGTAAAGAAGACACCAGGCTTGTCTCCTAGAGTGGTAGCGACCTCAAAATTCTGAGTGCTGGCAGAGGTCTTCCAGAGAGATCTTCCTGCAGACATCTTCCCTTTGAATTTTTTTTTTTTTTTTGGTCTCTCCTTATGTGAATGGCATGGTCATTCATTTAAGGGTTTCTACAGTGTTGTGTGTTGTCCTTTTCCTTTTTTCTGTTGTGATCACTGATGTTATGTTTGATGGCTGTTTTATTTCCTCACATCTCTTGGGAGAGATCCTTCTTGTAGGAGTTGCTGTTTAAGGTCCCCTAGCCATCTGATTGTTTTGATTTCTGATCCTTTCCCCAGTATACATGCAAAGTTCTTTGATGAAATGAGCCTTATGATTGCAGAGCTTAAATATTTGGAAAAGATATGAAATATAAGGATATTTATTGTCATTACCGAAATGAGCAGCTTAATTTCTTAACCATCCAGAATGAGCAACTTGAATTCGTGCAATATCCGTGTTTATGATCAATGCATAATGATTGCATTTTATTATTTGTGATTTTAAATTTGATTTAACAGTCTTTTTCCCATGTGGCTTCTACTGATGAAATCACAACAAAGTAAAAATAGCATTGTTTTCTATGCCTTTTTCTACCTTGATGTTTAGATTTCTTTTAAAATTAACTTTAGCTTTAAGTTTGGCTTTATAACACCAGATAATTCTGTGTTCCCTAGAGGGCTGGGTTGTTTTGTTTTGTGGGTTTTTTTAAATTTTAAAAATACTTGTTTTGACTCTCACTTAAATGTATTTTAGCATATTTTTCATTTTGTTTTTTAGTATCTCTCTGTTCCTTAAAAATACTTAGATACCAATTTGCTCAGCAGCAGCCAATTAAAAGATCAGGCATGTGATAAAACGACATGCTGGAGTCAAGCAACTGGAAAAATGGTAAAACATGTATTTATCTCTTACTTCACATACTGACTTTAAATGATTAACACTTTAACTTGTCTTCTTCCATAGGTTAATGAGTACCAATTAATGCTATCTTATGACACTTTAAAAAAAAAATCTGTTTCCTCTAAAAACAGGTTTAATGCCAACTAATCATTACATATTGGTCACTGTCTATCTCAGTTATATAACTGAGCTAGAAGTGAAAGTCTGAGTATTTATACCTCTGGGCTATTCAGTGCTTCATGATTAAATATTTAGTTTAAATAAAGGTTGAACTGGAACAAGAATAAAGAAAGTAAGAAAGAAGAAAAAAAAGAAAGGAAAAGTTAAGATGACATTTTATTTGCTCCTTGAAGTAAATTTATAATAGGTGGCAGCAGTTATTGAAGAATGTATTTAGTGTTGTAGTGAATTACTGAAAGCTATTAACCCAACCTCAAAGTTAGTTTCCCCTTTCAACTTGTCTGTATGTTAGTTATCTGAAATGTACCATCAGTGTCTGTGTTATATTTTAAGAGTCATCTTCAAGTTATTCTCCTACAGTTGTTCAGGCCCTTGTCAAAAACAATTATCTGCTTTTTTTTTTTTTTTCAAGAAAGGAAAGAGTATGACTCAGCACCATCATTCATGATCATATTCAGTCTCTGTGGGAGTGAGGTATCTTTAAACACATTGCCATGTCTCAAGGCTGATTATGATCATGAATGATGGTGCTGAGTCATTCTCTTTCCTTTCTTGTTGGGTGGGCCTGAAAGAGCCCAATATAGGTTTCCTAAAATTGCTACTGCTATGTTTTTCCAGTGTAGGTGTGGCTCTACCTCTAGCTAAATCCAAAAGTGGGTGGCTGGGGTAGAAGTGCTGTAGTAGAAAGGGAGAACAAGAGTTAGAGTTATCTGCTCAGTGCTGCCATTTGTTCATCATTTCACCTTGAGCAGGTCACTTAAGGCATCCTCTGCTTCACGTGACTTATCTGAACAGTTGGTCAGATCCTCAGTAGGTATAAATCTTGCTTACCTCCCTGTGCTATCTCTGTGGTCAGATACAAAATAACCCATGGGAGTCTTAATTTCTTTTCCTTAATTCATTTTTTCCAAGCAAAAGGCAGAATACATTGTCTTTTGGCTCACCTCACCCATTGTATGCCAGAACAAAGCTGAACCACAGAGGGAAATGAGTTGTAGCTCTTGCTTGTTTCTGACACTTAGAGCAAAGGGTACCTGCTCAGAACTGGTCAGAGACTCCCTGGAGATGAACACGCATTCTTCATGGCAACTCCCAGCTTTAGCCTTTTGTTAGTCCTTCTATTTGTTTACATGCTGTTAAACAAAACTCTTGATAGAAGATTAGAGAACGCAGGAAACTAAAGTAGTCTTTCACTACTAGGTTATTGGTGTAAATCTGGCTAATTAAATAATCCACCAGGAACTGACAATAACTAAGAACAGTGAAGAAGGGAGGCAGCATCAAGAGTTTTCTACTACCTTTAACTGATTACCATGACAATTCCCCTTTAACAAGAAGCTGTTAAAGGTAAAAAATCTTGGGTGCAGGACCCCCTCCAAGACAGGATTACTGCATATTTGAAGACCATGGTGCCACAGCAAGGGAACAGAGGATGCTGCTTTAGTGGTTGGAATTTCACTATCCTCTTAAGTAGTGAAGAACCATACAAGTAACATGGTGCTTATCTGCCAAAAGGCTATTGAATTTGGAATTAATTTAATGTCTCTCAACTCTGCACCAGCTCTACTTATTAAAAAAATGAAATACTTTTCTTTTTCCAGATTTCTGAGAACAAACCTAAATATCGTGCTGATTTCCAATATGAGCAGAATTAATCATTGATTTTAGTTGAATGCCCCATGATAGGTCTTAGGCCATAAGACACACTTTTCTGACAAACTGTGATGTCATGCTTGGATGACAAAGACGACAGAACAAATTAAGGAAAGAAAGAAACAAATGCTTGTCAGACTTTTCTGAAGTAATTTCTTTTTTGTGTAAAATAGGTGCATCATATTTATTTCTGCATACTTTTCTTCCAGAATACTTACAGAAGTCACCCAGGAATGGAAGAGTCTTCCACTGTTACTCTAGCGAATTAAAGTAAAACTCTTGCATTTGTCAGTGGTCTTGTTTAAGCACCAAAACATCATCTCTTTGAAGAACAGCGTTATAAATCCAAGTGACGGTGATTTATAGACACCTGAGAACCAGACAAAAGTTTGGAAATGTTCCAAAGACGAGCAACACGTGTAAATTAGTCAGCTTATAAGAATAGAAATGACCTCCTTTTCCTCTTGAATCTAAACATGCCCTTGGGAATTTTACATTACATTGCTTCCCTTACTGGTACAAAATCATTTCAACAGAAAGCAAATTCAGGAGGTGCCCCAGAAAATCTAGGTGCTCAATTTGAAATTATTAGGTATTTGAAGGAGTTATCTGTTGGTTCTTTATTTCAGTTAGATTATTTTTCTCCAACCACAGTAACAGAGAAACACAATACTGATAAAATCCATGAAAACTGCTGATTCTTAGCATCTCATGGATCCTAGCTGCAGTTATTCAAGGGCATGCATTCAGAAATAGAGAAAGATGAAATCAGCAGAGTCTGACTTTTTTGGCCCTGTTTGTCTAGATTGTTCTATCCTCTGCACTGAAGCCTACAATCATTAACAGTGCATCTCAGTAAAGCACCTAATACCTATTCTTTAAATGTATTTATTGCCTCTACTACAGTATGATTTCCAGGCCAATTTGAAATAAATCCTTATTCGATGGAATTACAGATTCTTCATTTACCTCCAGAATTTTTATCTGATTTGCCTTCTTGAGAAATACAGTATGCCAGAAAGATTGTATAGGGAGTTTTAAAAACCTATTTATCCCTTAGCACATTCATGGCATTATAAAAATAATAATAGAAAAGTTTCACTTACTTGCATTTCATCCCCTTTAAGTATGCTTTACAGGCTTTCCTAAATCTTTTCTGGCTGCTATTATGTTGATTTCTGCATTGCCCTCTAACCCCTCCCAGCATCCAAGTGAGGCAGCTGTTTGCCTGTTGATTACGACAGTGACTTCCATTTCTCATTTCTTGTTTTGAATCAAAGGTTTCAAACTTGTTGTTGATTGCTGTGTGATGGCTTGTGTTGCACTCAGCTGTAGTCAGTGCTTTAACAGTAATTGCCTCCTACAGAAATCTTGTTTCTTTTAATGTGATTAGAGTTATACCAGTTTAAAATATTTCCTAAAGTCTGTTAAGATTGATATTGTTGGGGGGAAATAGTTGGAGGTTGAGAGTTAGGATGCAAGAAGTAGAGAGGGTTAGAGAAATAAATCCATCAGTTATTTTCACAACCTAAATCTAACTGAAATCTGGGAAAATGTGATTGTTACCTTCCAATCTGGTGCATTGTAACCATGTTAAAAGTTAAAGCAACAACTAGATATATACTCAGAGAAGAATTTGTTTGCTGAAATATACTTTGGTGTAGTTGTTTGCTAAGTTAAAGTGATATCAGAGGAGTTATAACAGAGTGGAATGAAACTTCAAAGAAACCCTGAAAATGTAAATTTACTTGCAGTTATGTCAGACAGCAGAGGAGTTTTTTGACCTTAAACATGATAATAAACAAAAAACCTATCATGAATTAGCATGTTGACACAACATCAGAGAAAGATGATCTTATCAAAGATGAAATGGTTAATTTGGGTTTCTAAAATGGGAACCAAAACACAGGTGACAAATCAGTCCATTTTCATACTTGTCCACCATGCTTCTCATGAAAAGGGTTGATTTGCATAAATGATTGTCATACCCTTCTCTAATTAGATGTTCATTTAACCCTGTTCATAAAATGTGAGTGGAAAGTAAAAACGAATGCTATCCACAGAAAAATAAAATGTGGATGATGTTATAGATTGTAATTGTCTGGTTATGAGCTCCAATAATCTTTCCATCCATCCCTGTTTACTGTGAAAGTTATTCTAGAAACACTTCAGTCAAATAGAGCAATAATTAAGTGTGTCAGCTTTCTGCCATCAACCTGTTCAGATTCTTCCAGAGAACTGGCTCAGAGAGCAGTTCCTCTTCCTCGTGCTCATTAGGTGTGGAGCTGGAGGTCTTGATCCCCAGGTTGATCACTGCCTGCTGATTTTTTTATCCCAGCTTGCAGGTGGCTACTCCTCTCCCTTTGCTCAAATTAGTTTTAAACCCAGAAAGTCCTCAGTTTACCATCTTACTCCTAGACTCACTGTCCTCACCCTAGCGTTGGTCCCTCTTCTAAGGGCAGCATACTCATAATAATTCCTCTATTTCATACTGAGGTTTGTTATTTACCCCAAGTCTAGATTCTACCCTATCTATCCATTTCATAATACTGCTCTTTTCCCTTGTAAGCCCTCTGGAAAGGCACCATAAGGCTCCCTGAGTTTTTATAATCTGTGGCCTGATAGGATCCCATCTGGTTAAGCCCTCTAGCTCCTCCTGCAATAAAAACCTCTGAGTGTGGTGATGCACAGCAAGACTGGATTTTCAGTTTCAGTCTAGAAGATTAGCGAGTAATATTTATACTACAGTTACCCTAGTAGTTTTGCAAGCTGTTTCAACATCTGCTTTGGAGACACTGCGGTTCTGTGAATACTGTCACTGTCCCATGGAAGATATTAGGAGGCTGGAGTCTGTGCTAGCATCATGGAAGCGTGCTCATTTACCTTGGCTGAACATCTAGCCCATGGACAAAATTCTGGCAAATGTTCACTACGATTTCTGTTTACAGAGCGGTGGATTTTCTTTATAAAAGTCTTTTCTGTCCACTTGGTAGGAAATTCTAATATGGCCATATTCTCAATTCATTAATTGCTGTGTAAATCTGGAGTTGATTCTGAAGATGTCAGTAAAGTTGCCTTGTATTAAATTCAGTGTTACACTGATGAGGATACAGCCTGATGTCTTTCTTGACAATATGTCTGCTCTGTCACCAGTCATGTGCATTTTTGGTTGATGGGATTGCCCTTTTACCAACTGTTTCCCTGACAGGTGGATTCTGTAGTTAGTCTGAAGTACCTCAAATCTCAGTGGATAGAATAATCAGTCTGATCATTGCAACAAGCTTCCCATTGACTGCTGGACCAGCCTGTGTTTAAGCTGCAATCCATCTCCTAGACCTCTCTTGCTGCCAGCATGTCAGCTGACATTATCCCTCCTACTCAACTGAACTAATCTGGACAATGCTGGCCTCCTGCCATCTCGGCACTTCATCATTAACTCTCCTCCTAGAATCTCATTTTTTGTGGATATCCATTTTATTATGCCTCAGCCACTTTCATTTAAAACTCTTCAATCTTCTAAGCAATAACCTTTTTAATCTATGTGCTATAATGTTTTCTTAAGAATTTATGATTTTTCCATTCCTCTCTCCCTTCCTAGTTTTGAATTTCCATATTAGCCTGCTTATAGGAATAGTTTGCAAATAAAAAAAAAAAAAAAAAAAAAAAAAAGACAACCTTTAATGAACTTGCTGCTAAAGTAGATTAGCCATTTTCTGTTGGCAAGATTGATGATGCTATCAACGTTATTAAGTCACTAGGTATGAATTCCTCATTGTGTAAACCAGAAGTAATAAGCACCACTAAAGCTCCAGGCCATCCATCTCAGTGTTGCCTTTCCAGTGTTCTTTCCTAAATGAAAAATAAATAATTAAAAAAGAGGAAGAGGTGGGAGAGAGGCTGCTAGTTTCAAACTGTGAAGCTGCCCACTTCATTTTTGACCAGGTTTGGTTGTTTGGCTTGGTTTGGAGTATCTAGAATTGCAACTTGCCCTGGGTTGTAGCTGTGTTTCAGGATTTTTGAAACAGAATGTTGTGTTATGGTTTATTGTGGTTTTCTCCATGCCTCCCTAGTTGTGAGTGTTGTTTGGCTGGCTACCAGTGAAAGAGGATTCTGGAAGCAGACGGCAGGGAAAGGTAGCCAAAATGAGTTAAATTTCAAGGAATAATTCATAAGAAGGGGTCAAAGTCGTCCTGAGGATTGTTTCATCTTTTGAAAGTGATATTTAGAGGAACATATTAAGGGTACTAACAGTTCAATCTTCGGTTCTTTGTGTCCCCAAACTCTCTCTGTCACATCAGTAACGATGACCCTCATTCTAAACTTGGATACCCAGTTATTTTCTTATGAAATTGATGCAAAGATACATGCTAACAGTGATTCTTTCAACAGTATCAAGAACAGTTCAGGGTGATATTTTGAGTCTGTACTTCTTTTGTCTGGATGAGAAAAGAATTCACATTTTTCAGGGCCTTGAGTGAGCTTGGCAAAAGTAGGAAGGTGGAAATAAATATGAAGTGAGGAGGTTCAGGGGCCACAAATATAAAGCAGTTGAAAGTATTTTTATTTTTTTGTTGATTGGTTTATTTAATTTCTCACTTTTTGTTAGATAGGTTCAAATGCTGTTTTGATTATTTGACAGAGATGCGATGCATTTGAGTTTTCCAGAGCAAATAATATAATTTGATGTTTCACTTCCTTGGACTTAGTGGGTTTATTTTCCTTCCAGGAGAAGGTATTAAGTCAGATTTCTAAGCTGTTTTACTCCTTTAAAAGAATATGTCTTCCTGAAATATTGAAAATCAAGAGGCACTTGCTCCCCTGTCACTCTACCTAATATCTTGTGTATTAGAAAAAGATATAATCGATACACGTGTGACCAAATAATATCAGCCATAATGTGGTTGTACTGAGATGCAGGGAGTGTTGAAGATTCCCTTCCTGAAGCTCTAGTGTTCCCACGCTGGAGGAGGGTGTTCCTGTGTCTGTCCATGCTTTGTGTTTCAAGGCTATGGGCTGTGTGTGCCTCAGAAGAGGGAGCCAGAGTTGACAAAAAGTCTGAATGTTTCAGAAGGGCTGGAGAGCATCCAAGGATATCTGTGACTCTTTGACTGAGCACTAAACAACTCTGTACAAGGAAGTGAAAGAATAGATGTTGCATTATTTTGGCAATCAGTGCAGAGCTGCTTGTGCCTATCAGCATTTATAGGGTCACTATGACTTCTCCTGGTCTAAACAGAGCTAGATCTTGGTGAAACACTTAATTCCTGCCTCATCTGGAGATTTTCAGGGTTTTTTAGTTTTGAATTCTGATATGCATTTCTAGTTCAGGAAGATGAACTTTACTTTTGGAGGTTTTCTTGAATTTTGAATTTGAACTTCAGATTAACTTTCATGCTATTTAGCTGTGGGCATAAATGAGAGGATTAGCCAAGTAATGACCTAATTAATAAGAAAGTGGGAGGTTAAATCTTATTTTCCACCTTTCCATAGCTGTATCTACAATACTAGACTGCCAACTGAGGTGGACTATTTACCAGTTAAGTCACTATTTTTAACATAGCTTGCTATAGATAGAGTGTAAGAAAAATGTTTGCTTATTAACATTCAGATCAACAGCAGTATTCTGCTCTTCACTGGTAAATGTCATAATTCTCCATATCAGTGTTGTGGTTAGTTAGACCTGCTGATGTGGCAGTTTCTTTGTGGTTTGCTTGTGTTTGATGTTCAGAGCATGCTATAACCAGAGCAGTACAAAGTCTGAAGCAGAATTTAAATATGTGCAGTAGTCTGGCACAACCCTTGATGTGTTTTAAAGTCTATTGCCTGTGTGAATGAACTAAATGGTGATGTGTTTGCTGGCAGTTGGGACAACAGATTCTGTACACAACAAAACAGAAGAGGTTTTTGTGAAAGTTCTTGCTCAAATTAATTCAGTGTGGTCTATACCAGTTACATAGAAGTAGTTTGCTTTTGCTAAAACCCAAGAGAGTTGTTTTATCTTCACTAGAAGGCTAACTTCTTTTCTACTCAATACACTGTGTTTTAAAGCCATGTGTAGGAACCATGAAAGCTATTATAACCACAACACTCATTTGTCAACACCACTTTATCCTTGTCCCCTTCATACCATTCAGAACATTGCAGAAAGCAAGTCCTGGGGGCATTAAAGGTTTTCCCGGGATGGCATTTTTCACATTATATAAACATTTCTGGAAAAACTGTTATGTACTATGTGAAAATGAAGGTAAGCAAACATAAATTAATATAATTTGTTTGACAGAATATCCTATAGCAATGCTTCCCTTGGAGGGACACCCCTGTTGGAAATCACTGCTCCTAACCTTCTTTTCCCCTTTCTACTCAAGTCTCAAAATATTCTGCAAAATGTCAAGGCTCCGGGTTAACCTCATGAATGCACAGCATTTCTTCTTCAGATGACAGCAAAGTTGTTATCAACCGGGAGCAGGCCAACTTAAAGCTTCTGTTAGCCTGTAAACTTGATTCACAAGAAGAGAACCATAACTCTGTAAGGACTTAATGACAAGCCATGTAGCCAAAAGCAAAATCTGAATTAGTAAAAATCTATGTGAAATATAGAAGTTAGAGCATCGTCTCTTCCTCAGAAAACAGCATTAAAATTGTTACCGAGTTCTGCCAAATTCAATCTGACAGTTTAGGCAGGGTAAAATTATTGTGGTCTTAGGAAATCTTGACACAAGCTGGAAATCAGACCTTTGGCACTAGCCAGCAGTCCTGAAAGTCTGTGTGGGAGGAATGCTGTTAATGCAAAGGAAGCATTGAGGGAGTGCATAGCAATAGAAGAAAAGGACTCAAATAAGAAAATCACTTCCTTCCTTCCTTCCTTCCCTCCTTCCCTCCTTCCCTCCTTCCCTCCTTCCTTCCCGTCCTTTTCTCCTTTGACTCCTTTACTGTTCTCCTCAGACTTCAGTACAATAAACCCTCCTCAACTGAAAATGCAGCTGTTCTCTTTTGCCTATACCACTTAAATCCTTTCTTTTCAGCTTGTTGCTGATCTTTCAATACTGCATTTTAACTATGGGAAGCATCTGAGAAAGCAAAACTACACCAGATGCTGTTTTTTTGGGGTTTTTTTCCCAGCATTATTCTTAATGAATTTTAGCAGACAGAGTTGCTTTCTAACAGTGCAATCTTCAGCCACAAGCTTGCTTCTTCAAGATCTCAGAACAGATTGAATAGAAGTATAACCACGAGGAACAGGGGTTACTTAAGTTCTCTTTCTGTAGCTAGCAAAGCTTTATCTCTGGGGTAAGCAGAGGTTGACTGTGAACCATGAGAAGCCCATGGTTTTTCAAACTCTTTCTCCTCTTCCAGTAAGTCTTTCATCTCTACATCAATAAAAATCATGTATTTTACCCCACTAATTTTTCACCATTGTTAGTATCTCTGCTTCACTGTCATGTATTTTAAATCCCAGGTGGAGGGGCAATGTGTTTCTTGGAAGAATTACAGCTCCTTATAGCATTTTCTCTGTAGCGCTTCTGTGTAGCAACTCCAGCAAATTCTGCTTACATTTTTTGCTGCTTGGCAGCAAGGAGCCATTTTGGTATTTGCTACAGAATTGAGCTATAGGCAACCAACTTTCTAGAGTTCCTGTGAGCATATATATTTGGGGGACTTCTCTGGGGCTAGTGAAAAGAGAAAAAGATCATGCTATAATCAGTATAATGTTCTTGTAGGGAGTCATTTTATAAATCGTTAGATACCTCGTTCTTCTGCTTTCCTTCAGGATTAGAATACTGCAGCTGGAGGGATGGTATTTTCAAGGGCTTGCAGCTCCAGTTTATTGGTAAATTTAACAAACTTAGTTAACATAAAGATGTCATACAACATGATCCAGCATACTAGCAGTACTGTTCTTTTCTTCATTTCAGATTCAGCAGAACAACTAACACGGTCTTCTGAAGTAGGGTCAGCAAAGAAATTTGCTAATAATTCCAGAAGGTGTTGCACTTTGTTACTCTAGTAGTTCTTTCTAGGCAGAAACACCAAGCAATCAAAAATCAACAGACTATCCTCACACTAATAAACATGAGTTTCCAGCTATGTTTTGAGGTATCGGTATGGGCTGCTAGAGTGCCTGATATTACTGGTCACATACTTGCCATGAATCCTGCTTTCTGTTTCTTCAGATTCTGATCCATGTACCCTTTTGTTGTCACCTTAGCTACTAGCTGAACTACTCAGTTCTTTTTTGTTTGTTTACTTAGAACATAAAATCCTTATTTATCCCTTCTTCCCCACAGTTTTTTTAATAGCTGGCTAAAAGAGTTATTATTTATTAAGTTTTTATCCACGATGATATGCCCTGTTTTTAAATAAAAATTAATAGGGCTATAACCTGTTCTGATAGATTTTGTTTTTCATAGAACTGTAGAACAGCCTGGTTGGAAGGCACCTTGAAAGATAATTTTGGTCCATCATTTTTAGAAACAGAAGTTATGTTTATGAATTCTGATGTCATCTAGGAATGTAAGGAAATTTTTGTATGCATTTCAATCCATCAGTAGATATATTTGGTCAGACTAGCCACTTCAGTGTTCTCTCTCTCACCTAATAATAATAGTTATAAGATGCAGAACTACAGATTAATTCCACTGCAAAGGTAACAAAAAGGTCCAAATAAGCTAAAAAGACAGGTCATTTATCTAAATATTAAAGAGTATAGGGGAAGGCAAGATGGAATGCATAGCAGAATATCTAGTTTAAAAGCTGTCAGTCTGGGAATCACAGACCATATTCTTCCATGGAAAGATTTAAAATAATGTCAGCTGTTTCAAAATTAGGGCCTAATCTTTTAATAACTCTTTAGTTTTCTCTGTGGGTGACTGTCCCTCATTCTGATAATAATATCAGCCTTTGCTGGCTAGTGCTTCTCTAAAGATTTTTCTAGTACATTGGTAAACAAAATGTAACAAATATATTACTCTTTCCAAGAACGGTCTAGTCAGACTTTTCCCTTCACTTTCCATCACTTTTCTCCTCTACTTGCTTTTTGTACAGATAACCTCATCTTGAGAGCTGTGTTATGAAAGTGTTCCTATCATGATTCAAAAGAGGGTATTGTCTGTCTCAATTATATATATAATTACACACAGAAGGAACTGCAAACTTACCTTTTGAAAGCTGTGAAATACTGAATTAACAATTAATTTTGTAGCATTAGTACTGTATGATCATGATATTAAAGACTGCATTCTATTAAAGATATTTTTTTTAATTTCACGATCATATACTTTTTTGTTTTAAATGGTCAGCACTCATCACAGTGTAAGTGATCTCTAAACAAATAGGGATTCACCATTCCATTTACTCTCACTGCTTAATGCTTGGCCCATGCCTTCTGTATCATATGTCATTCAGACTGTTGTCTAGAGAAAAAGACATTCACTTCTGTATGGATTGAGGGCTCTTTAACCATTAATGAACTGCCTTTCAACAACACGCCACGAAAAGTGGTTGTGACATTCTTGTATTACAGATGGAGATACCAAAGCATGGGCAATTCAAGACATAAATGCTCCACTTTAGGGTGTTTCCTAATGTTAAATTCATAAGATTCAATTGATGGTTTGTTTTATTTCCAGAGTACTTAATATTATGAAGCTTTTTATGACTCACCATCCATTGTCTGCTACGGCATTTTTGTGGAGCAGATTCACAAAGGCTTACATGATGATGGATGAACAAACTGTCATCATTGGTGCAGCTGTGATCACTAACATCAAAAACATCTACCCACCATTGCTTTGGTATCGTGTGTGAGAAAGCAGGTGTAGAGTCCATTTCTCAAAAATGGTGTTCAGGCAGTCTTTCTGCAGTCCTCCCTCATTCATCATTCACCTACAAACTCTAGAAAATGTTAAGGGTCCTGTGTTCAAATATCTTATTCACTGCAGAGTTTTGTTCATGTCCAACAGGCCTGGTGGGAAGTATGTTCATGTCAGTAGAGCTTGCTTCCAACTAAGTAGATACTAAGGTGTATCTCATGTATCTTCTCCAGTAGTTAATATCCTTTCCCCTCTTCAGTGGTAGGAAACTAAGGGATTTTGAAGAAGTGTGCCTTCCAGCCAGAGGGATAACAGATCTGGCATTCAACCCATGATAGCCACGAGCTTGGTGTTCACTTTTCATTTTTCTCTCCACACATTGATTTATTCAAGAAAACTAAGGACACTTTAGCTTTAGCCTCCACTACTGCTCTGCATGGATCCAGGTCACACAATGTAGAAACTGCTGTGTAATCAAAGGACATCAGTCTGTACATGACTGCTGCTGCCACACAGCTTGCTCTATCTCTCTGACTGTGGCCAGAAATTCAATCTAAATCTGGAGAATTATTTGTGTGAGACTGAGAAGCTCCTTAGCAAACCATTTTAGTCAGACCAGAGAATCCAGAGCAGCTTTAACAGAAAAAAATGTTGCTTGTCATGCACATTGGCTGTTTTGCTACTGAATCAATTGTCCCTTTTTTACAGCTTTGGTTTAGGAAGTGTTCTTAATTAAAATTAAGACTTTGTTCTGAATAATCCTAGATCTTTGTCCAGAATACATCTAAGTTACATTGATAAAGCCCCAATGGTGGTGTTGGAAAAAATATGTTATATTTGCTTCCAGGAAAGTGTTAACGGAATTAGCAAAGAGGGGGTTAATTAGGAAATTATGCAACGGAGATATTGATAATTTTGTCTTGAGGCTATGATCTGTTAAACAGGCAGGAAAATAACAGTGAAAGAAAGGGCCTCTGTCATGACAGATGCAACTGTAAAGGAGATACAATGCCTTTTGCAGCAATTAGGAAATCATATGTTTCAGATACCGCTAAACATCAAACTGCAGGTGTTTGTTAATAAAGCACTAACCTCCACAGCACTGGATTTCACACTTCTTGTTTCTTACCTCTCATTTCGGGATCAGATGAAGTGACACATTCTAGCG
Source organism: Athene cunicularia (assembly GCF_003259725.1). NCBI lineage: Eukaryota > Metazoa > Chordata > Aves > Strigiformes > Strigidae > Athene > Athene cunicularia. The sequence goes on along the minus strand of NW_020799095.1, from coordinate 13,013,059 downwards.
GTTTCCAGGGAGACAGTATTTTGCTCACAGAGGAGCCTCACATTTTGTTGCTAGCAGTATAGATGCTTTGATTATGGGAGAGAGGAGATAACTTTTTTTTTCTTAAGTTTTCAGTCTCTACCATCAGTAATGAAGTTTTCAGAAAACACCCTCAAGTGCTTTATGATGCTGTTTTCTCATGCAGTTAATTAACAGTATTTTCATTTGCAGTGTTCTGTGATCACTTCTCATAAATTTCCATTAGCTAGTGCTCTATTCCAATATTCAGACTAGTGGGGCTTGTCTTAGCACATAAGCTACAGTGGTTTAACTTAAATTGTTTTAAAAATTTTCCTAGGTAGGTGTTTCTATTTCCATACATATTTTTTTTTTAACCATTCAAATCTGTGTCCAAAAGCGTTTTAAGTTCCAAACTATTAAAAACTGTTACAGTTCTTTCAGCAGGATTCATATCATTTTTAAAAAATGCCAATTTAAAAGCTTTTCTCAGCTCTGTGTTATAAAAACGGTCAGCATTAATCAGTGTCTTGCTTTTTTAAACCAGAAATCACGCAGTCCTTAAAAATCCTGGTTATTGTTCAGTTGCCGTGGGGAAAGTAAATGTCCTTTGTAGTTAAAAAAAAAAAAAAAAAGTCAAAGACTGCCCAGCACATAAATTTCAACTGACTACACAATGGGATTTCACACATCTTTAGTAAACTGCTATGGATAAATAATGTGCCATGATGAATCACTTAGACTTTATTAACCTATACTGAATTAGACTCCTCACACTAAAATATTTCACTGCATTATTTTATTGTCTACTACTGACTATGAAATGATGCACTAGTTTTAGACAGATTGATGGATCTAGATTACCTGAAAAAGGCATGTCTTCTTAGGGCATTGCAACATTAAAGCAATTCTGATGTTCATAAAAAACATCTGCAAATCTTAGCAGGACTAGGACACGGAAGAGAGACTGACAGCTGCACAGACAATAGGGAAGGCTTTGGTTTGCTATTAAAGAAGACTCAGAAACCTGCTTAGATGACTGTGTAGCTCAGAAACTAAGAAAGCATCAGAAGGATTTTAAAGACTCTTCTCAGAAAATCAGCTGGAACACTTGGGCTATAACATTTCTTTTGCCTTCAGTGTAGCTGGTTAGAAGATTTTTTCTAAACTTTTATAGTTGCAAGTTTTTCATGTTTTGTTTTTTTTTCATTTGTGGTTTTGTTTGTTTGTTTTGTTTTTTTCCTTTTCCTGGGCTCTGAGGTTGTAGTGTGGATGGATTAAACCCTTTCATGAGGTAGAGAATGGAGCTTTTTGATCAGTCCCTGTTTGAGAGTTTCACAGAATCATCCAGGGTGGAAAGGACCTCGAAGATCATCCAGTCCAACCATTAACCTAGCACTGACAGTTCCCAACTACACCAGATCCCTCAGCACTCAGTCAACCTTACTCTTAAACGCCTCCAGGGATGGGGACTCCACCACCTCCCTGGGCAGCCCATTCCAACCCCTTCTGGAAAGAAATGCTTCCTAATATCTAGTCTAAATCTAGTCATATCAGTATGAAAGAAATATCAGGCTGGTGCTAGTGTGTTCCTGTCTAGAAATTTTTATGAAGTTCCATAATTCTAATTATATACTGCTGTGTTCTTTAGCATATTTCTTTTTTATATAGGAGGAAACTCGCTTCTGCAAACAGCTAGGGAGAACATTTTAAGTTTCATACTTCATTCCTAAGTTAGACTAAGTGTTGAGCCTAAGTATCATTAGAAGAGCCTTGGCCCTGATCACTGTAAAAACAGCTGTCCAGTGTCAGACAAAGTGTCTGTCTAGCTCAACATCCTACCTCTGGCATTGACCAAAAGTAGGAAAGGTCAGCATAAGAGTACAGCATACATCATGGATCTCACCTGTCCACCAGAAGCTTAGGAAAATTCTGAAGGAAACACAGGTTCTGTTGAGTGAATTAAATGCTAGTGAATCTGTCCATTCTGCGTAGGCAGATTCCTGTAGATGTGGCAATTCCTGAGTAGTCATCTGAAGGTATCCAGCCATAGAGTTTGTCAGGGTAGAGTCTTTAGACTCTACAGACTGCTAAACCATTCTGTAAATCTTTGAATGCCTGAGTAGGTATATGCACATTTCTGCTTCTGTAATTGGGATCAAACAGGGGCAAAAGTACTCAGAAATTGGTTTTCAAATTATTATGACTTAAAACAAGTTTTTTAGAAGGTGATTAGCACTTCTGTTCTGCATGTGGATGCCTGTTCAAAAAGCAGAGTAAGGGTTAATTATAAGCCCCAGACCAGTCTCAGTGACTTAATTATGTATGTTTTCACTTTATTACATTCTGAAGAGCTCCTAAAAATACTTACAGCTCCACTTTTATTTCTGCATTAAATTTAATATTTTAAAAAAAGCAAAGCACTTTAATTAAAATTCTTTGGGTTTATGCATTGATATTGGATGCAATATTTTAAACTAAAAGTTAAAATGATGGTTCCCTCTTTATATTTTTTTTATCCAGAAAGAAATTAATTTCTTAAGCTGCTCCAATAAGAATTTTATATTTATAGAAGGTATAAAATATTTTTATTAAAAATGGTTTCACCACAAGGTGGATTTGTTAGATTCCATTCACCTTTATTCCTATAGAAAATTAATTTTATTGCCAATCTGGTTTTTCATATTAGCATATAGCAGGCTTATGTAAAATAGCAAATAAGGACTTTCTGATTTTTTTACAAAAGTACCAAGGCAACTTGTAATGCAAGCAATGTACTGTAAACTGAATAATGTAATATAAATATAAATGGAACTTTTCTGATCTAAAATGTATCATTCATATCTAGAAGATGAGCAGTCATCTCATTACTGGCAGGACTCACAGACCAGTCTGGAAAAGTTATAGCTTTGTTTCAAGGCAGATCAAGAAATAATCCTCCATCATTGAAGAGGTGATACAAGTGTCCGATGGATACCTTACCATCAAGTTAACAGTGGCTGTAGATGGGGAAACCCTTTTATTGCAGAGGTGAAGTCAAGACTGAGTTAGCAGGAGTAGGCATATATTCCTAAACTGCTGCTCATGATGATTAAGCACGTCTAATCAGATGCTGACTGCTGGATTTCTGAATTTCCAGCTGTACTGCAGGAACAATGATCATGGAACATCAGGCATTGCCAGGTAGTTTCACCAGCACAGACTATTTTAGACAATGCTTACAAGGCTTGAAAAGAAATCAAGATACCTTTACAATATCCCATTTAAAAATATGAACAATATAATGTTATTTTTGACAATGGGTTGTGGAATTTATACTCTGGGTTTTCTCAAAGATCATTATTAGTGTTTTTAAAAATGCACTGAATCTCATTAGTGGCATGATTTTCATGCTAATGTAACACAAATGCAGTCAGCACAAAAACATACAGTAAATGCACAATGCCATAAAGCATTCTGTTCAATTTTTTCCTGTATTATTAATTGTGAAAAGTTCTGAGCTTGCAATGTTTCTAAATGCCATGCCACATTTAACTCTATTAGCCACTATTCAGCAAGACACGTACAAATGTACTTTACAAAAATATTCTGTAAACAACTTGCCTAAGGATCCTGAAATATAAACATTGAATAGTGCATCCTAAAATGGGAATGCAATCTGAACCCAGCATTTCAGCACACTCTAAGCAGTGGTGATATCCCATTTCTAAAGGTTGGAAAAAAACTAGGCAGAGATTCTAGTAGAAATCAAAGGAAAAATTGCTAGGACCTGAAAAAATTTATGAATTTACAATTTTATCATTGTACGTAGATTATTCAGGCATAAGTTACTTTCAAGAATGAAGCTTTGTTAAATTGGATCTACAGTAAACAAATGTTGATGGTCTTCATTTTACAAGGGAAAAATATCAACAGAAATTGAAGAACACTAGTGTTAAACTTGTAGATGAAAATCTAGTGTAGAGTATCTTTTCAGTGGTCCTGACAAAATAAGGAAAAACGAATGAGGAAATTAACACCATAAAGTGCTGTTTCATTGAAACCAGAGCAGTGCTGTAGGTGGTCCAGTCCAGCTGGCTGTTAGAAATATAGCTGATTTCCAAAGTGTTTGTGAATCTTATCTCTCAGCCCTGTTTGCCATCACCAGGCTTGGCAGGTGCTTCCCACTCCTCCTCCTGCATTCACTCTTTCTCAACACAGTCCCATAGGCACAAAGGTCTGAGTCCTGCTGGGGAAGGCAGAGAAGGGGACTTCCAAACCCAGCATATTTCAGCCACAAAATAGCATTTTCCATCAGAGAAGTACTCTGATGGAAAATTCTCAGTCCACTCTTACTACTAAGGATGGTGAGTCCAAACACATTAAACAGTGGTACCTTTGAGTTTTACAGTTTTCTGTATGGAGCTCTCTTTATCAAATAGAAAGAAAAAGATTTTGTTGTCAAAAGCACCAAAGCTTTCTTTTTTCATTCTGTTATGGAGCAATAGTTAGATGGAAATAGTTTTGGCTTTTACAGGATCTGAAAGAGCAGAGATTTTTTTTTAATTTTTTTTTTTTAATTAAATGAAATATGTTGCCTTTCTGAAAATACCTGGACTACTGGTCTTTTGAAGTCAAAAGAGATAGAATGGTCACACATTTTGTTGTTAGCTTTAGGGCATGCATTTGTATTAACTTAACATGTTTATATACTTTACTTGACTGAGGATTAAGCCTGTACTTAAATGCTTTTTGCTGAACTGGGCCATGAAAGAGAATGCTTAAAGACAAGGTACCTGGGGTGTTTGAAGAGGAGAATCAAGTCACTCTCAGAACTCAGAAATGTCATATAAATCCTCATCTCAACATCAGTGAGAAAAATTCAAGCTGGTACTTATGCATAAAATAATCAGAAATACAGATTATCAGAGAAGAAAGCTTTAAAGGGACCCTATCAACTTAAAATATATTCGCATATATATATATATATATATGTGTTAAAAGTAGTATCAGATAAAAATCCTACTCTGTGATTGCTTTGCAAATTCTTGGGGCTTTACAATCGTGATTTTCATTCTGCTATTGTAATGTGAAAGAGTCACAGAAACACAGAAAATAATGAAACTTCAGATACACAGAGTGCATGCAAATGCAGAAGTAAACAAACTAGAAAGAACCAGAAATACTTTTTCATTTTTCCAGTTATTATTCTAGTTATAGCAAGGCTTGGAGTTATGCCAAACAATAAAAAGCACATTACTTTCAGGCAACAGACTGACTTTTAAGTAGTGTTGCTTAAAGGCAAAAGGCATTGATCTTCAATTAAATGAAAATTAATTTACTCTCCTTTTCTTTTTACTCTTCCATAAAGGTTGTTCAATGGCCTTAGATTTTATTTTTTTTTTTAATTGTAATCCAAAAATTATTTCAGACCTGGAAACTGAAAAGTTTGTTGGCACTAAGAAAATACTGTTGCCATGTGAGAAATGGGTCACTCAGTTTTGGCATCTCGATATGAAATTATCTTCATCTTTAGCAGGTCTGTGGAAGAAGACTACTTTAAAATCTTACCACAGGATGTTAAGCTATTTGTAAAGTCATCCAAGCAAGAGACTCATAGGTGGTCAAACATGATGCTAATCATATATTTGTGCCCCATGGCCAGATGGCAAACTTCATAGGATCCCACCTCTTTCCAGGGACAGATCTTTATTCTTTCTCAGGCTGCTGCACCTACACTCAAGCTGATTTAACTTTTGCTGTAGAGAAACAGGGAAATAATGAGAAATGAGAAAATGAAATTAGAAATAGATTTTTTTCCCCTCTAAATATCAAAATGCTTTTGATAATGGCATATATTGGTGCACACAGAACTAGATGACCTGTTTTGTGAGAGATTGGATCTTGAGTTTGATGGGACATTTTATTATTTTCATTTGACCTTATGTGCAGAAAGAGGAGAAAACTGCAGATCTCATCAATTAACAGAATTGGTATCTCCACTTTATTTTGACACATTTTTACCAAAAGAAGTAGATTAGGTTTGTGCTGCTGTTGGGAGAACTCGCAAGTTAACAAAGCTTCTGGTTTTCTGCAGTGACATAGATAAGTAGAATCACATATCAAGTATGTTGAGGCCATGCATTATATCCTCTAAATGATTCCCAAGCCAGTTATAGTAAGTGAAATTAAAAAAGAGGAGGTGGGAGAGGGTTAAGTATAGGAAGAAGTATTTAAATATGGACAAATATGTAGTATTTTTTTAGCATAAGCAGAGAATGGAATTAAAGTTCCTAGAATGAGAAATTAATAGATTTTTTCAGAATCACAGAAAATAGTGAGTGTGAGAACACTAGTGTTAGCATTTGTGTAATGATCCCATGACGAGTATTTTACTGTTCCTCCTTTCCTGCTCATTCTACCTGTTTGGAGTGGACATTAATAAGATGGTTTCTCAAAATGGCTTCTCATGTAACAATCATGAGAATGTATTTATAGCCTTCTCAGTTCCTAGCTGCAGAAATGCACCTCTGCTGCTTTCATTTTCCTTCTTGTGTTGTTTTGTTTGTTGTTTGTTTAGTTTGTTTTCTTTTGTTTATTTGTTTGTTTTGGTTTGGTTTTTTTTAACACCAGGCCTAGAGAGGTTTGAGCAAGAGATGTGACTCAGCTGGAAACTTTAACAGGGAACCTGTTGGAAAAAGATGGGCAGCATTATATTGAAAAGTGTTATGGCAGGATCAGTAAGTTCTTCTTTTCTAATTTGTCTCCTGGTCTCACATTGCCCTTGAGTTGCTCACAGCAGTGGCTGTTGGAATAATTGATTTTTCAGTTCACTGACTGAAAAAAAATTCCATTCACATTGACCCAAAATGATTTCTTTAGGGGGGAAGTTGCTCATCCTGTTAAAAACTTGAAGTCTTAAAATATTTCATTGCAGTTAATTTGAGAAATAGTTAAAAAAAAAACAATCTAAAGGTAAATGCTGGGGCAGCTGTCAATCTCAACCAAAAATTATTTTATTTTGAAAATGGCAAACAAAATGTTTTGACCTTTAATAAATATTTTTCACCACTAAAATATACCGTATCTTCAAAACAAATCTCAATTAGTTTTGATGGTCTTTTATTGGCAAACAGATACATTGGCCACAACATTTTATTCAACATTACTCTGAGGCTGTACAAGATCTTACAGCTTCTGTTTCAAGAAGACATAAGGTTGGGGTCTGAATTCAACCTTTTACTTTAAGTGGTGTGTTTGCAAGGTTTTTTGGTCCAGGCTTTCCTGCTTCTGCTTTGTGAGCTCTCAACAGTGCTTGTAAGCAGCTGGGTTGAAACTCTCAGCGTGTATCAGTACATATTCCCCACTAGGGGGAAGGTACCACAACTGCATTTCTGGGTCCCTGAAACACAGAGAACACATTCATAGGAGATGACCAAAATTTATAAATAATTGTTGGTGTGTGAGGGTTTAATCCTTATTTAAATTAAGGTAAAATGTTCTTGTTTCCATTTCTTGCTTTGGATCCAGATGGCAAAATTGTCGTGTCTCCTGTGTGTAAATTGTGACTTCTCAATGGCACTGATTGGCTTGAAAGGCTTTAAATGGTCTTGTACTAAAATAGCCTTTAAGTACATATGCACAACTGATAAAATCAATACCAGAGATGTCTAAACAAAACCAGGGTTGCAAGGCAATCAGATGTGAATATATAACAACCAAAATAATGAAAGCGAGTCATGCTATGAATAGCTGTCCCACATGCTGCAGTAATGCTGCATCTTTACATAGCAAAGAGAGGAGCTGATGGGGGCATGCACATTGGGATGAAAGATCACAAACGCAGAGCCCAAGAGGCTCTTATCTTGACCATGACTTTTGACTGACTTGATGGTATTTTGAAGACTTTACTCTTTTTTAATAATCATACAATCATAGAATGGCTTGGAATGGAAGGGACCATTAAAGGTATCTATTTCCACCCACCGTGCCATGGGGCCTGACCTTGAGGTCTGGCCTGACCTTGAACACTTCCAATGGTGGGACATCCACAACTTCTCCGGGCAACATGGTCCAATGTTTCACCATCCACATGGTAAAGGATTTCTTCCTTATCTAATCTAAATCTATGGTCCTTCAGTTTAAAACCGTTTTCCCTTGTCTTGTCACTACAGGCCCTGGTAAAAAACCTCCATCTTTCTTATATGCCCCCTTCAAGAGTTGAACGAATCAGCATATGGTCTCCCTGGAGCCTTTTCTTCTCCAGACTGAACAATCCCAATTGTCTCATCCTTTTTTCATAGGAGAGGTGTTCCAGCCCTCTGATCATTTTTGTGGCCTTCCTCTGGACCTGCTCTAACAGGTCCATGTCTTCCTTTCCTATACTTATTTGTATAATGGAAGTGACACATAACTAACAAACACACCTACTTGCTGTAAAAGCCTGAAGAAGATGCTAGGCCCTGATTTGTCTCATTGGGCCAACACCTTCTCGGTTAAGCCAGATGCCAAAAAGCCCTCTTCTGCTTAATGGAGAGAGAGAAGCAATTTCAGGATGGGTTTTTGTTGTCATACGTGAGACACCTATTTTGGAAGAGTTCATTTGCTCTCAATTAAGTTTGCAGTGACTATCTTACATGCAGAGGTCAGTGTTCAGTCAGGGGAACCAAGTCCAGAACAGGAGGCCACACAGCTCCACTGCTCTGCGGCCAGAGCCTGGGTTTCCTCTCTTCCAGGTCAGTGAACCCTTTAATACGGCACTTGCTGGGAACGCCAGTGGATAGTAGTCAGATAAATTTTCCTGCCTGCTGCCACGACAATAAGTTATTTCTTTAACCAGGTGAGCTTTAAGGTTAGTGCTTTGCACACAACAGGCAGAATCTTTTTGCAGGTTTGTGAGGCTGCTTGTTTCTTTCCTCTCTCTGCTGTCCTACTTGAGTGCTCGGCTTCAGCTGAACTGTGTCAATAAAGAAAAAACTCTCTCTCCCCTGTTAATGAAGGAAGTGTGGGAATATGTATGTGTTGCCAGCTCTTGAATTTACAAAGGAAAATATTAGGTGAAATTGAGTTGTATAAAATGTGTACAGATCATCCTCTTTTATAACACAACCTTTTTCAAAATGATTGAGGCAGACTATTCTGGTAATGACAATTCAGACTCATCCCTTCTGGGAATATTATTTACAGTAAACTCATTGCTTTGACTAGTTTATTTTTAATCTTCATGGGCATTAAAAAGTAGAATTACCTTTATAATAAACAGGATCCTTGAATAATATACACATTCACACTGACTAAGGGCTTAGTTTTGGTTTAATCTTTAATTCAGCAGCAGATTGCTTTTCACAGGAACACTATCAATTACAAAAATGATCTATATAAAAGGTCTAGGAAAGCTGTCAAAGTAGTGTGGTGTTCTTATGATGAAGATAGCAGATAAGTCAGTACACACCCTGGAGAAAGGGGAAATCTCTCTTTTGCTTGCTTTTATGTCCAAGAAATTCTTGACACTTGCTTTCCATCCATTTTCGGTTTCTGTAAGCTGTCACCGTAACATCTAAGTGAAGTCAAAAAAATTAAAGACAGCATAAAATATAAAAAGTTACTATTAAAGCAACTGGACTGCATTTCTGGACATTTGGGTTCAATTATCAGCTCTGTCCCTGTCTTCCTGTGTGATCTCGGACAAGCGCTATTCTTTGTATTGCGGCTCCCCATATATCCATGGTTCTTAATGATGATTCCTTTCTCCCACTCATCACTGCTTTTGACTAGAATGAAGCTTTTGGGGATAGGACCAGTCTTTCACTGGCAGTCTAGAGAGTCCAGTCTCAAATGGACACATCCTTTCTTAGCGGTGTATAATTTAGCTGCTGCTGTGAATTTCTTGATTATCACAGTATTGAGATACCTGTAGACTAGTCAGTAGGAAATGTATTATAACACGGTTTTTAATAAGCTTAAAGGTTCTGCTAAAAGGCTTTTTTAATGACCACTCATCACTAAAGATAAAAAGCACGATGACTAATATGCACAGTCTGTGATGAAGTATGGATGATGGTTCTGTATTTTCATATTCATATGTTCATATACACATTAATATATATTCATGAAAGTAACAGCTCTTTCCTGAACAGGTACTTAAGAGTAAAAGCTCTGTCTGAGATGAAGAGAGGAAAACATTTGAATTATAATGGCCTGGACAGATGGTAAGTAAGATTTAATGGAAAAGTTGATGAATTACTCTTTTTCTTTAACCTGAACTAGTATGTGTTTTTTAGGGAGCCTGCTAGTGCCAGAATAAATGAAAATTGTGCTGGGCTCTGAACAAACACATTACCCCATTCTTTGTCCTTTTGTTCCTTGCTCTCAAAGGCACCCATTTCCTCCTGTATTTAATTATAGAAAATGGTAGATGTACCTGCAAAAGATCGGGGCAACTGAAAGAGGCAGAAAGGCGGAGAGTGTGGAGGCTGGTGAGGTAAAAGGTCACCTGAAGTGCTGCATTTCCCTTTGAGCAGCCTTGGCGACTCCTCTAGAAAATGGCTTCAACCACACCATCTCAACTAGATTTGTTGTCATGTCCCAAGTCATTCTTATGGGTTTCCAGAAGTACTGGCCTTCCCTCACCATCTAGAGTGGTCATCACGAGCAGAACATGATGATTTCCAGAAGAGGTGTGTGAGTTGCCCTGCAGGTGCATTCAGCAGTGTGGAAGTGCAATCCCTCCTCTTCATGATGGCACCAAGCTGAAGAAGGGACTCCAGTAGGGTCTGTAGTCTTCTGTCATGTATTGCTTGCGGAGTGAGAGTAACTGTGAGACTGCATTTATTCTGCAACTTCTTCCACAGTAATATGAAAGGCAGTGGTTATTCTGGGGCTGGTACGCTAATATACCACACAGGAAGCTCTCTGGACAGAGAAAAATTAAAGACCAGCTCTTCAGAGACTGCCCATCGGACAGAAGAAAAGATTGACCATAATGCACGCTTGCCAAGGAGGGTCACTTTTTGTGTTCTACAGTCTTGGAGAGCCACACCGTGTGAGAGTACACAATGATTTTTTTATACCAGTATGCTTGATTCTCTTGATTCACACTGGCTTTGCACTGGGAAGCTTCACTGTCCTGTGCACCCGCCTCTTAAAGATCAGGCTGTAGAAGCACACGTGTCAGCTGTGGAGGCTGTCCCTGTCATGGGTCTGTGTTGGGATTCAAGAGGACTTTCTGTCAGTGAATGGACATGTGAGCAATCCTGCATGAGAACAAGACTGATAAGAGCCTCAGCCAAGCAAGAATGCGATAAGGACGTGACCCTGAATGAGGGGGGAGAAACTTGACGAGACAAACAACCCCCGGAAGGGTTTGGGATGGAAGAGGAAGTTACACGAGGCAGGAAGCCTGGCAAGGCTGATGGGGCACTTTTTATCCAATCATAAGAAGGTTTAAAGCGCAGCCTAAGTTAACTGTCCAGTCTTGAGGACTTGTACTGAATGTTACGTGAGTGGGAGAACATTACAAAAGGCTTTCTTAGTTGTAATAAACAGGCATTGCTTGATCACATTGGTCATGTGTGTGCTCAGCTCTCCCGCAGGTCTGTACTGCATGGTGCCAGACTCTGAATTGCACTGAGCAGGGCCAGCGCACGGAGGAGATATTGATGCTTTTCAGTTTCTGAGCCTCTTGGGACTCTGAAATCAGCATGAGTTAGAAACCACTGCCTTCTGAAGTGGCTGAGCACTGCTGATAGATGGCACTTTGCCTGCTTTAAAGGTAGCATCTCTTGGCTCTTGTTCAGTTTATACTTATGTGCTTAACTTCTAACCTGGAAAGTAAAATATCATTTGACATGATGCCTTTGAAAGACTCCAGACACCAAGTCTACTTCAGTAATTGCTGGAGCAACCAGAATCACAGCCATCTTTCAAGTCTGTAATATCAGTTCCAAGGTAGAACACTTCCTTTACTACTGGTAGCATGATTCTCCAGAGGAATGACAGGATCATTCATACAGTCCTGACCTCTCAGCCTACCTCCCAGAGTTGGAGATCAGTGAAGAGGATAAGGTTTTATTGCCCCTAATGCCTTGGGAAAGTAGTACACGAAGAGTTAGAAAGGGGAAGCAAAACTTGTGTCCTAACTCCTTCAGGACTGTGTGACTGTAGTGGTTGACAGCTGTTCAACAAAACTGATTAAAGCAAATGACGTTGCAATTCACCTGCAACATAAACCAAAATATTAACCTTCAAAGATACTTAGCTAAGACAGTTTAAAGGCTAAATACCTCAAAGAATCTTGACTTAATGCAGAAATTGAATGTGCTGCATCAGATGAGCTATTTGAGAAGACTGTCAACTCTGAACCTAACACAAAAACAATCCACTGTGTTCTTTCCAGTCCTGGAAGAGTAAACTCCACTGTTTTCTCTGCTTGGATATGGAAGCTTGTCCTCTGCAAGGGCTGGACAAATTTCTCAAACGTCTGTCATTCTCCACTACAAGCCCAGACTCCCTAATGTGATAACTTGAATACAAAGAGGACCTCATGTAAATTCTATTGAAATTCAATCAAGGAAAATAAAGTGCAGACATCTGCTCTTTGCTTTGGTATTGTTTAGGTGTTTTCCCTTGGTCTGCATAAAAACGCTTATGCATCTTGAATAAACGCCAACCCAACATTTCAGCATCTGATTGGCTAAATAACCATGTGAACAACAGCAGTGAGAAGGTAAATGGGAAGGTGAAGGTATCACAGGATATGGATTAGCTGGCTACTGTTCCTTATTCAAAAACTGCTGATTAGTGATCTCCTTTAAAATCTGATTAGAAAGGAACATTGTTTTCATTCATTTAAGTAGGTGCCGGTCACCTTTTATGTTTCAAATACGTGAGACAGCATTTATAGGAGTGTGACTCTCATAGGTATAAAAAAAATATATATTAATGAATGGCTTTGGAAAAATGATACTTAGACCATCCTTTAAGCAATGAACACTTTCTCCTTTACTTTCCCTTAGTCCTGAAACTCCTTGAATTATAATAGTAGGTCATATTTCTCCATGGTGAAACTTTATTGGTCTTGACAGACTTTACACCAGAGATTTGTCTGGCATGGTATTAAATATCCACCTTCTCATACCCAAACACACAACCTCAATGCTGAAAGGTAGACATGATAGCAAAGAATCCACAGCACAAATTTTGCAGTGTTAGAGGGGAAATTCTGGTCCCCTCCAAGGCTGCAGCAGGCAGGGGCTGTATGCCATGCATTTTTGTTCAGGTGTTGAGTTCTTACTATCTCAAAGCAGCTGGAGCTGACGAGTCACCTCACCAGTGCTTTTAATAGGTCCAAAATTTGGATTTGTAGTCTTGCTTCACTGTTGCCTCACACTGGTGATACCTAAAGGGCACAAGTGCTGAACGTTGTCACAGTGAAGCTCCCTAAACGCCTAAAGGTCTCAGCTAGATTCACAAATTGTCTAGCTTCCCTCTGTGACTGATTTGTAAGCATGCTTCTGTGCTGTTTATTGTACTGGGCTTCACATGGAGCATCTCTGGAAGTGCTGACATGTCTCTCTCTTTCTCTATCTCATTCCTGTTTTAATCATTCACCTACTAATTATAACTCAGCCTTTATAGTCATGATGGGAAGGATATAACTTTCCTCATCTTTCTGAAATGATTTGAACCTGGGATTAACTACTGTAGGCAGACCGAAGATGTTCTCATTCCCTCTGTTAAAGCTTCTGTTTTATGTGGAATAAATAAATGTGCATCATGCCAGATAATAAACATGATACAGGAGTGCTTGGGGCATCACGATTCTATTCCTGCTACTCTATTTATATTCAATAAATCCCATAGAGGGATGGGATTTGAGGCATACTTCTACTTTAATGTTGCCTCTCAGCTGGCTGCTATCTTTGCAGTGTTTTCCCAGCTCTTCTATTCCTTAGGCTGTGGCTGCAAGGAATGGAAAATATGGGTTTAGAAAATGCAACATAGTTTTTAAAATGTCATAGCCATATGGTGCAGCACTGAACTCGTGAAAAGTAACCCTGACTGTTCCAATGTACACAAGGGATTTTTGTGTTAGGCAATTATGCACTAGATTTTATGCCAGCTCAGATATTATCTGACAGTTTGGTTCTGATGTTACTCACAGTCAGGTACTTTCTTCTCTCCTGCGAGTGGCATGAACCAGATTTGCCTACCCGCCTAATCTGTGTCAAGGTTGTGTGGCTGAACGATCCCATGAAGTCCCGGTCTGAGACTGGTCAGTGCAGAACTGTAGCCTTATGCTCCCCACGTGTGTATTAGGAGCCATCATACATGAGCCTAAATATGGTGCTTCCCTCCCTTTTGCAGTCCTAGCTTTCAGCAAATGCTTAGGTTTCTGAGGTTGTTTCTATTGGGAGTAAACATTTAGATGGGAGACAATATTTCTTTGATGTTTTTAAATGTTTAATATAAAAAAATGTACATAAAAGCCTGCCTCCTTGAATCAGTAGAAATCAAAGAGCAGAATACTTTCTCTCTTATGGTTCCCATCTTCTTTTGTGTTCCAGTCTGCATTCTCCTCACAAAGCTCTCATGGTTTTCTTTCAGGTCCGGGTCAAACAACAACTAGCTGCCTTTGACTTTCTGTTGTGCTTTGTGTCTATGATATTTCTGCATGTCTCTGTTTATGCTTACACATGCCTGCATATACCTCCACTGAAAAAAAGAGCTATATCCATTTATTTTCATTCTCTACTGAACCTTTCCCTACTGTCACTGCTCAGCTCCTGATTTGATCTGCATTTGTGATGATGGCTCTTGTTTTCTCCTTTCAGTCAGAATAAGGAATTTATTCACTTTATACATATCATGAGGCTATCATTATCTTCCATAAGGTTTCCATACAAAGTCCACCATCAGGTGACATATGAAAATGGTAATTCTACCTTTTAAATTACAGAGTGAACTTGATGGCCTGGGGCTTGATTCTTCAGGAAACACTAAACCTTCAGGTAGTTCTTTTAAGCCAAATGCAATGCTGCCAGATCATTCCTAGTGTAACTCACTCCTTTGATTTCATATAAAAGAGTTTGGGGACTTGCATGAGCCCTGTTTTCTAGCACAAAGAGCTGGGGATGGGAGAAGGCAAACATATGTGCTGCTGGAGCCTAGGTTCTCTTAGGCAGTGAAGACATCCAGCCTACATAAGCCTTCAAATTTGCTGAATCCAGATCTTCACTCTAGAATCTGTATGGCTGCATTGGTATATTGCTGGGCCTCTTCATGTCCTTCTCTATGGGCTCTGATGTGTCTACATCCACCCTGACTGATGTGCCCTTAGCTTGGGCATGTCTATAGGTGTTTATGTAAAGTGAAGATTTTTGTATATTTTCCTTCTTTTTCCTCTGTGTGATTCAGGACCTTTGAGAAGAAAGTTATGTCACTGAGTCTTGAAGAGCTAAAACTCTGACTCAGTGATGACTCAAAGTAAGGTGTTCTCTCACTGTTCTCTCAGATAATGAGTGCATACAGTGTAACGGGAAGTTCTTCTGGGAAGAACTGTGCTGAGTTTAGCACATCCTTCAAATGCTCTGGAAGAAGGCATGTGACAGTGTAAAACAGAGATGGCAAAGGTCTTCCTGTAGGAGCTCTCCTAAAAAGAAGCAAAAACGTGTTAGGGTTATACAGCAGTTATTAGCATAGGCTCAGTTTTTAACCTCTGTCAGGTCTAATTTTTATTGGTTAGTTATGTATGTAGCCAGGCAGCAGGTATAAATATGCGAACTGCTCATACTTCCTCAAGCTGGTGAAAAAGTGAGTGGGTCTAATGGCTAAACTGCTTTGTATTTTATGAGCATCGCTACACTGGAAATCCAAAATATTGGGCTGCAGTTTAAAGGCCTGATCCTGCCCTGTAAGTCTGCTGTGATTTAGTTTGTCCCAGTCTGCCCACACTATGGCACTAAGGAAATTTCACAGCAGCAATTCACACTTGTGCCTTGCACCCAAAAATTCCCCAGGCATGCTGGTTTGTTCCTTGTTATGTCCTCAACCTGCCACAAGATGACAATGTTTCAGAACTTTGACGGCTAATATTAACGACGAGATGGTTATATCCTTTCCTCTGACTGCCTCGGCTTGGGTGGTGTCTGAATTTGGAGTGCTAGATAGGATGTGATCTTATAATTGAGAGAGAGGAGATATAAAAAAGTCTGGTAGGCCACTGAGGTGCTGTTCTGCTGGGTCAGCTGTCAAATTAAGCCATGCTAAAGCATGTTGAATTTTATCGTTTTTATCTGTTTTGGAGTTGCTGAATGAAATATTATTGGCTGACATACAACCCAAAACTTAACTGGAGATCAGACATCTGCAACATCAGTTTCACAACTCTTATTTTTATTTAAATGATAGTTCTTTCATTGTTAATATCCCTTGACTATTAAATGACAGTTCTCGTGCTCTCTTTCAGAGAACAGAGACTGAAAGGTTGACAGCTTAGAAGTGGAAGATGAACATAAAGTAGCATGTAATACACTATTTCTGCTACTTTTTACTTGGCTCTACATTACAAATGTTTGATTTCTCTAACAGAGGTGGTTGTTTTTTCCCATTATGTTGGTGTGTTCAGAGAAAGGAGAAGACTAGGTTTGCATTTATTAAGAATTATGTTACTTGTTTTGACATAATCTGCTACATGAATATATTTATCAAGTGTACATATTTAAGAGATCACTCAGAAGCAGAAATAAGCCGTACTGAAAACTAGTCCACGAACTCTTAATTTATGGGCCTTTATATAGCTGTATGGAGGAATATCTCCGTGCTACTATTTAGCTTTAGTTTCTAATAACAGCTTACCATCAATTTAGTACTTCTATCGATAATTTCTGAAAAGTCTGGAAGACCTGGAGCATCATTTAATCTCTGTATGTCCTCATGTCTTCTTTCATAAAATGAGGACAACAATACTGGACTCCTTTTTCCCCATATGAACCTGTGATGACAGTGTGACAGCTCAATCAGGTTTTCTTGGTGATGTCGATTTCAAATGATAAAAATAAATTATTTAAGAAAACAAAAACTTTTTTTGTTAGTGAGAAACAGATATCATTAAAAGAATAAGGTGGGAAAAAAATCTAAAATTGTTTAGGGGTTTATAAAGACTAACTCAAGCACTGCTAATAAATCCTCCATGTTTGCATTATTTTCACTGTGAAGGAGAAAAAGCATTAATCTCATATAACTTCAGATATCTAAAAGTTGTTCATCTAATCTGAGCTAGTTACCTGTCTTGCTCTTGAGTCAGCCTGTAGGCAAGTCTTCAAGATAATTAATCCCATCTGGTTTAGACACTGTTCTTGAACCAACAGCCTGTACAGCTGATATTATTTTTTCATTAACTAAAGAAACAGCCTAAAACTTGCTTGGACCAGACTTATTTTTATACAGCCTAAGCAAACTGGCTCCCTTCACAATTAAATCACCAACTTTTAGCTTCGAAAACTTGAAACACCCTCTTTTTTAAGGACTCAACTATACTATATGGTTAAGGCCTGCCTTTAAGACACAGAGGAACAGATTCAAAGAAACACAAGGGAATGAAGTATTACACAAAGATGCATATAAACTGCTGCTTGATTATAGCTGCAGAAGAAAGAATTTTTCTATCTTGTGAAAATTTTTCACAGATTAAATAAGTCATGTTGTTTTATATTAAGACAAAGTTGATTTTCAAAACATTCATCAAATCAAATTTCAGAAGAAACGTGTTGTTTATCCATCAAAATACTTAATTTAACTTTTTAACATTAAAAACAGTTGCAGCGGTAGGCAGCTTAATAAAACAATAACAATAATACCAAAACAACCTCTAAAACTTTGTTTAGAAGCAGAAAAAATTCTCCCCCCATCCTGGGAAATATTTTAATAATTTCTAAAGTATATTTCTGGAGAGTGAAGAAAAACAATTTAAAAAATCCTAAACCCTTCCATTGGAAAAATGTTGCTTTTGATGAATCAGCATCTTGGAGGGGCGGGATGAGAAATTTATTGATTAAAAAAGCTACAACTGTCTCCTTACCAGGCATACTTGGGAAGTATAGGTGTTGCATGAGAATTTAGGTGTTATTGTGATTGGAGCAATTTTGCCTTCAGTAGAAATGCACTGAAGGAGAAGCTGATAACCTGCCTTAAGAAATCCTTGACAGCTGGTGAAGAAGGTTAAGGAACAGTGTCTTCCCTCATATCTTGCTCTTAATGTCTTGTCCAAGTATGTGCTTCTGGCTATTTGCAGGCACTGACTCTTTTTTGACCCAGCACGGTAGTACTATGTACTGCCCTTGGCAGCAAAAAAAGGATAATTCTTTGACTTCTCCCCATCTCCTGAAGAGCATGTGGAAAGGCCGAAGATTCATCAGCCAATAGCCCTTTCCTGAATTTGTTCCAGGATGTCTTCATTCAAGATAAATGATTTAGAAGTTGCTAATCTCTTTGCAAGCCTCATATTAGGGCAGTCATCCCTTATGCAAAATAGAGGGATAGAATCACATTCCTGCCATCAAGAATTGTCTTGGAGTGAGATGTACTTCCCTAACACAGCTCTAAATTTAAAGTTCAGAGACTGTGGGCAGATAAAATAAAATTTGATAGATAGGGAAGCCAGAGCCTACAGGTATCATAGGAAGAAGTAACTCATATCAACCCAAATTTCTTCTCCTGACAAAAAAAGTGTGTTGTGTCTCATGTACAGTACAGGGTTTTTCTCATACTGATGAGCATCAACAGTGCAATGTGTAGATTCTGCACCTGCTGTGTTTATTTCAAACCTGCTTTTGGGAGGCAGTTATTTTAGAAGGCTTAGGAGACTGTATCCTCTCCCAGCTTTCCTGCTGTGTGCCATGCAATGGAAGAGTGGCCATGAGGCTGTGTGTCCCACCTGCCCAAATAGCAGCTCTCCCCACTTCTTTTGTGTAGAGGAATCCAGTACCTGAAATACATTAAAAAAAAAAAAATCACCCAAAAGGTACAAGAACAAGTGAAGAATCAAACCCCACTAATTATTAATCTCTGACTTGTTCAAAAACATTCGGTTCTGAGACAAAGGCAGAGGTTGTGTATAATTTATACTTCGGCCTTTTTATAAACATTACATTCTTATATAGAATTCACATAGATCTACTGATATCTATTTATCCATACTTGTGTGAAATTGAATCTACATAGTAACTTGCCTGTCAAGAAGCTACATGAAGTAACTGAGGGTAGCTATCTTAATTAACACCTTTGAATAGACTCCTATTAAGTGATTCTCTTGCTGTACTCTTCTAAAACTTTGATATTACACATTAAGCTCATTTTAACATACATAAGTCAATTTATTGAAGTCTATGCATGCTGCAAGTAAGTTTAGAGAGTCTAGAAAAAAAATCTAAGTTGATAAGGTACAGCTCTCTGAGGAGCAGCAAGATGATGTCTTGCAAGAACTCACAAACCTTCCAAATGTGACCTATTATTTTTGTTTTATACTGCCAGGTTTATGTGGCCCTTTGCATGCTGCATTTCAGGATCTCTGCCATTAGAAGGTAAAAATCTCTATGAATACTTCAATAGCATTGAAATTAGGTTAAAATAAAGACAAGAAAGGGGTTTGTTATGCTCATTTGTTTTACTAGGCTGCAATTTACTTGACAGAAGATGTCACTCTAGATTTATTTCAGAAAACACAAGTCAGTCCCTGAAAGGTCTTATGAAAGAAAGATCATTGACATACATGGTCTGTGTATTTGCTTCTTGCAGCTTATGTCCCAGAACTCACAGGGAGGAACTATTTCACATGGCCAGGGACAGAAGGCCTCAAATAGTTACTTTAAAATGCCTTCAATTACGGTGTGATGCATTTCCATATATAACACCCAGTACTTCAGCTCTGAGAAACTATTACCCATGGTATTGTGGCTTTCACCAAAAGCAACAGAAAGGTTGCAACCCCAGTGAATTGATTTTGTGGACGTATGACATCTTCTATTAACTGAGGATTAGTCTTTGTTCCTTCTGCCTGCTCTGTCAGTGCAGTTAAAGGATGCTGGTGTCTGAACACAGATGCCATGTTTAAAGAGCAGATATTCTCGAATCCAAAGTCAAGTGAATATTAAGGGTGGAAAATACAGTGTGAATCTCTGGAGTGATAGCTTTGGACACCGGTCTCCAAAATTTGAAGACTCTAGTTTGATTTCACAGAGCATTTATCTTCTTACACAGGGGCTCTCTCTGTGTCCCTGGGTACGAAGGACATGAGGATGTCACCGCGGTGTCTTTCTATGAATAGCTAGGAAAAATAACAGTGTGACTGGACATCCATGGGAGGATGAAAGTCTGATAATATCATAGGAGATCTCAGCTTCTTCCAAAAGTTATGGAAGGCTGTGAGGCAGCAAGCAGAGAAGGGCAAGAGAAGAGCCAGAGCAAGGCAAAGGGGTGTTAATACCAACTAGAAACTTGGGAGTACGAGATGAGGAACTGCTTAAAGATGGGCAAGGTCACAATCAGACAGTCCTATTTAACAGTGGGGGCAGAGGAAGCTGATTCAGCTCATAGAGGAAGAGTATCCAGGCAGACACATGGCTTAAAGAGCTTCCATAGAGCTCTGCCCTAGGCCCAAACACGTTTTACAAGTGCTGAAGAGGTCCAGGTCTATTTAGGATTATGTCTAACTCTGGGTATTTCTTCTGCAAAACATAAGCAAATTTGATTGATTTTCCTGTTCAAAGTCTGTCTGGGGGCCCATTTTCCTCATTGTCATACATCCTACTGAATTTATCAATAAACTTGATGTGCTTGCTTGGCTGGAAGGTGAAATGCTTGAATTATTAAACTACTGGGGTTTCTGAAAGTAATGTCCACATTGGTGCTAAGAGTTTGCAGGACTTGACCCGAGTTGTTCCCTTTTTGTCTGGCAGGATTCCTCTGCCAAAGCATATGTCATAGTCAGAAAAGTGGGATGCAGTGGTTCTGCCTCGAAGTTTAGAGCATATGGAGTCACTGTGATGGGGCAAAACATTGTCCAGGAAGGAAACAGAAGCAGCATCATTTGCTGTGGTCTCTGTGTGCCTGTGTGAGGCACTAGGGACAGAATAGGTGTGCTAGAGTTTGGCACCATTGCTTCCAGTGCCCTTCATAATCAAGTGTGTTTATAAATGGTAAGATACATTTTAAATATTTCTCCATATTTTAACTTGGAAACTGGAGGAGGAGGAGAAGGCAGGAGATGGGGAGGAAGTGGGATTTCTCTTCAGAAAAATACAGCAATAGCATGGTAATAATTTCTGAGTAGCTCAAGTGGGAAGGGAAAAAAAAGCAATCTAATATATAACTGTCACTTATTATGAGTCATATCTTTCATTTTAGATCCAGATTATCTCCATCCCACATAAATGTGGCATTCCCTAACTTTCTACTGCTACAAATTATTGACTTAAATAATGTGTATTAGGACTTGTAGGAGAGTATTTTACTAGAGAAATGAGTCATTGGAAATTTCATCATCCGGACTTCACTATTACTTGTCCTTATTTCTCAGTGTAAGTTTTGTCCTAAATCAGGCCTTAGGAAGGGTATAAGGAGGATACCTTAAAGCGGTTTATCTTGGGCTTTTATAAAATGTGGCCTTCAGGATTGTTATCTCTTGCAGTAAAATGCAAACAGAAGGTATTTCAGCTTTCAGAATATATGCTGCTATTTGGAAGACTGAAAGTAGGTAGACTGACAGTTTTACTGAAGAAAGGAAGATGATAAAATAGAAACAAAGTCTAAAAATGGAACAAAGAACAATGGATTTAGCTCCATCTCAAGACTGGCACTGGTTATCTTAGGGTGCTTTGTACACCAGCTTAGAGCTTCTGTATTTCTAGGACACCAGCATCTCCTGGGTACTGACCAGGGGAGATTTACATTGGAATCTTTGTACTAACATTCCACAAGATTAAAAATCCGGACCAGATCCTGATACAAAAAGAGTATAAAGAAAGTGGAAGGCCTCCTATACACCATGACACCCATGTAGGTTGCTTATTATCCTGAAATAACCTGGAGATCTGGGCTGAGAACAGCAGTGTGAACCTTTTTTGCCATGCTTGTGAACACAGCTGAAAAATCAGCAGCAAATAACACAGAAAAGAGGGGATCTTCTGGTTTTGATGTTACCTTTCTATCTCTCTCTCTGGACTACCAGATTAGCTCAAGAAAATGGGGAAGGAGAAGAGTTTGGAGCTTCTTTTATCCATGCAGCCTAGAATGAGTATTGTGTTATAGTGTTCAGCATAGAACTCATGAAAGCAAAACCTTAGCAAAATGCAAAAAAATTTCCTTTAAATATCGTTTTTTTTAGAATCAGTGACACTTCAGTGTTCAATCTATGACAGTTACAGGTAAATACATAATAGCATAAACAAAGAATCACATAATCCAGCAATGATTAATGGGTCAGAATAAAATTAGTCTCAAGTAATAGACACATTTCACCTTTTCTTAATGAAAAAAAAAAAAAAAAAGAATCTTCAGCAACTAACTAGAAGAGACTTGCTTCTGCTTTCTCACTAAGTGAATAAATTAGAAACTCTGCTGAAGTCAATAACATTAGAAAGAAATCAAACCATTTTTAATCTCTTTCTACAATCTACAATCTTTCCTTGTGAATATATTTGGGATAGTGAAGTCTAAAGTAGTAAACAGTCAGTGTTTTAGCCCTAAATCTTGATTCAAATCTGAAATTGCTCAAGCATGGTTTACTATGCCTTGTTTTCAGATAAACAGATTAATGCTGCCACAGAGACACTAATTGCAAATGTGTCCTCCCACAAACACTCATAAACATTTTTATATTTATCCTTTCCTTGTAAATTACAAGCATTGGTCGAATTATTTCTGTCATCTATTTAATCGGTTTTAAAAAGATGTAAGTGTATTTTGTATGTGCAGTCTGTCTGTACACGTCCTTTCATTCTGTTCTGTTGTATAGTGTTTGTATCCTCTGGTTCTTGGTGGGACTAGTTTGCATTTGTTTCCTGCTCTGGATTTTTGGTTTCTTTTGTTGTTTTTGGTTTTGGGTTTGTTTTTTGTTTGATTGGTTGGTTGTTTTTTTTTTTTCATTTCATTGAGCCAGATTTCCAGTTAATTCCAGAGTCAAAGCTCATACATGAGCATTCAGATGGTTCTTCAGCACACATCTCACCAAATAGAAACAGTACTTTCCATCCTGGTTCATTA
Source organism: Athene cunicularia (assembly GCF_003259725.1). Classification (NCBI taxonomy): domain Eukaryota; kingdom Metazoa; phylum Chordata; class Aves; order Strigiformes; family Strigidae; genus Athene; species Athene cunicularia. Next base: position 12,989,827 of record NW_020799095.1, on the reverse strand, counting down.
AGTGCCTCTGGATCAAAGGGGAAAGACTTACTTTGTATTATCTCTCCAAGAGCATGTATGTATTAAGATCTCTTCCCTGATTGCTGATCCTGGATTCTCTTACTTCAGGAGGGCTGAGTTCTCTTTTCATGACTAGACTGACACAAAACTAGAAGTGGAAGTTGGCTAAGAAGAAGAAGAGAGGTTTAGACTTTCTCATGATCTGGTGCAAAGCCCAGTGAAATCTGTGGGGAGCCTCCCATCAGTTCCCTATCAAGTTCTACCATGACCGTGTGGTACATTCTGGTACAAACAGATAATGAAACTCGCTTTTATATTTAGCCATCTGTTTTAGGACTGCATAGAGGAAGAACCAGTCCAGGAAAAATAAAAAGCTTTCCAAAAACATCTTAAAATGAAATGCAAACCAACCTAAGGTTCAGACAATTCAGTTAACTACACTCTCCAGCTGCAGAAGAATAGAAGCGATAAAAGTACAGTTTTGCTGTACATCTCTGCTGGCCCAAAGAGTGGGATGAGGGTGTGGGAACTTCTCAGTCCTTGCAAGTTGCCCAGAAGTGAGAGATTCATGAGCCTGGGCACTTGCCAGGCTTTGGACACTGTTCTGGCATAAATCCCAATGCCATGGTCATTGGCAGACAGGGAAAGAAAAGAGTCACCAAGGGTTTGTCATTTTCAAAACAATATAGCTTACAGTATGAATTAAAAGTCTTATGGAGGTAAGTAACCTCCTGAAATGTTTATTTAGATAACAATCCTGTGAGCAGGTCCTGAGAAGCAATCAATGTTAAAATTGTGGATTTTATTATATTCAATAAAACACTTGCATGTTGCGGAAATGACATCTCAGTTTTTCTAATAGCTAGAAATTGCTGAGCTTAATGGACACTGGAGTGATGATATAATCACAGTTTTCTCTGGTGTACGGCCCCTATCATTTATTATTTCAACTACTGTACATTGGAATCCTCTTACTCTGACAGCCCTGCCTCACCACAGGTCAGCTTGATAGCATCAGCTGGGAATGAGTAATAACCAAACTGCACTGACAGCAGGCTTGGCAGACCTAACTTTAAAGGTAGAAATGTGCTTAAAAATACATAAAGAAGGTGTGACAAAAATGAGAATTGAAGTATCCTCACTTGAGTATTGCACAGCTATGGATTTTTTATTTCCAGATGTTTTACCTATCAGATATTCCCTTATGGGTTTCATTAAAATTCCAAAATATGCCAGTCACTCTCAGCTGCTCAGGGACATGGTATTGATGATATGGTGTGTGGTTGTTCAGCCATGGATACAGAGTAATCTTCCTTTTTTTTTTTTTTTTTTTTTTTTTTTTTTTTTTTTTTCTCCCCTTTAATGGAGAAGCACTATTTGCAACCCCCAACAGCAGGTCTGCTGCGGAATTTAGCATTCTGACCCTCAGATGTCAAACAACTTTTGAAGAGACATGTAAAAACAATGTATCTTGCAGGGCTAAATACAAACCATTTGCTTGAGACTGTGGAGGTAAGCAAAGCCTGTATAACAAATGAACTTCAGAAGGTTCTGATGCATATTGGACAAGAGGTGGTAGGTTAGTAGGGTTGTTTTTTTGTTGTTGGTTTTAGTTTTGTTTTGTTGTTGTTTGTTTGGGGTTTTTTTGGGGGTGGTGGTGGTGGTGTGGTTTTGTTGGTTTTTGTGTTGGTTTTTTTTTTTGTTTGTTTGTTTTTGTTTGGGTTTTTTTTGTGTGTGTGGTTTTGTTTTTCCCCTGAGGCTGTCTCTTCTGCTGTATGCATTGTAGTCAATCACAGTCTGTTTTTCAGTTACATTCTCTCAAGTGACCTACTTTCACGTCCCATGCAGCCTGCAGGAAATCAGTTCAGTGGACTAACACACACTGAGCTGATGATGTCCCCACTGCTATGGCAGCAGCTGTGACTCAAAGCTGACCAAAGCTGCCTCAGTGCCTCTTCACCATGCTGTGCTGTAACACACAGCGGAGGCACGTCCAGCCCCAGGGAGCCAGAGGAAGACAGGACAACCCATAGCAGCTCCTCATACAAAGCTGAATCCCCGGAAAACAATACTGAACAGAAATGCCTGCTATTGCTCACAGTCCAGTGTGGTCTTGCTGCTTTGCAGGGCTACACTTCAGTCCAAACAGGAACCTCGAGGCTTTGGGCTAGTGGCTGTGGCATGCAGACGGCACAGTACGAATACTGATGGAGAGCTGAGCCTGGCTGATTCTAGGCAGCCTCATTCAAACTCTCTGAGGCATGTTGCATAAAGCTGAGCGGTTCTTGCAGAGGAGGGTGGGACCACCTCCCGTGGGACAGTGCTTGAGGAGGCTGATTCAGTGTTCTTGAGTATAAATACTAAGCTATCTCTATATATTTGTGTCTATGGTCTTCCTCCACCCTAAACCTCCTCCTTTCCTTGGAAAAGTGTTGGGTTTTTTTAATATCTCCAGATTACTGACAGTGGAGAAGAGCTTGCCAAGGGTGATCAGGGAGAGTTTAGTTTTTTTTAATAGAGCTGAAATAAGAGCCAGGTTGAGGGTTATGAGCAGAAAATATGTGTTGCTGTCTGTACAATAACATACCATTCAGATAATTTTCTAAAAGGACATTTAGATATCTGGAATCTGCTCCTGTTATCTTATTAAGGACTATACATTCTGCTTCTAGTGTTTATGCCAGTTTGTACTTGATTACTTTAGTTCCCCCAGCCATGTCTAAGCATGTAAGCCATACTATATTTCTATAATCTTTTCTCATAAGTCTATCCTTCTTGGTCCCATAAACCAGCCTAAATCAACCCAGTAATTTTTTTTTTTTTTTTTCCCCATTTCCCCTTTCACAGCATGTGTATATTTTTGGCTATAAGGTGCCCTTAATGAAATACTCCAGATACAGTTGTAGCAAAACCATATAGATAAGGAACTGTTTTCTCTCTATTTGTGATTATCTGACTGTGTTTGTTACTGGGATTTTATGTCCCTCCTCTGTCATATTACATTGTAAATTCATGGCTAGCATGAGGCTCACAATTTCTCCAAAGGATGTACTGCTGTTACTGCTTCCCTGGTTTTAATCTGTTCGTTTGATGTCTGTGTTTTGCATTAATTTCCCTGAGATGTTCTGGCTTGCAGTTTTTCAAGTTAAATTTTATTTTTGGTGGGCCTCTCACCCTGCATACTTCTGTTCTAGCTTTAACCCACTCACATTTTTTTTTTTTTTTTTCTTCTCTTCTAGAGCCTCATCTGCTTTATCAGAAGCATACAGACTCTGGGTATTAGGGTTTCCAGGCTCAACTATTTTTACAATACCTGATGACACATTCTTTTGTCTTTTTTCTTTCTCCATCTGCCTCTTGTCTGGTCTCTCACCTTGTTTTCTTTCAGCTGATAAATCAGTTTTGCCAGTGTATTTTTCTTTGTCTCCCTCTGTAAGTTTTACTCTACCACGTTTTTTTCTCTGAAAAAAAAGGCAACCTGTCTACCTATATGTCATAAATAGGTAAACTTCAAGATCCTTTTTCTAATAAATAGGAATAGCCTGTTTGATATTGGTTTGCCAGAATCTGGGTTTAAAAGCATCCTGAAAAGAAAAAAAAAAAAAAAAAAAAAAAAAAAAAAAAAAAAAAAAAGTGCTATTAAAATAAGCACAAAATTTTAAGAAAATTTTTAACTCTCTGAAGGAGTTTGCATTCTAGTTTAGTAGGGTGAAAATTAGATATTTCTCTGATAATTACTTTCTAAAAAATGCCTTTTTTTTTTCTATTATAGTTCATATTTAAAATAGTACATTCAGTCCTTTAACCACTGATATAAAGTTTAGTCATAAAAAACTTGAGAATATAAAACCTATAACAAAATAAACACTACAGACAAGCCATTAAATATAGAACGGAATATAGTTGTTAGCATTAACTTACAAGAAAAAAAAAAGCCTTAAGTAAAATGCTCCAAATTGTCTTGATCTTTTTTAAAGAAAATTCTGATAGAACTTTGAAGTTTACTACCAGAATGTCTCTTCAAGCCAGCAGTAACTATCAAATAGTAGTTTATAATCTCAGAGAGCTGACACAGGTGTTTTATATTTTTGTTCATCTACTAATTTATGTTTGTAACTTTCATTACAGTGACTCTTTTTTTTTGTTTGTTTTTCACTCCTGAAGGTTAAGAACTGAACATGTAAGGAAATCTTCTGAAGCATGATTCTCCAGTAATTTATTCCACACACTTGATTATTTAATTTCCTTAATTAAAAAAAAATGTTTGTAGGTTTAAGTAGCAGCTCACAATTTTCTATATAATGGGAAGGTGAGCGGTTCATAATTTGTACAACTCACTTGAGAATTTCAGTGAGAATGCGACTTTGTAGAAATTTCATTACCAGTTCTCTGAGGAGAAAAACAGAAAATTGAAATGGATTTCAAATTTTGGATTATGAAGAAAAGGACAATAGAACTAATCCTAGAGCAAAGCAAAGTTATTCTTACATTACAATTACATTTGTATTAAAATAAATATTATAATTACATCTTACCAAATTAAAAATGACCATCCTGCTTGGATCTGTTGGACTCATATCTGAGAGCAACTGCTGAATATGGGGCAGTCATTGATAGAGGTTTTCTACTAAAGACCAGCAAGACTCTGGAGACAAGGTAAGGAAAAAAAAAAAGAAGCCAAAACAAAGCAAGCGAAGTAAAATGAAGTAGACTACAAGTGATTGTACCAGGTTTTTAATTAATGAGAACATAGGAGATTGCTAAAATCAGTACATTGCCTAATGGTGAATTAATATTATATGCTGAAACATCCCACAAGGGAAGAATTGGATATGCTAATATTGTATGAAAGAGATTGCCACTGGCAAATATTTCACTGTAGAGAGTTCTATATTAGGTATAAACTCAGAAAAAAATCACAACCGTCTTAATATATGTTATGAAATATTAATTGCCTAGAAGTTACTAAAGCAAGATAAAAGCTTGATTATACACCTTTGCATCCTTTTGATGGTCTTTATTGGCCATTGATCCAGAATTGGTTTTAGAAATGTAATGCATTATTGTATGAGTAATAGAACAGACATTTTGTGGTATAAAGTTATAATTCCTAAACACTAATATCCAAAACTGCAATTGTCCTAGGCCTAATGGGACACTACTTAGAACATCCTAAGGGGAGGATATTTGAATTTAGAATTTGCTTTCCTCCTCTTGGTTCAATAGTACTGTCTGCCCTCTGGTAACATTCAGACTACTCTGCAAAATGCACTTGTTATTTTTGTTAATGTGAAGAGAATGGATGGAAATGGGAGACAGTACTGGATCTGCAGCCTGATATGTCATAGTACAGCACATCTCTTTTTTGGTAAAATATATATTTATTTTGTCTTGGACTTTTTTCAACTCTGCAGCATCCTAAGAGTAACAGAATACCTTTTTACAAATGAAAAAAAGGGAAGGGGTTTCTTAAATTTTGCACTTAGGATTTGGATAAACAGTTACCCAAAGGAAACAGTATTCAAGTCTTCATATTTTGGCCTATGACTGTTTAAGGTACAGGGAACTGAGGAAAACAGCTGACTTTTAGATTGTTCAGTTAAAAGCCTTAAATCTGTCTGTATTTACTAAAACGTTCACTGACCTCAGTAAAATCCAGTGAATGTAATTCAAGTTTCATATCTTTGAGGAAACCTGAAAATAATTAACGTTTCCTTGGACTGAAGTGGTAAAAAACAAAAAACAAGACCAAACCAAACCACCCAACTCTATAGAAGGTGACTGCAAAGAAGGACTCAGATTTTCAGGCTGTTAGTCTGTATACCTCTGAGTGCATTATATGAAACAGAAACAAATGTCAGACTCTGAATTTTACTAGTAAATTAATTATTCTCTCTTCAGTTCAGTTTCTTATTTCCACTGGAGCTGATTAAAACATTTTTGGTGATAGTTTCCATTTCTACTAATGTCTTGCTCATTATTTTTTTCAGGGCGACCAGTTGCCAAATGAAAGATTGATTTCATACACTTTGAATACGAACTAAATTCATTAAATTATTTGTCAATGCTTTTGTCTTGACATATGATGAAATCTGGATTGATCTTAACGTTCAAGATGCATGAAATGTCCAGAGACAGGCGTTCAGCTGCTGCAAATTGGCACAGATCCACTTATTTCCATAAAGAGTTTGCAGAGTTTTCAGCAGAACACAGCTGGGCTTATAGTGAGAGTTGACCTATTCCATCTGTGGTCTGCTTCCCGGTTGCCTTCAAAATCAAGAGTGCTCCTCAACAATTGCTCACTCTGGAGATATCAAGTGTGTGTGAGAGAGGTTTCTCTTTTGTCTTGAGTGGGAATTTCTGACTAATGGTTTCAGCCTTGTGCTTGGTCACTTCACTTCTTTATTGCTGGCTCCCTGCTAATTAGCATATTCTCCTCAATGATGGTATTTCTTTTGTGATGCTGCTGACCTCTCATTCTCCTGGCTTCTTGTGATTCTCTTGAAGATGGTATCTAACAGTTCACTGCCCCTTATTGAATTGTTCCGGCCATTCTATCTTCCAGGTCTGAGCAATCAGTATAATCTTCACAGAGATGTTAAATAATAAGTAAACCCAAAAGATGATGACTTCAAAGATCTGACAGCAGTGCACTAAGGATTTTTCTAAGCAGTATAAATAACCACTTCATTCTCTTTCAACTTCCTGATCAAATACACTTAAAATGCCTTTCTAAATAAGTACACTTACATGTAGAATGCAGTGTTCTGCAGTTCTGGTGCTACACTCAGTAAAGCATGATGACGCAACATGAATGTGGTCAGTGCAGGAAGTCTGGCACTATTAAACGGGTTGATAGAACAGGGTATAAATATGACTCGATGAAAAACAATATAGAAGGTTGTGATTATTTTTTGTCTGTAAGCAACATAGAATACAGTTCTAATGTCCCTGTTTTTGTGAAATAGATGCATGAAAAGTAACCCTGAATTTAACAGTCATTGTCAGATGCAGCCATGGCATTACCTGAGAAAGTACAGGGTAATTTTAGTTCCCTAACAATGGTGTCTGTGCCAGCTGGGATTTTATTTTTTTTAGTGCTGCACCACGGCAGGAAAATGTGAACCCAAATCTGTAGCATCTAAAACTACCTTCAGGGACTCCTGTGCCAGACTGTCTGAAGCACTTCAGAAGTATCTTTTTTTAGTGCTGGAATGTTCATAGTCATTAACATAATTGGGACAAATGAAAGAGGAAAAAATGCTGAAATAACTGGATTAATTCTGCATAGAATTGTAAGAATTTGTGGGAAACAAAACAGAGCAATTGTAAGGGATTTCAATAGTTACAAAGAAAAGTGAAGGTTACTGCAGTTCAGAGAAGCTGAATGCCTTGGGCATAGTTTGGGAGAAACAAAAAAGAAAGACAAGGGGAAGAAAGAAAGAAATTAGTCTTGATCCTTATCTCATGCTGCTCAGTCATGCTTTGACTCAGGTTTTTAAGTGCACTATCCTTAGTAATCCTTGGCTGATTTGCCAGAGTGACCACACTTTCGCTGGGGTCACTCTGGCCTGCAGCTGTGCTGAAGTCGGGAAAGATGACTAAAAGTCACTCTATCTTTTTCCCTACCCTTGGCCTGTGCCCATGAAGATTTTGTCAGAACCAAGCACCTGGTCCTCACTGAACCCGAATCAAATGTGGCTCTGTCACTCTGACCTCTGACATACAGTCAATAATCAGTAGCTATGCCACAGGCTAAACCAGAAGTTAAGTTCTACCACAGTGTTGTGCAAAAAGGAATTTATTTAACTCTGTGAATTGTTCTTTAAATCAAAATATTGGAGCCTTTTCCTGAATAAAATGATACTGAGTACCTTCCGGGAGGTGGATTCTTGGACACTGTCCAGCAGAAGTCCAAGTTGATTCTCTGCAATCCTTTACTGCAGGGTATCATCATATGAATCTGCAGGCAAGCTCTAATCTGAATTTGAAGATTGCTTCCCATTAGCTGACTGGCTGTGCATCGTTCATTTAAACTGATCATGGAAACAAATCCCAATATAAAAGATGTGTGTCTTTCAGGTATTGCTTATACTTGTGCTTCTTATAGCCTCACACAAGTGCGACTGCTCTGCAGTGCTGTCATCTCCTGAGCTATAAGCATCACTAACCATGAAGAGGGGATTATCTCACTGTGGACCTATTTTTTTGAGGGGTGAAGATTGTAGCTATATTGGGGGGAATGGAGAATCTGAATTAAAAACATGCCACAGAATATTGGGAGTCTCAGTGCACTGGTACAGTTTTCTAACTTTAATGGGAAAAGCTGTGCAAAGATAGGATTTATGTTATATCAGATCACAGGCGGTAGCATTTTTCAGAGCTGATGTTGTTGGTACAAATATCCTAGAATTTGGCAAACAAAAGGCTGAGAAAATTTAGTATTTAGAAGGCATCTGTAAGGATATTGACTAGAGGGGGATTATTCTGCTTTCATATTGGCATGGGGAGTGAATTTGGATCGTGTGTACTCCTACAGTTCCCCTAAAGCAGTGCTCTCACCTTTTATTCCTGTGTAGATATATGTCACTGGCATAACTGGTCTTCCTGCAGGTGCAGCAGAGGCTTGCAGCTAAAATGTGTCTTTGTTTTCTGCCTGCACAGCAGCTACTCAGTCAGGTGTGCAGCTCATCACATTTGTATTGGTGGTATAGGTTGTAAGCACAAAAAAAATGCCAAATTGTTCAGGTGTGGCCTATGCCCATAAAATGATGGTCACCCTTTGAAAATAAACTCATGGATAGCAGGCTATGTATAGAAAGCCATTTCTTTGATGAATGTTAGCTGCAGGGGGAGGATAAAACAGTCCCTTACCTACAACTGCATAGGGTAATCATTCCTGTAAGTGAGACTTACTACCACAGTTGCACAAAGACATGAACACTGTGAAGGCAAAATCAAAATGCTAGCAGACAGGTTGTCCTCCACTTTATTAGGGTTCTTTCCCAGGAGGGCTACATTCAATTATGTTTTTCAGTGGTTTGCCAAAAGAGCTTCACAGTTAAGCCAGCTGAGTTTGCATTCAGATTTTCTACTTTAAGTTACAAATGTCTTGCTTTTCAAAGCTTTCCAGCTGACCTGAAGTGGCATGCCAACAGTACTACAGCTAATTGAATATATATCTCATTTTTCATTTTTGCAGCTTTACGGACCATTTCCTCATTAAAAAAGGTGAGTGTTTGCACAGGAGAAGACAGGAGAATTAAGCAGCAGGAAAATCTCTATGACAAGACGTCTTTTTCTTTTGTTTTTGAGTTTGGCAGCTGGATACTTCTGTTAACTCATATTTGTCTTGCACTAACATAATAATTGGGAAATTACTATCTTGCTTCAGTAGAAGTCTTCTGCGGTTAAATGCAAGAAACTATTTGCCTCAAAACTTTGCTCTATTCTGTGTTTGTAGTGTCATTTGTATATATATCCCTATAAAATGTGAAGAGAATCTGTAATGATCATCATTAAAGCACAGCTCTTCAAGGACCAGGGAGAGTAAAAATTTCAGATAATCCCTGGTATAAAGGGACTGGTTATATTAATTAATCAGCACACATGCCTTAGATCGTGGTGTTTGGTGCTGTTTGAGTTCTCAGTGAGGGGTACCATTTTGCATTACACTGTTTCTTTCCACTAAAGAATATGATCACTTACAGACATTTAGGAAGTTAACCTGGGAGATTTCTTGTGCATCAGAGAAGGACACCAAATATTAGCATTATGCTCAATGTTCCTTTGCAATTCATAGTCCCTTGAGTCATCCTGCTCATACAAACAGCTGCAGCAAAAGTGCACATAAGGCCAGGTACATATTGGATTTGGGCAGAGGTACTGTGTAGGCCTGAACGTTAAATAAGCTTATTGAGGTAGAACAAAATTGCTGTTCAATAAAGTTTATTGAAGTAGAAAATAAGCAAAGTCTCAGCATTTTTTTCAAAATGACCCTGAATGTGAGCTAATTCCTGTACAAAACATGAAATATTGTCTCCCCGCTCTTATTTCCCAGTTCTCATAGATCTCACATGCCCCAAGTGACTTTTTAAACATTTTTTTTCCTGAAAAGTAAAAATTCTTTAACAAAAAGGGGTGGAAAAATTAACCATTATTGCTGTAATACTAAATACTATGTATTAGGAACCTAACTTTCTGTTGCACTGGTTTATACAAATGCCCCCAAAGACTCAGTGTCCCCTTTATTGAATGGTCTTACTGTATTTGCCAGGAGAAATGCTTTGATCCATGAGGAACTTGTTTTCAGTATTGATGCAGTATGCAGATATTGGGAGATACTGGATGAATAGAAGCATGATCAAAGAGGAGGGAATGATCTAAGACCCTACTAAGTATGAGATTAGGTCTTTGAAGAGACCGAGAGTGCTAAAAGGTGTGCGTGATGTGTTCAAAAGAGCAGGTGTGCCCAGTGTCTCTGAGAGGAGAGGAAAGAGACAGTGAAAATTACAGTTTTGACTCTGCCACTGTCTTGCATTTCTGGTCAGTGAAGCAGCTGAACAAAACAGCCTGGCAGCAATCCCTGTTGCAATACCCTTAACCAACTAGATGTTTCTGGTTTTGATGAAAAAACCCTTGGCCAGAGGCTCCAAGCTCCTCCAGATCTACAGCTTTGGCTTTTCCTGGCCTCAGAGCACATGTGACAGAGCTTTGTAGTGCTGCCCAAAAGCAGGGTCATTCTTCTGTCCTATTGCATCAAGAAGCAGGGGCAGCAGTGTCTGGGGAGCCCTTCTGAGCATCAGCACACAAAGTCCCAGAAGTAAGTTCATGGCTGACTACAAGCCCCACCTCCAAGCGTAGCTTCATATCGCTCTGATGCTGCTCTTCCAAGAAGTGTCTGGTGGAGACTGAGCATATTACTGCTCAGAGAAAATCATTTAAGTAAGCAGAGGGTGGCTTATGAGTGTTAAGAGATTTCATTTTCTAGCCTTTTTAAAAATTATTTATTTGTGCATCAACACCAGTGGTGACATTAATGATTAAGATACATTGAAACACAATTTTATATTCACTACAGCTGCAGTGACGGCCCTTTCAGACCTTGAAGAGTTTGTAGAGAATGGAAATCAGAGTTAACTGAACTGTTTTTTTGGTCCTATAAAACTGATGACTATTGAGCTCAGTCTTTCTCAGTGTAATATTATATTAAAAACTAGATAAATGCTTGGATCCTGGGAATCACTGTCAGCATTACATTTTTAGATAGGTCAAATATTGAGTCTTCATGACTAAACAGCATCATTTGAGAAATAAGCTAATTGTTTCATTTGGTTTTTATTTTCTGGCAGTTGCAGTCATATACTACCTTAAGTGACTCCCCTCAGTCAACCTCCACTACCCAAGGGACAGATTTGTAGGCAGAAATTCTCACATTTGATGTGACGTTTTGAATGAAGACCAGTATGTGCTGATCTGGATATATTACAGAGTATGTACTGAAGCCTGCCAGCTACAGAGGAAAAGACCCTTATAACTATTGCAGTACTATTGCCAAAGGAGATAAAAAGGTCATGTCAGATTCCAAGTCACTTCTGGGTAGGCTCAGATGACTTTTTGGCATCTGATTCAGACTTCACCCTGTTTGAAGCAATAAACATGTGGTGGGACTTTCTGGAAATCAGCTGGACTTTGGAAATATCTGTGTTATTACTTAAGTATTTGCTCTGCAAGCAAGCTCTGTGTCCACAGCTGGGAGGTGTTCCTGTCAGCTCACACAGATGATTTGCAGGTTCTACTTTTCTTGCCCTGCTTCACTCCCTACAACATGCAAAAGTTTTCAAGGTAGGGGTTGCAATCTGGGGACAAGAACTAAGTTCTTCACATTCGCCTTCTTTGCATATCTTTTCTAAAAGCAGAGGTATTTTGCTGGAAACCTGCAGTCGTCTCTCTTATCCAATGTTCAGGAGGTATTTGCACCTGTAGTGACAGAAAAAATGCTCCCTCTTAAAGGAAAACTCTCGAGTTGTCTAGTGAGGCTTTTGGGACCTGAGGCTCTTTCTAGGATTTGGTAAATAAGTTTTGATTTTAGAACAACAAAAATCTGTCTGTGGATTGCCATTATGGAGCTAGTAGGAGAAATATTCTTTAAAAAATCCTACATCTTTTCCTTAGTGTTTCTACAGTAAAGGAACCATCAGATAAGACTGAAGTGTTGGTGTAGGTAAGACTGGGTTAGGAATCAGAAGCTTGAGAGGCTATGACAGCTGAACTGATCTCACCATTCTCATTTCCCAGTGTTACTCTGCTGAGAGATAACAACCCCTACTGATCATCTAATATTGAGGATGTTGAGCAAAACAGCCTTGCTAATATGGAGAGAGTATATTCCAGTGGCAGGGCTGGGATGGGTAGTGTGCAAGTGCCAGGATAAGCGATTGATGTGTCCAAGTGAACATGGGAAGGAGAAAAGACAGCTCACCAACGACTGGCAGTGTGGCACAGAATAGAGGAAACTTCAAAGGTGGAGGGTGAAATTTTGTTTGAGATTGTTTTCAGTAGGTGTTTCTATCAATAGTTTATTGTTAATTATAAGTTCTAGCAATAGATCATCAATAGTTGTTTTATCAGTTGCCTCTGATAGTAGCACAGAAAAACAAGAAAACAGAAAAATTTTTCCATGCCCAGATACAAGGTTTCTGAGGTCTGCATGTATGATGACACTCTCTAAAGCACTGGATTTTAGTTCTAGGTCCAGGTATAACATTCTCATGTTTTCTGGCCTACTGTGACAGTTACTATAAGCATATCGTATGTGAAATGATCCAATGTTTTGGAGAAAGCAAGCCTGTTACAATGGAATGGGATAGGAGATGACTTTGATTTATACATATGCATAGTGCAATACATGCAGATTTAATTGCATGTGAACAACTCGCTTGTGACCAGAACACTGCAAGTTTCACTCAGATAAATTACCTGTTGATTCATATCCTAGATCTGTCTGTAATATCTAACTCAATCAAAAAGAAAAAAAGGAAAAAAAAAAAAGGTAAAAATGTAAAGACTATTCTGGTTTTTATGCTGCATTTTTTGCTCACTTGTCATCAATTTCAATATATTTCAAACCTGGTGACCATGATATCTTTCAATAGTCCAGGAACTGAATGGAAAACATGATTCAGATTAGAGAGTCAAGACAAGGATCAGAAAAAAATCACTACAGTCTTCATCAGTCAAAATATTTTGGTTATGGGTAATTAAGAGTGTGGTAGAATATAATCTTTGTACAGTCAAATAGTGTACCCAGGAGGCAGCCTCTGTCCTTGCTTTTGGTATATTGTGCCAGGAGTTTTGATTCCCTGTCCTTCAAGGATATACATTTCACACAATAAATTCTAGGACTATCTGTAGGATATTTGAGGCATTCTGCCTTTCATATAGAGAAGTCTATATGGGCTGTGCTAAGTGTTGAACGTGGATAGAAATGCTGGAAGCCTGAGCCTGAGGAGTCTGTGGTGCGGACATGAGAACGGACATGTCTGATACCAGCCAGAGGCTATTGCATGATGGCCCAGAAAAGAAGAGATGAGAATGTCCCCTACGGGTGGAAGAATAGTTTTTACCTTGGCAAGCCATGCAGCTTGTCAGGGCACAGCGTGTGTTCTCATTCAGCTGGAGGCTAGAGCTGTTAGGGGAAGTAATATTGTGTACTATATCTGGAAAAAAAATGGACAAGCTTTTGGGATCAGTGTCTGCTCATCAGATATGACAAGAAATATTAGAATCCAAGCTAAGAACACCTGAAAATCTTGTTCTTAAGGGCTGCGTGAAGGTTTGCTCTAAAACTTGTGTAATCACTTGAATGCCTTCAAATTTGTTATGCCTTGATGATACAGAGCAAAACAATTCAGCCCTGAGGAATTTTCACTAGACATATTTCACCATCAGTTTACCTTACCCTCTTATTCCCCAAGATACTCAAGGCCCTAAAAGTAGTTCAAAGCAAAAAGAGTTGATTCCTTAATATGCAGAGACTTTGGAAGATGCCTTGACTGGAAGCTCTAACAAGCACTCGGTTGTTTAATGCTTACCCAGACAGCATGTGTCTCTTACAGCCCCTTAAAAAAACCCCAAGAACTGTATTTGAAAAACATACATTGTGGATTAGCTACAAGCTTGAAGTTCAAGCACAGGAGGAGAACTACATGGAAAAGAGAGAGGTTACATATTCAGAGGATGGTGGAGCACAACTGGAAAGGAGGAGGGCAAACCAGTCTTTTCTTTAACATGGTGTAAGCTGCAATAATCACTGTAATACTGCCATGATTGAGAGACATTAGTTGTGATATAATTTCTTTTCTCCTGGTACTGTCAAACTGCAAACATTTCAATATGTGACCTTGATCCCGATGTACTTTAGCAAGGTGTATGAGAGCTGTGAGCAGCATTTAGCATCCTTTAATGTCACCTAGGTAGAGTGACTTTCCCAAGTCCATTGGGAACACGCCATCAAGAAAAAAAACACACAGAGCTGTAACTTTTCTGAGAGTCATGCCGATGGTGTCCTTACTCAGGCATGCTCAGCCTCTGCACATGAGCTACCTAAAGGCAAACTTTCTACTGAATGAACATTGCCTGTCAGAAATTATATAACTCTTACTTATATGAATATGGTGTCATCTAACATACCTTCACCAGGCGCTCCTGACCGTATTCTTCCTAAATCAAAGATCACAGGAAGAAGAGCTGTATGTCCCGCTTCTAACAGAAGAAAACAGTGTTGCCCCTGTAAAAGGCAGTCTAGAGGTTTTGAGGTAATACGCACCTGATTTCTCTGAGCTTAGATGCATATATTGCACAGTGGAGCATGCTTGCTTTCTGTCCAGTGCTTCCCAGAGGAGTGTAAAAGACCCAAAGACACATGTATAACAACAGTGGCTCTCAACATTTCTCTGGCAAATCGGATCACTGGTCACCATACCAATTCCTAACTGAATGGAGCCAAAGCACATGCAAACACTCCCCAGAACTTATCACCGTGGGACAGAGGTGCAATGCTGCTGACAGGTGCCTTACCACTATGTTACCTGCCCTTGAGATGTTGGAGTATGCTGCATTTTACCTCTACATTTACTGTTTTGGGGAAGTGAGGATTTTAGTGAACAGATATACTGAAGTAGCAGAAGCTGCCAGTGACCCCTCTTTTATTTGAACCACCTGAGTATTCAGAAGGCAGGAGAGTTCCCTTGTATGTTCTCCTATATACGTGATGCAGAAAGGCTGTTAATTCCTTTGGTTCATTTCAGTTTATTTCTTAATTTGTTGGCTTCAGATATGAATATTTTGTCCTGTGAGGGCATGAAAGCCCGAAATGTGACTTAGGCTAGCATGCTCTTTCATACTCTTGACTTTTCACAAAGAAAACAATACTGAAATACTGTAGCTGTGAAAGTATACAGCTTCTTGTCTGCATCTGAAATCTTCTGGTTATCCCTGTGCTAGGAGCAAATGCACTTAATTTCATACCCACACTCACAGCTTCCCATCAATTTTTCCTATCTGTTAAAGCAGTAAATCTTCATCACTCACTCTGCAGCCAAGTTAGGGTCAATTACAATCTTACTATTCATGTCTGCACAGCCCTTTGAAAATATGAAATGCTGTTAAGTGCTGAGTGATTTCACATTCCTTTTTATGAACAGTCTTTTCAGCTGATTTATAAACATCATGTTTCTGTTGCTCATAGTAAATGAAATACAACATTTTGCATCAGCAGTATGTGAAAAGAGACACGTTTTACCACAAAAATATTAATACACAAAAATAAGTAGTAAATTTATAAGTTAAACTATGTGGTTTTGTGGGGGTTTTTTTATGTTTTCACATATGTTTTCCCCTGAAATGGAATTGCCTTCTGGACTGAGCTTGTGAACACAACACTTGTAAAATTTATTCTATTTTGTGTATGAAATTTGTGGAAAAAGGTTACTTTGTTCACCTTACTCCTGATTTTTTGTCCCTCAGCCGACCTTGTCTTTACAGAATCATGCTCTGATAATCTTATTTATGGAGAGACTTTTACCTCCAGGAGGACAACAGGGACTACAAGTCCAGTCTGATTACCTGTCCTGTCCAATTTAACCTCAGTCTATTGTCTTGGACTCACTCGGCTTCCTATTTCCCCTGGACCCTCACCTCTGTTCTAATTGTTTGAAATGCTGGAAGGCTGATGTGTCATTTTCAACCAGGAGAGTTAAGGTGTAATCTGAAAAACTTATCACCTTCCCTTGTTTCCTACCTGTGGGGAATTCAGTTGATATTGGATCTGGAACTAAACCAGATATGTTTTTATTTTTTATCCTACTACAAGACTCTTAAAAAATAAAACCACTCATCTTTTCTTCCCAGTAAATAAACTTCGTGTGGCAGGTCTGCTTAATGTATGTCAGAACACAGCTAAGAAATAGAAAGGCTTTGAGTATTAAATCAATAATGGCTTTTTCCTAGCCAGTAATCATAAGACAGGATGAAACATTAAGTATCTCTTTCAGGGCCAGATAGGATTCATTCTGCACATCATCCATTTTTTACCTCACATAAAAAAAAACATTGAAGATGACAGACACAGAATGCTTACAGGCACTCCAGTCTACAAAAATTAAATCACAATAATATATCTAGTAATTTTGAAGTTATTTGAAGAGTTAGGATAAAAATGAGGCATGAACAGAAGCAAATTTATGTGTGCAGTAGTGGACATAAAGGGGTAGAATCACATTATTGATGAAAGTACAAAAATCCTAGTAAGTTGTGAGTCTGTTTTTGGAGTCAACTGCTTTAAGGAAGCAGACTTCTGTTCCCAACTGTAAACTGTTCATTTTTTTAGCAAGGTTTACTTTTTCTTTAAAAAGTGTTAATAGGCTGGCAACTAGAAATGACTAGAATCCTTTTAGATCTCTAAATGCTTTTTACATAGTTCTCCCTGGATTGCTGGGGATCCACAATGAAACAAATTTGAAAACTAGTATCAAGTAAATACAAGGCAAAAGCTAGATAAAGACTTCATCAATAACATTAATAAACCACCCTCCGTCAGTTTGACTTTGGTTATTATAAACTCTGACATTTTATTATATGAAACTGGCTTGATTTTTATTTTTTTTCCTGGTTGAGCACATGTAATTTGAGAACAATCTTGTCAGCCTTTATTTATTACAGGGAAAACCACTTGAAAATCTTGGTGGTCATTTGTAGGCCTCGTGTCCACCTTGTCATATCATCTGATGCTTACACCGAAACCTGCAAATTAAGTCTGAGGTATCTGAGTTAGCATTATACAGATAAGGTTGGATATGTTAATCTGTACCTAAACAGCAAGGGACTCAGCATAGGTTAATTTGCCTATTCAGAAACAGGATGAATGAAACAAGTCTGATGTTTGTGCTGTTTCCAAGACCCACATGAGATGTTAATGAGCTGTTTTGAGATATCTCTGCACACTCACCAGATGTAGTGCAAAAGCAATCACACTAATGACACTCCTAAAACTGCAGCTTAAAAGGTAGATTAGCTTGAAAATGATCTGCAAAACTGCAAAGGGTCCTTGTATCTCAGTTTTTCCACCTGTACACAATCAGTAATGCATAACTATTAGGTAGAGTAGCTCGAACAAAATGACTATTGAAGACCTTCATGGAGCCTCATGAAGTTAAAAATGTGCATGGTGGGGCTCTACAGTTCAGAAATCCCATTCTCTATCATGACATTTGTGTAACACTTCTCGTTACTGTGTAATGACAAGGATGAACTAAGAATAATAATAGATAGATGTGTTGGTACAGAATTTTTTTTTAACATTCCAAATAATGCAGCAAGCCATAATTCATTCCCACCATATGCTAAACCCTTTCAAATTAACATGAATAAATCTGGACATGCAGAATTTAAGGATAGATCCAAACGAACATCCAGATGCAAAATGAAACAAAATCTCTCAGGGCAGGAACACCAAATCAGATATGGTGAATCTACACTACAAAGAATTTAATGGCTCAGAGAAACCTGACAAAGCAACATTTGTATTTCCATTAATGGCAATAGGAAGGGATAGAATAAAAGGATATTTTCCATGTGCTTCACTTGTTGTTAATTCTTATTCCAACAATTTGGTAGAATAAAAAACTGCTAAAGCAAGTGCTCAGTTCTGCCAGGAGAATATGTGTTTGAGTCTACCTCCATCCAATTGCTTGGAAGACATCCTAGGCAAAAATCCCAAACTGACATCAGGAGACTGAGCTCAGATGGCTCAGTTTCAGAACTGTGATTTCCATTTCTGTTATGTGTAATCCTTCATCAGATAGGAAGAAAAGAAAAAAAAAAAATTTTTTCACCTTGGAGTCCAGTATAAAGTTTTGCCTAAAATGTTAATTAATGCATGCTGAGTCATCTGTCAAACTGCAAACAACATATCTACTTCACAGAGTGTCTGTTATCCAAAGTGTACTGCAGGGCTCTCAAGTCCTTGGTGAACCTGGGAGTGGAAAATTTCTGGCCATTGCTAGCCTGCCTCTTTGAAAAAACAGGGCTTATAACTCTGAAAATAATGATACCTGGGTCAGAAATACTTTCTCAGCCAACAGCCCCATGAAATAGAGAACTGTTTTCAAATAGGGTGGGAAAGATCAAAAAGGATGCTACCCAAACAGGCATTTTCTCATCTCTGGATTACTATCATTCTTACTTTTCCATTCCTTCTGCAATTCACTAACCAAGCTGGAGTCATGTGCAAAAGAGCAGTGTCTGATTTCCTGACCCCAGATGTGCCGTGGATCAAGCTTCCCAACATTAATACTGCCGTCACTTGATAATAGGACTATTATTTATTCAAGTTTTTCTGTTGCAATTTTTCCCCAAAGCGACAACATACTGTAATTGTAACTTGTTATCTAAATAAGAAAGGGTCAGGTATTGTGGGACATGAGTATAAATACATTAAGGTTTGGATATTCATTGTTACAGACCATAGAGGAGTTAAGATCTGGATTCCAAGGGGCTTTATACTCCAGTCCCAACTCAACTACTAGATATTAAAAATACACAAAAAATAGACCATATTAAATCTGCAGAAAACAGTGCTTTGTCCTAAATCCGTATGTAAATTTTTTGACCTGTTCCTTTCTTCAACAAAGTACATGGAAGTTTTGCCATTGATTTCAGTGACAACCAGATCAAGCCCTTTGAGATGAGATTTGTCATTACATGCAAACCCTGCCACAAAGGGTAAGTGCACTTTCGTCCTTTGATTGTTGAAAATCCATAGTTTATTTGATGATTGTCTTTTAACAAAATCACTCTTCCGAGACCTTGCTGTGATGCATGTACATTTCTAATGTTATTAAGAACCTCAAAGGGCAGGTAAATTGGCTGTGTTTTTTCTAAAACCACTTCCATTTCAATCTGAAACCCGACTGCATTTTGCAATATAGCAGACAGAATAAGCTGACATGAAAAAGATAAGCTATGTAACAGAACAAATTTTTACTCTACATAGAATATAGTAAGAGGGGAAAAAAGAAACCCAAAATGAATGTGTATGAGTCTTTCTGAAAAGACAGCAACTTTTCTTGTCTCTCTGGCACTTTCAGCATTTAAAGGAATGTAATAGCAATGTTATTCTATTTTAGCAATTTCTTTCAAATAGCTTTCTGATCTTTGGAAAAAAGAGAAAGGCAACCTTTTTTAAGCAAAGTCAGTACAGTCACAAGCCTGTCTTGTACTAGAATTCATAAAATGTTTTCACCTTTAGATTTGTGTTTGCAAAATGTAATTGGTGAATAGTAGATGTTGGGAGTGCTTTGAAAAACTCACCATAGAAAAAAAGTATTTATATACACAGATGTTGCTCATTCTATAACTGTGTTTGTTCTTTATTTGCTATCTGGGAACATCTGTGATAGGATCTCAATGTGAAATAACAAATGTAAACATATCCACCGAGTCAATGTCTAGAGGGCACTAGAAATAAGTATTTTCCATAATGGCCTCTTCCCTCTTGTCCTCTTCTTCAAACAGAAGTTCTAGCAATTATCTAACTGCATCATGTGCTCATAATATTCATCACACTGACTTCTGTTTATTTTGAAACTCCCCTTTAAAAATACAATGTTGTTATAATCCATTTTCCCCTCCATTTTAATAACATCCATCAGTAACACCAAAAGGCAACCCTCAACCAGCCATTTATTCACTCACTTTCCTCCTTTTCCCTTTGTGTAAATTAATCATAAATATACAAGGAAATAAGTGCATTTAATTTTTCAAATTGCTCAAAAAAGTCTGACAATCTTCATATGGCGATCATTCATGAACTCTTAACCACCTCTGTGTTTAAGAACAAAACAAAAAATAAAACCCAGAATGGTCCACTGCTTGTCTTTTCTACTACAGCATGGGACAGCTGAAAAGGTAAGGTGAAGTTATATTTTTAACATATTGCTTCTGTACCAAATTAACTCTGACATCACTATATGGTTAGAATTAAATATCATTTGGTATGGGGATACCAGAGCATTTTGTGACTATTCCTGCCCCTAGACAGTACTCCTCTGTGCTTCTCTTGGGGCCTTGATGGACCATCTACTTCTAGTGATGCTGGGCTAAGACCTCACACTCACTGTCTATCTCTGTTCTCAGCTGGAGGTACAACCCTCACAGACCTGCTGCTGGGCAGTGTGCTATGGGCACCTCCATTAATCAGTCTCAAACCATGTCATCTGCTCTAGCTCATACTCAATTTAATTAAGTCAACCCTGACTGGTTTCACCTGGAATAGATTAGAGATGTCTTGTATGATCCCCTCTTTGCTGACGGTGCTGGGAGGATAACCTCTGACAGAGGTCAGAGGCAAACAGCAAAGGAGCAGTAATGTTTTCAGCTGGCAAACAATTCGGAAAAGGAATGTCTGCCTGTGGCTTTACGGACACTCTGGGAGCATTTAGATCAACAGTGGGAGGACTTTGGAGAGTGGTTGTTGACAAACAGTGCAAAATTAGGCCCAGCACAGGAGAGGTATGTGAAGAATTCTAACTTTTTTGTAAAGCATTATGTGTCCTTGAAATAGAGTATTCTATAGAGGCTATTAAGCAGCATGTGAGCCATAAATGTCTTTGTACTCATCCAACAAAATAATAGTGCATTCATAGAGGCAGGGACAGGGCTTTTGAGTACTCTGAAACGTCTGAAAGTGTGGTATTCTTTTCATGCATGTCTTGCATTTGGTACTGACAGGGAAAGAATTTGATGTGTGCTGTTAATAACCCACCATGCCTATCTTTCTTTCCAAAAGAGGAAAAATGTTTCATTTGCTGCTCAGAATACAGAAATGGCTGAGTTGTTCCCACATGTTTCCCCTGTAGAGAAGTACTTTATACTAACTAGTGCCACTAGAAGGCAAAATGCAACTTGGGACTACTCCCACTGTGTTCACAAGAAACTGAGCAAAATTTGCATCATGTGCAATGAGATTGAATTACGAATGCAATCTGCCGTGTGCACATTATAACAACAATAACCTCCCACCCCATATTGGTTTCACTGTAAAATGAATGTGAAAAAGATTATAAACTTGCTCTGTTTTCAGATAAATATGTAACACTTTATAAATCTGTTTTGAAATGATGGTGAGTTGAACTTTCTTCCCACCAAGACATGCTGGGTAGCTTCAGCTGTGTTTCTCTTTCAATATTTTTCCCATCGCAAGCCTGCAAATTCAAAATAATAGAGTTAGAAAAATACTTTTGGCAAATGCACTGGCAAATATGCAAACAGGCCTATACGAGCCTTTTTCAGACAGTGACACCTTCTCTGGATCAAACTACACTAGGAAAATTAAACAGATTTCATATTTGTTTTAGGATGAATAGTGTTGAGGTGCTTGCCTGTGCTTTCAGAATCTTTGTAAGCACATCACCAGCTCAACTTGACTTGCTGTTAATGAAATATTTCAATGGAATCTATTAAACGTCAGTAAGCATTCGACAAATAACAAATCACTTTTGGAAAAAAAATCCATATTCCCTGAAGCATTTATCCTATGATACTTCTGCAAACTAGACAAATATTTACTTGTTTTATCACTTAAACTTTGCTATCTGTTTAAAAAATGGCACTGTAAGTCTGTTGTTACTTTTTCATTACCTTGAACCTTTCTTAAATTATTAAGCAACTATTAAAATTACTCAATCTCTGACCAACACCCAGCTGAATTTACTTCCATCATAAAATCAGGTGGCATTAGCAGCTGTGCAGGATTTCCCTACAGTTTTGCACACATTTTAATCAGATAACTCACCATTTCTTTCTGCCTGAAGGGATCAATAAAGGAAGAAAAGAACAGAAAAGCCATACCCAAACACAACTAATTTCTGGGGAAGCTGCATGTTAAATCTTCATTTTGTGAAGTAATCTCATGGTCACAGACTGCTTTACAGATGCTAATTGTTTTTCGGGTTGCTGCAGTTGTATCTTGGATACATTATAGCTTACAGGAACCAATAAAAACACATTTGTGTCAATAGATCCTGAAATTGCATTCTGTAGCTTAAAGGCAGGGGGAGGGGTACAGAAAAACAGTGCAGCTTTTTTCATTGCTTCTAATCCTTTTCCATGAAGCCACAAATAATACTGACCAGCCTGAATCAAAGAACTGGGTATATTCCTTGGCTCCCCCTAAATCTTTCTGCAGTTGCAATAAAGCTAATAAAAATGGCATTTTTGTAATCAATTCCTTGGCCGTGTTTAGTTCAGTAAAGACCCCTTTGCTACAGGGATATTTTTTAGACTAATATTCTGAGCTAGAATCTGGCAACAATTAATGCTATGCATGCTGTTCAGCTTTTGATAGACTGCTACACTTCAATGATAAAGTCTGAAGTGAAACTGCATCTTGCACAGCTAAGGTAAGGAAAAAGACAGTGTACAGCATCAGAAGGAACAAAATATAGTGTCGTAGTTTGACAACCTTGAAGGTGACTTTTTCCGACCCATTGAATATCAGGTTCATGCCCTGAAATGAAGTTCAGTGAGATTCATTACAGTTCCTTCTGTCACTAGAGTATTAAAACCCCAAATGCATCATTAACTCACAAGTGGGCTTTACCATTTGGCAATAAGGGATTGACATGACTCCAGTGACAAAACCATCTGCAAGAATACTGTGGACTTTTGCTGCATGAAGAAGTAATTGCTTTTATATTAGAGATAAAAGAACTCATTTTGATACATTTAGTAGCCTTTGTACATTTTATAATGAAGAAAGAGCTTCCTGTATAAAGGACCTTGTCTAGATTTCCTTAGGGAATAGAGGACAAACTGCTTCTCCTTAGAAGGCTTAATATGCAGGAACACATAAGCATACCCACACTTGCTAACAGAAACACAGCTCTTGAATGTGTAATATCTCAAAGGGTATAGGTGTTGGCCAACGTTCAGCTTAGCTTTCAGCTATATATATGGAAAAGAAGTGAAAAACACTAGTACAGTGAAGCAATTATTCTTCCAGAATATGCCTTGACCATAGTGATCCTCACAATAAGTTACCAAAACCCCAAAATATTACTAGAACATCAGATGTCTCCAGGCTACTAATTTTGTGAACAAGAAGATTTCAGAAGATGTGGGTAACTGGTGAAGTCTTTCTCTCTTGGCTGAATACCCCTTTCCTAGCCTCTCTACTTTGCCTGGCTTTGTTACTTGATGAATGACAGAGTGGCTGTTTGATGTTATTTTTGAAGCGAGACAGGAAGGCCACTAAGCTTCTGACAACCTCCCAAGAAGGGCTGAGGACTCACAAGCATTTTAGCTTGAATAATCTTGTTACCCACTGTCCATCCACCCCAAGACATTGCCTTGACAATGAGGAGACAGTCCCCTCAGGACTGTACCAAACACCAAAGTCTCAGTTTGAGATCATGCAAAGGGTGTTGTTCCTCCCCCTCACCTTTCCAGGAAAGTCTATTACCTTCCCCACCCCACTATTAGGGGCTGCAACTCCTGTTAAGGGTCCTTAGCTGGTCCCTCCATGACCTCCTGCTGCCACTTTGTGGAAGCAGAGAAAATAAACATGTAGCACCAAGCCAGCCTGGGAAGGAAGGGGATAGGTGCTGGGGAGGGTGGGAGCTTGGTTAGGTTTGAGTGAAATAGGAGGACCCAGCTGACACGTTGTACTTAGTCATCTTCATACTGTAGTAGCTTAGGAGCTTTCCTAAAGAATTTGTTTCAGAGCATGTGCACAGATGTGTGTGTAATGTATGTACTATTGTTTCATTAATCAATGTGATAAAATTTTGATTCATAATATGTAGGTAAATAAACTAATAATGAATCTGGGAAAAAAATATTATACAGCTGCCAAATAAGTAGGTTTCATAAAGCTGAGAGAATACTTGCATAGGTAGAGAGATTTTGGTGAAATCTTCCTCTGGTGGAAGCAAAAGGTCTGGTGGCATAGTGCTTTGGTTTCTAACTGCCCTTTTTTCCCTCTGGCTTCTTGGGCTGTATTCATCTTGCTTTAGGATGGAGCACAATTGCAAGGAGTAAAGGGTGGCTATGAAAATTCAAGCTGATCAGGGAGTTTCTTTGCCAAAATCTGATTACCAGAAAGCTTTCTGACAGCCTCAGTAGCAACTCCACAGGTTCAGTTAAGCTTGAACTGCCCTTCTGCCTAGTGACAGTGTCTCTCCAACAGTTATGGCTGTGGCCATGAGAACACCTTCTGCAGGTGTGTGGGATGTATTCTGTGATAAAATGGAAAACTTACAATTTTACTGCCATTCCTTTATCACCTGTATGGTCATGGATACGATAACAACTGCAGCATCAGTAGTAATTGCAGCACATTTATTTTATTACACCGTTTGGTCACACTAGTTACAGACTGGGACTCAATTGCTCTAGGCACTTTACAAACAAAGAACAAAGCAATGATCATGATTCAAGGACTTTACAATCCAAGTGGAAAACTAAGAGCAAAAGTTGAAAATAGCAGATGGGAGTAGAAAAAGAGAGCAGCGAGACAGTATTGATTAGAGGACTCAGCACAGCAGCAGCCTAAATTGTTGTCAAACTGAATAATTTAAATCAGAATACTGATCATGGAGGAGCTGATTCCCTTGTCCACTGCAGTGTCTTTGAGCTGTGAGCCTACTAAATTATTCTTCAAAGACACTAATATAGCAATACAAATATACCTTGTAAGAGGATGTGAATCTTTAACATTGTGAATGACAGAAGGATTTAGTAAACCCAACTAGATTATTCTGTCCCATAAAAATACCCATCCAGCAGATAGAGGGAATTTAAGATTAGCAGAGATACTCAAATTCACCTGCTCCTCTTTTTTTTTTTTTTTTTTTTTTTTTTTTCATTCTTCCTGTAAGGGGTAGACAGTGGGACTGTGGTCTGCCTGGGAACTTGTTGATTCATAATAATTTGCGCCAAATCCATAGGAAACTGTTAATTAATGTAGTTCTCATTTCTTCACAGCTCTGCATGCTTGATCCTGGTGGGAGAGGGATTAAAACAATCAAACAAAACCAAACAGATTAAAAAAATATATAATAGAAAACTGGGGAAGTGTTACTTCATCCAACGTGCAACACTGGGAATGTCCATAGTGTGTGGATCCCCTCAGCCTTCCCAGGCCTCTTGGTATCTTTTGGTTCCCTCCCGCTTATTTGCACAGAGCTTGAAGCAACTGAGTACCTTTTGCAGAGAGAGCATTTCCCAAGGGCAAATGGGCAGCGTTCCTATCAAGGGAACAATGATGTCATTCTTCAGAGAGCTGAAAACTCCAGCATCTTGTTTAGGCTCTGGATGCACTTCTTGAGCTGTAAATTCAGAGACGTGCACCCGGAACACAATGTTGTATTTGTTTTTACAGCTTTGCTTTCATACCTGATTTGCAGAAATGTTCTGCTATATCAGAGAGCACCTGGAATATAATTTTCTTTTGCAAAACTGATACATATTTAGTGGTAAGTACCTTAATCATCACCTGTTACATTGTCCCTGTGGAGTCCTACTCTAATCTAACCATGCTTTTGCAAAAGGTCATTGGTGATATTTCTTTTAAAGTCTTCTCAGAGACAATGTTTTTGTTGTTTTCAAGAAAAATTTTGGCTCACAGAAAGGGAATTAGTTCCTACCTTCCTACATTCAGCTATTTTTTTTTTCATAAAGAGTAAAAAATAATATTTTAAGAAGAAAAGAAAGAACTAATAGCTTTACTAAATCAAAGACAGCATGAGAGAGACAACTTTTGGAGAAATGCAAACATTTTTTTTAATCCATTTTGCTACACGCTTACAATACCCTTTGCTTGTCGACGTCTTTCTCAGTCTTTTTGTCCTGTACTAAAGTCTCTTAATTAACTATAGGAACTGGAAGGAAAACAACCCTGGTTATAGTGCCTTTCACCTCATCCTTCTGCATTCTTAACAGAAACCATTTTGTCTTTTTTGTTTCCCCCAGCACTTCTGCCTTTCTTAATTTGGTAAAATAATAAAGCTGTAGCACCCAGGCACCCACTGACTCCAGGGTACTCAGAGTAAGTCTTTGTAATGTCAGGGCAAGTGGGAACTCGAGTCAGAAAGCCAGAATTCAAGCAGGAATTGTGTTGTGCTTTTTAGACTTTTACACATATCTAAGCAATCTAAAGTGAAATGACTGTTGATGTGTCCATTTCTTACATATCATTGAAATGCTGTTCATAATGAAGGGACAGTCTTAAGCCAATATTTTTAAAAGTGGAACCTCCTTCAGGGTCTACTTCATCTGTGTTTAAATATCGGGTCAGCTGGATTCATTGAACACTGAGAAATATGCAATGAAACTTCTATAAATATGTTGAAAAAACCCACAGTGTTACAGTGCGTTCAAAACTATAATTTAAATAGACACCAAGGTATGAATTTAGACCAAGGATTAGTGTGGGGTTTTTTTTAATGGCAATAAAAACAAATCTTGACATAATTTTTTCTGCTATTCTGGGAGGTATAACAGGAGCAGACTCTTGGGAGCACAAAATATGCTGGAAATATTTACTCAGAACTAGTAAGAAATTTAAAATAGCCTTTTTCTATTTACAAAAATTTGCTAATTCTTAAGAATTATAGAATTGTTAAGCTTCTATATGCTATAGAAAAAAACCCTCATGAGTATGAGCAAGACTTGCAGCCTGTCTGTATAACTCTTCTGCAGGTTTACTCAGGTACAGCTCAAGGACACAGCCTACACCCTCATTTGCACTCTGCTGCATTTGAAGAAATGGAAATTATTGGATATATTTCTGCCACTGATCACAAACTTTTGAGTAGTAAATAATAATAAAATATTACAACAGCTTAAATGCTGCACATACACTTAATACCTAAGATACATAAGAACGATTTTTTTTTTTTAAACTAAAGATTAGAAGAATAAGGCCTCTTTTAAGGCCCTGTGATAATGCCTAATAATGACCACATGTACAGATGGATGTCAGGCTTTCCTAAAAGAAGGATTATCCAAGAGCACAGTGCAGCCAGAGCTTGGAGCAAACAAACCATCTGAGGAAGGAAAAGGGTATTTTAAAAAGGACAAAGACTAAACTTACTTTCTTCACACCCTAACCCTCCTCACAAGGATAATGACTGCCTCAGGCAGCCACTGGTTGCAGGGGCACTGGCAGTGTGGATCCAGTCATGGGTGAACTCAGTAAGGCCAAACTTGACAGAAAAGACTTCGGCTGCTTCTTCCAGTTTAGCTCAGGGCTCAACTGACGACAGGAGCTGCCCCCCACATTGTACTGTATAACCCCAGGTATTGAGACATTTGGGGAGACCCCCCCGTGGCCATTAGTATAAACTGAGATGACCTTAAATCCTGTGTATGAGACTGTCTGTCATTTTTAAGCACAGAGAGATAAGGATAGAGGTCTGTGCGAAGACACTACTGAACAGTAGCACTTCCATGAAGCTGGTCTGTATTTGCATTACCAAGGTGAGCTCCATTTCTCCATGTGAGCAGTAGTGCGTGCAATTAAGGGGTTTTCTTAGTGCGATTATACCAGGCTAGGATCTGAGCATTACTTATAATTCCCAAATTAACTTTGCTGTGAAGAAGAAACCTGCCAGAGGTGATCTGGAATTTTATGTGAACTGTCTTTTGCTATCATGGAACTCGGGGATCTTGAGAAAATGTAGGCTGTCTCTGGTATGAAGCAAAATAGAGTTAGGAGAAAATTCAAAATTTCACCCTTGAAAATGTTTCCATATCTTTAACCACAGATTTTTAATTGAATTGGAGCCTGCAGATATTATTGTGGTCCTCTGCCTGTGCAATCTTTGTGTAATGAGCAAGAATATTTCACTTTCTTACATCTTATTAAAGACAGAGTTTAGTAACTTGCAAAGCCAATGCCCATTCTGCACCAGAAGAAAACAAATGCAATGAGCAGTATCTGAAGCAGCAATGTCATGGCTTTTGCTGTTTGTGGTTTGGAAGTAGAGTGTGTCAAGCTCAGGATGCCATTTCCATCACAACAGCAAATCATAGGCTGCACTGATGATAGAAAATCTGAAATGCCTAATGAGAAATAGTACTTCAAAGGATATAAGAAACCACTGTTTTTTCTGTGCATATCTTGCCTCTCATTCTGTATCTTGGCACATGTAGCTCTGTGCTGAAATGAGGGCAATAATCAAGAGCAAGTTTCATAGACTCAGATTCTTGTCTGAACATGAAAAATGACAGAGTAATTAAAAATCACTTAACTGAAGCTAGTGCAGAGGTGGATGATTGGAATTATTGTGGAATATGGTCTTGCTCTGACCATTTTCTGGGCATATGACTGACTCGGAGGGGTCTGATCCTACCTCACTTAAAAAGGAACAAAGACAAAAGATAGACACCCTGGTGGAACTGTTGTCAGTGAGAGGAAAATTAGTTATCAAATTTTAATAGATCTTGACATTCAAATAAAAGCGAAGAGGAATCAATTCCTAAAAACTCACTCCAGATTTTATACTGGACCCAAGTGTTAGTTGGATGGGACTAGTTAAAGATGAACCTGCATGGCTTAATTTTTTTACATCAGGATAAATTTTGCCCTTGGATATGGATTTGCCACGTGTGCTGGTGCAATGGAAGTGACCATGGCTTGCACCATTAACTAACTGTTCTCTGCAAACATTTCAAGCAAGTTGACATGTGAAACAGGAAAGGATCACAGAATCATCTAGGTTGGAAAAGACCTCGAAGATCATCCAGTCCAACCATTAACATAGCACTGACAGTTCCCAACTACACCAGATCCCTCAGCTCTGAGTTGACTCTACTCTTAAACACTCCAGGGATGGGGACTCCACCACCTCCCTGGGCAGCCCATTCCAATGCCTAACAACCCTTTCTGGAAAAGAAAGCTTCTGAATATCTAGTCTAAGTTGCTACTGTGCAGATCCTACTTCAGTTGTGCCATATGGGATCATCATACCAGGCTGTATGTGAAGATGTGTAGTTTTGTAGTTGATGCCATGGGATATTAAGTCACATCTGGAAAAATCTTAAAACTTTTGATAAGTTTTATATAAACATAAGACAGACTGAAAGAGTCTGCTCTGCACCTTAAAAAGAGAACACATTACTCTATTTGTTCTTTTTATGGTACGCGTGTCCACATAAAAGTGGAGGTGAAGTGGAGCATGTCTTTATGAGAGACTCTTTCCAGCCTCATGGGGCAAAAGTTGTAAAACATGAGAATGGGGAGGGATTCTTGCAAAATGGAAGGAAAGGAGCAAAAACTTTCCGCACTGGTTCTTGATATTGGCTGTAACTGCCTGTTCTTGCTACGAACATTAGCAGTGATGGACTAACCCAGGATATGCCTTTATGCTGCAGGACATAATGGTTCCTTCTTTATTTGGAGGTCTGTGAGCATAAAGCTTGTTACAACAAGATCTGAAGTGCAGTTAACTCAGCAGTGAAAAACACAGCTTAGGAAGCCCAGCCAAATGAAATAGATGGTGGTTCAGGGGTTTAATGTCTGTGAGGTTACATTTACTTTTCTGAGTGTTGCCTTGTTTATTTTTTTTTCTTCACTTGGAGAAGCTATTTGAAATCACTTTTAAATTTTTTAATACAAA
The DNA here is from genome assembly GCF_003259725.1 of Athene cunicularia. Taxonomy (NCBI): domain Eukaryota; kingdom Metazoa; phylum Chordata; class Aves; order Strigiformes; family Strigidae; genus Athene; species Athene cunicularia. The sequence goes on along the minus strand of NW_020799095.1, from coordinate 12,959,648 downwards.
AACTATTCTTGTTGCTACAAAATTATACAGAAAGACATGGCAAACTGCCTTGAAATCATCATACCCACACAGAACTGGCGAAAGGCCCAAATCCTCCACTTCACTTTGCAAGTGAGAATTTTCTCACAGCTCCTGTTCCAGTTTTCTTCTAAGGCAAGGCCTTGACCCCCAGATGCCTCTGGGACTGCTCACTGAAAAATGAGCAATGGGAAAACAGGATAACTTAGAGGACCACAATTTGGAAAGGAAGAAAAAAAAATTCTGAGGATCTTCTCTCTTCCTTCTTTGCTTTATTTGTTTTAAGATGGCAATAAAACAGGTAAGACAATTCACAGCATGTGGGCACAATAATTCTAAAACAACACTGCTGCTGGTTTGGCAGACAGGATGACTCTAACAAGGGTAAAAGATTATCTGCCTGCTCTCAAACAAGGGGGCAGCATCTAACAACCTTGACATAACCTTGATTTTTAGCAAGGTATTTGACTCTGTCTCCCACAACATCCTTGTTGACAAGACAGTAAGATATGAACAGGAGAGGTGGACCATAGGGTGGGTGGAACACTGCTAAACTGTGGAGCTTAAAGGGTGTGATTACTGGCACAAAGTTGAATTCAGAGCTAACCACAAGCAGAGTTCCTCAGGGGTCTGTATTGTGTCCAATACTATGCAGCATCTTTATAAAAGACCTGGATGTACCCTTACTGAGTTGGTGCATGACAACCAAACCTGGAGGAAAGGTAGATACTCTTGAAGAAATAGCCACCGTTCAGAGAGACCTCAGTGGCTGGAATATCGAGACAATGAGAACTGCATGAGGTATAGCAAAAATAAATGTAAAGTCCTGCACCTGGGACAGAATAATTCCAAGCAGTTGTAGATGGGCTGGGTTCTAGGTGCTTGGGGGCAGCTCTGCTGGAAAGTCCCTGGGAGTCCTGGAGGGCAGCAAGCTGAGCATAAGCCAGCAGTGTGCCCTTGCAACCACGAGGGCAAAATATGTCCTGGGCTGCATTAGTCAGAGTACAACCAGTGGCCCAAGGGATGTGCTTAGTTTAGACTCTTTAACACTTGTTAGGCTACAGCAGGACTATGGTGTCCCGTTTTGCTCCCCCCAGTTCAGGACAGATGTTGAAAAGCTGGAGAAGGTTCAGTGAAAAGCTACTGAGGTGATTAGAGAATTGGAGAACTTGACATATGAAGAAAGATTAAAGAAACTTTAATCACTCTGTGATCCTATGTGTAAAATATTTGACTTGCTTGCTTTTGAGTTGGAAGTCAGGTTATACAAAAGAAAGATATATGCATCAGTGACACATTGCCATTCCATAAATACTGGCTTTAAATTGCCACACTGAAGCATCCATTTCCTCGCATCCTTCCATTTCAGCATTTGCTCTTGTAGACTTTTCTGCCTCTTCTCTATCATCTCATCTTCCTGAAGAAAAGAACAGTGTGCTGCTGGGCACTAGAGCTTCTTGCTATAAAAATCATTTTGATACAGCAGTTGTGCCCAGACTTCACATTGGGATCAAGAAAGCAAGCACAGATTTCAAGGGAGGAAATGCATTTTTGATTAACAAAGACGGTATGAGATGTCATTAAACACATAATTATTCTCTAAGTAAAGATGCCTTGAAAAAAAAAAAATATGATGGTAAACTAAGAACAGCTCTCAACATGTGTGCAGCTGCCCTGTTTCCCGTTGATTTGCAAAGAAATTACTTAAGGCACACAAATTTCTAGTGAGCAAGAAAGAGCCAGATTGCTTTTAGAAAACTTCCAAAATGCAATGAAAAGATCTTTGAAAGGCAAGTTAAAATATAAGGCAGAAAAAAGTGGTGTGTCTTATTTTAAAGCTGAATTAAAATTTCTTGTGGCATTGTCTGTCAGTCTGTCTATGTCCCAGTCTTGCAAGGATTTATGCTGGTAATGGGATCACTCACACAAAAAGCAAGTAGTATATAAAACATATGCAAAGTTGCTAACGTTTAGTTACATTTGCTCTTCCTTGTTATTTTAAGACTCTATTTTGAACGCTGTTGTCCATGGCACCTCAATCTAGCAGAAAAGAAAAAGCTTTCCCTGGTTCCTAAAACGTCACAGATACTCTCATTTCATCTCCTCACTGATTTCTTCCAAACACCAATTGTCCACAGGCATAGAAATTCCTGATTTTGTGCAGTACAATGGGTGGGTTTTGTTTTATCAACTTTAATTTCTTTTCTTGATATGTAAGATCAGTTGTTCTCAATACTCTCCAGCTATGTTAGTAATGCTATGCAAGAGTATTATCTGATAACAGATGCTGCTTCCATTCACTTACTGCTCCAGGCTTCATCACTTCTTCAGACATGGCTGCTGTGTAGGAGGGATAGAAGTTTCTGTCTCATATTGGTATTTGGGAGGTATCAAGTAATATGCCCAAGAGGACAATGTGCTTGACATCGCCATCTTCAGTAATATCGTTCTGTTGATATTTCCTTCTTTTAAGGCTTCAAGTTTCCTATGGGAAAAAAAAACCAAAACAACCAAACAACAAAAAATTATTAATTTGTGATGAGTGGTTGGTTTCTGTATGTCTCTATAATTTCAAACCTTCATACTCTTTAGCCATATGTTTCCAGAAGTGTCACACTCTGTGGCATAGATGAATTGATGTAAAACCATACATTACCTATTTTCTACCTTCTGCAACTCTACTACTGCTTGTCGTCCCAAATCTTGCATTTGGCAGAACCAAGTGTGACAAAGGCTGACTGACATGTACAACTTGGTTGCCTGGTGCTCGGTCATGTTATGGGACCTTCAGATTCAGCTCACCTAGAGCTCAGCTGAGTAAAATTTTCTGTCATGACCTGTAGACACAATTTGTCTGTGTTCGCTTGGATGATTTCACGTTATACATGCCAAATAGTGGGCCAAATACTTGGCTGATCTACTTAACTGTACTGAAGTCCCGATAAACATCATGACGTTTTTGCATCTAATTGGTTATAAAATTTCTTTAAGTAGCGTTCTTGTGCAGGCAGGTTGAACATGTGATAACAAATACAGTTAGCTACAAAATAGTTTTCATCTGGTCACAGAGGTTTTCACCTGCAGATATCTATCTTGGGCCAGTTATAATGAACCATTTCTCAGTTCTGGTTAAATAGCTTGAGGAAAGCCCACAACTATAGTTTTTCTGCTGAATATCTAATTATCATGAGAAAAAGTATTAATTTCTAACATGGTTCCCCCCCCCCCACTTTGTTTCAAGTATAAGAAAAGCCATGGAGTCACCACTTGACCAAGTAATTTGTAAATTTTTTTCAAGCTGATGCCTAGTATACTCTTACAAATTAAACAGTAATAAGAATAGTCTCCAGCCTGATTAATTTACCAGTATGTATATTTTAGCAGCTCTTCAGCTGGCAGTTCTACAGGATGTATGATTCATAGACAGTTAAGAATAATATTTGCTTTTTATATATTTTCTTTGACAGAATCAAATTTAAAGTTCAATGATCAATACGGTTTGACTCATAAGTAAGCTTCATTCCTCTCCTCATACAGACCCTAATAGAAAAGCAAATAAAACCCAGAAAATACCCATCTCCAGATAAAATAGCACTGGAACACATACTTAAAAAAACCCTAAAGGTAGAAAATACCAAGCTCCTATAAACTGATCAATATTATTATTTTTATCAGTTAAGGAACTGATTTAGTTACAAGGTGGTAAAATTACTTGGCCCAAAGAATTGGAGCCAGAATGCAGGGGGAGCAGTTTGAGAAGGTGGAATCAGACCCGTGCTCAGCTCACAGGAGTGATCTATTGCTCTGTGACTACTTTCCTTCCAGCTGTATCCAGCAAGTTATGCTACACTCAGGTATGTTCCTCATTTGCAGCTGTATTATGCCTTGGATAGAGGTCAGACACTTTCCTGAAGGGGTCCCAGTAAGGCCTTAGATGCTGATCATGCCAGGAAATATTGTCTGAAAAAAGCTAAATTTAAATCCCATCACTGTTAATAGCAGCTTTGCAGCAAAGAGACTGAAGAGAAGACCTCAGAGACACTCTTCAGAGTTTCTGGAATTTTAATCCCCTTGGTAATCAGTCCTGCTCCACAACAGTGCTGGGGAACAATTATCAATCACATGCTGAGGAAGTTTTACTGATGCAGGGGTTTAAATAAAGCAAGCTGTTGAAGTCTTTTCTCACTGTTACCACTGCCAACTCAGCAACATCGGTAATAGCAAGGGTGGGAACTTTTTTTTTTGGAAGACTTTTCTTAGAAGAGGGCTTACATACAGCTGTAACTTCTTTTGAACCCTGTAGAAACATAATCACAGTAGCATAGATTAAATCTTAAATTTAAGCATTTGTTTCCATTTTGCCTCATGAAATTCTTTCGCTGTTTCAGAGCAGGAAGCCCATTCATCTGTTCAGAGGGAAGAGGATAAGTATTTAAGGAAAATAAAAACTTCTAGAGGTTTAATGGATAAACTTTTATAACATTTATGAGTACCGACTTCACAATGTTCTGTCAGCTTCTGTTTTGCATTTGTTTGCAAAACAAACAGTTTCAAAAAAAGCTCAACTCAACTGATCTAGGTGTTCTTGGGAACGTTATTTGGGCTATGTTCTTGGGGAATGCCAATATTTAAAGCTAAAGTTTCACTCATATGGTTGTGTTTTGATGTAGTTTAAGTTAACATGAGATATAGTCATTGTTTTTAGTATGCCTAGGTACATGAGAATTTAAAGAGAATTTAAAATATTGCTGTGAAAGAAAGCACGGTAATTTACCCTCAGAATTGTATGGTTATATCCCATTCTTTAAAGACAGTATTTTCTCCTTAGATCAGTGAGATTTGGAGAACAAAGAGCAAAACTCTATAAATTACTGAAAATTAAATAACAATCAGTGTGTTTAACAGTGTGATGAAATGTGGAGTTACATTAATTTCTGATTTATTCCTGAGAATAAATAGTTTTGCCATGATACACAAGGTCCACAACTGGTTTTAAAAGACAGTCTTAAGAATTTACTAGGGCAAAAGTGCACTTTGCGGCACTTCTGAAAGGCAGGAAAAAGGCACATGAGTCATGTCACAGCCAAACGGGTAGAATAGAAGAAAAAGGCTAGAGAACCTGGCAAATATTAATTCACTGAAACTTTTAAACTCTAAAAAAGCATTTTGGATAAATATTGCACGGATTTGGAACAGTAAAGCAAAATAGCAGAGCTTAGATGACTGATAATATCAGATTTTATTACTTGGCTTGGTTTTGCTGTACTTTTTGAGCATGGTCTTTCATATTGTGTATGTCCTTACCTCTCTCCATTAGATGTCTCTGCCTTCAATTCCTCCTTCTCCCTTGCTCAGGCTTGGGAACAAGTGGTAGATCAAGACAGCAACAGAAACACTCTGCAATTTTCCTTCCCTGTTTTTCTTCCTCTGCTCTTAGATCCAGGGGGAACATCAAGGGAGTGGACCCAAATTTGCTGGTTTTGTTGTTCCCTGCCCTCCTGTGAGGACTGACTGGGCTCCTTAGGGGGAGATCAGCTGGCTTCTGCATCTCTCTAACTACTTTTTGGCAGGATGGAGTAGAAGGACTGGCAAGCAATTACCAGGAAAAAATCAGAGAAGACTGCTGTCACTGGGAGGCTGGCTGCAGGTTTCTATAACCTATGACTCCCAGACATATCTGGACATGTCAGGATTTATGCATGCTAACACTGTGGCTACAGAGGGCAGGGAGTCCCATTGAAGGACTTCTAACTACTTAGAATGATATTCAACTCCTAGGCACTACATGCTTCTCCCTATTCAATATAAAAGGGCAATCATAATATAGAAGCTTTACATAAAATCTATGATAACTTATGTACAAAATACTACTAATTAAAGCTAAGACATGCTAATGACATCATTCTTACAGAGACAGCTTTTAGTCATCACAACAGTATTTGAAATAAGGTATAAGCTTTCCAGGGTAATTTTGTTAGCAACATTTCTGCCTTCTAATTTTAGGACACTTGTAACAGAAATGGTGGGTTTTCACAAGTCATTTTGTTCAGGCTGAATGTCTGGCTGCTAATTACATTCATTATGTGTGCTTGTTCTAGTGCCTCAAGTTAAAACAGAAGCTGTTTTACATACCTTCTTTCTGAATGGCTATTTCTGGCTAATGTTATCACTATGTAGTTATTTCAGGTTACAATGAATTCTATGAATTATCTTTAGGGTTTCTTGTTTCCATTGTACTTATCTATTTGTGGCCAATTTTTTCATAACTTCTTCCCTTTTTATGAACAAAGAACATCTCAGTATGTGATTTATGGCAGCATGCATTGCCATTGTACAGACTAATACAAAATTTGCAATCTTGTGTTTTAAGTTATCTTTTGCTGGAGTCATAGCATGGGCCACTTGCTTGAATGTCTGAATAAATCTTTCCACTAATCCCCTTCTGAAGAGTACAAAGGGGTGGATGTGACGTGGTTGACCTGGTTG